>NW_017729000.1:45839477-45879937 GCF_001723915.1 Gavialis gangeticus | reverse complement strand
CTCTTCTAACTGACATGACTTTCTTTAGCTATATCTTAACTGCCTTTGTTGTTTACTAGCTTCTTCAGCTTTTACTGCAAAGGAATAGCTGCCTCTTTTCTCTGTAACTTTCATAACTCAAAATGGCAGTTGTGTAACTACTGAACTCTGCAGTTTAAGAGCAGGGCTCCAAAAGCTACAGCCTCTGACACTGAGTTGTAATTCTGATTGGCAGAACTCACAGCTTCCTTGGAGCAAATGTGGCTCTCACAAATGCCTGGCATTCACAAATACAGGTGCAACTTGGGCCTTCCCAGAACCCTTAGATAGGACTCAGGGCTTTAGCAGCTCTCAGTTCCACTCGTGGAAATATATTTGAGCTTCCCAGAAATTATAAGCTCTGTACTCCATTACCACAGAGTTCAATCCAAGGCTCAGTGATATCAATAGGAATCTTCCTATTAGCTTCCAGATGTGCAAGATTGGACTCTGCACCTGTAACCACTGAAAAGACTTCATTTTAGATATCACTGGTTCAGATGGAAGAGGACACTTGGGGTCAACACTTTCTGGTGGAGATCAGTTTTTAAATTACTTAGGAAAGTTGTCTGGAACCCCTATAGGAGCCTTGCAGAATCTTCCTTGTAGACTGGCTTCATGCCCCTCATCTCACCTCCAGGGCCCAAAGGAACGTTGCCTCAGGAAAATGCAAGGTTTCCTATGATGTGTGGTTCATGTAAACCGTATTTTCAGTCTTAGTGTATGCTTTCTCAAAGCCTCTGACACCAGTATTTCCCCTAATAAAAGGAGCAGCCTTCTTGCTGATGCACTGCTGCTGCTTTCCACCACTCCACGATGCACTGCCCAGCCAGAAGCATTCCTAACAATGAAGCATGTTTGTCACTGTGGTCTAGAAATCCTACGTTATGAGACTTTATTACAAATACTAGCAAATTGCCCATCAAGAATGACGGGGGGTGGGGGCAGGTGGGTGGGGACGGAGCCCTGCATCCGGCCCCACGCCCCTGCCCCCTACTGCTCTGGGTCCAGCCCCACTCAACTCCACCTCCACCCCGTTGCTCCAGGTCCGGCCGTACTCTGCCCCACCCCACCGCTGCTCCGGGTCCGGCCCCTCTCTACCTCCACCCCCCATCGCCTCTCTGGGTGTGGCCCCACTCAACTCCTCCCTCATTGCCGCTCTGGGTCTGGCCCCGCTCTGGGTCTGGCCCTTGCCTCCCTCCTCTCTCCCTGCCTGCCACCTCCCCATCCCTACCAGCTGTTCTGGGGGGTATTGGGGCCAGGCAGTGTGTGGGCACCCCCACCATGATCCCTCAGCTGGGAGGAAACCCCACTGCTTGGGTGGCTGGGGCATATTCGCCACCACAAAATTCCCCAGCAGCAGCACAAGCTTGGGCCTGTGCAGCCCAGGCCCATGCAGTCAATCGCTGCCCACCCTCTTGGTGGTGCATACACAGCTGCCCAACAGCATTACAGATGGACAGACACACAGACAGACAAAGACTTTTATTTTATTAGATTTTTTCTTGGATTCTATGACAGTCCTTTTTCAAGACCCCCCACCACTGTGGGGGTCTTTTGTTCATGAGGTCTCACTAATTCCCTGTGTGGAAGGGTAAACCTATTCTCCCAGGGCATGAGACAATTCTGCTAATGGAGGGAAAACACCACAGCATAATTTCCTGTTGCCTCTAGAGATGAGGCTTGATGATGGAAGGGAAAGCCCAGACACTTGGTGCGTCTCCTAAGCATGGCTACAGGGTACAGTTGCTTTTCAGGGCTTTCCCTATATAGAATAAAGGTGCTTGGTTTACTCTTGGTTACTTTTGTTCTCCAGTAGTTGGGACTGTCTATGGATGACCTCCCTGCCAGGGGAGCACATAAATGTCTTTCCTCGCTGCCATATTTTCTCCTTTCAGATGAAGAGGAGGAGCTGAATGAGGACACAGTAGAGAAGATTGTGAGATGCATCATTCAGAATGAAGGTGGGTATTTCATTGGGCCTGCCTCTGGGGGGTATTTTTGAGCACTGGACTGTTCTGGCTGGATATATTTTCTGTTTCTTCTCATTGCCAGCAAATGTGGAAGCCCTGAAGGAAATGCTGGGGGACAGTGAAGGGGATGTCCATGTGCCAGTGCCCAGGTGAGGGGGATCGTCCACCATTCCTCAGCTTTTGCAGCAGTGAAGGGATCAGCAGTGCCATGGGTAGCATTCCAATCCTGAGACTGTCTGAGTGCACTCAGGCCCCTAATCCAATCCCACTTGGTCTCAACAGCTACCTGGAAAGCTTAGGAGGACAAGGTGAAGCTGGGCTCTTATGGCTCACCTGTGAAGAAGCTGAGACCCCAAGTTCATGGGGATCTCAATTTTCTGTCATTGTGTGACCACTCTCCTTCAGTCAGGATGGTACATCCTTTTCTTGCCTTCAACCCTGTGAGCAATTCTGCTCTAATTCCATTAATTTCCTCAAGAACTCTTTCTTCTCTGAGTACAGAGACTTGAAGGTGGGCCAACATGATGGCTGACCTCCCCCATTTATAAGGAACTGATCGTCTCTGTTTCCTCTCCTACAGCAGTCTTTGTCCTCATCGTAATAGCCAGGATGGGGGCCCGCCACATCACCACACAGTGCACCTGGGCTCCACACAGGCCCCGTGTATTCACTGCAGCAAGAAGAAGAGGCATGCTGTGCATCGCCAGGGCAGATCCAAGGAGGGCAAAGCCAGGATGCATCCTGGGGAGACAACTGTCTTCTCAGTCGGCAGGTATTTAGCAGATCCCTACCAAAGCATTTCCTGTTGGCCTTGCATTTGTTGTAGAAGGGAGTGGCCTCTCTACTGAAGCCATTTTTGATCTCATGGTCCCTGTGCCTTTCTTCCTCTTCTCCCTGCTTTTCCTTGCCCCAAGGAGCTCTCTAGTTCCTCCTTACCGTTACTCCAGCAATACTAATGCTAGGAGACAAGCAACTACTATCCCAAAATCTTTTTTTTACTTTATTAATTAATCCAACTTATCAAATAACAAATTTAAAATTTAAAGTATATCCAGTCCCCTAAAACATACATAAAGACAGATATTTATTTTCTATCAACTGTGCTCAAGATGACCCAAGTCAATGTATGCAGGACACTTGTGTTCTTTTCTTCTCTTCCTTTTAGCCTCTGACAGTTCCTTTAAGCTTCAGTCAATGTTAAGCTTTTGTGTTTCTTCATCTCTGTATAATAATTCACCCTCCCTCTTTTTTCTCAGAACTCTGCATAATACAAATCTTACTATCTTCTGCTTATCTCTGCTTTAAAATTTTAAATGTGTTCTTAAGTGTTAGCTCATAAAACATGCACTTTTCTTCAATATTCAAAAAGTTTCTCAAATTTTATCTTTTGGAGGCAGGAGAAGTTTCTTTTTTTAGCAAGTTCCAAAAATTTCTACCAAATTTCTAAGTAAGCATCTTTTTTCCCCAAATTTTCGTTGCTGTTTTTGTAAAATGGTAATTATATATTGAATTGGACCTAAAATATCTCTTTAGCCATAGTAATACATTAAGTTTGACTGTTGGACAGAATGTTTGCTTTATCTTTACCCAGTGCAATTTTAAATGACCACAACATTTCATATTTTGACCAATTGTCTAAATCTATTTTGAGTCTTTCAATCAGAGGCGTATAATTGGAACTATACAAGTCTTGCTGTTTTTTAGTAACATTCATCCTGAATTTCTTTAATGAAGTAGTTATCCATGGATATTTATAGCTATCTTTTATCTCTTTGTGCATCTGCTTCTACATCAAGGAGTTCTGACTTTTCATATTAATTTAAATTCTGCAACATTGTCATACTTTGTTATTTCCTTTTGTGGTTCAGATAGTGTATCCCCATATCTAAATGACTCCTGTCCCTTGAATTGTCTATGGCTACACATTACTACACCTTGTTCGCTGAAGAAATGCTGGCATCAGATTGGGCACCATTGGTGTCTTAATGATTGACCTCTGGGCAGTTTTAACACCTTCATTTCACAGATAATGAAACACAGTATGGGTGACTGGTGCCTCTTGAGTCAGGGAGGGCACTTGCCCCCCCCTCCCCCCCCCGTGGCCAGTCAGCAACCAGATGGGGGATGGGGGGGTCCCCTGCACCCAATCACACTGACACTTCCAGGTTGGCACAATTGGCCGTGGGGGAATCCCCCTGTCCCCCCCACTCCCCCCCGGGTGATTGGCTGCAGAGGGACCACAGGAATCACTTCTCCTGGTGCCCCCACTCCCAGGCTGGTGCTCTGGAGGGGGCGGGGACCAGCACTCTCACCTGCCCTGCCCTTCTTGTCACCTAAGCAGGGAACGCTGGCTGTCAGGGGGTGCACCAGTGCTCTCAGGGGTGCACATGCACCCGCATGCACCCTCTACGCATCACCAACTGACACAGAGGATGATGACTTGCACAAGTCCTACTGGATCAGAACAAACAAGATGGCTCAGGTCTCTTGGCTCCCAGTCAAATTTTCCAGCCCCAAATTGCCTACTTCTGCATAGATTACATATACAGAGCAAACACTTCCTTTACCAGCTCTTTGCTTTCTAGGCAAAGCAAAGCAGATGCTGATTCCTCTCCTAGAGAAAAAGCAGGCAGTTCCCACCTATTTTCTCAATCTATCCTGTTGACTGAGAGAAGCATGCTCTTGTGAGTGGGATTACTAGGGTATGTTCAGTGTACATCCTTTGAAGAACCCACTGTGACAACAGTGCATGAGTAGGGCTTTTGTTGACAGGCAGGGCCAGTAATCTGAGATCAGTTGTTGGTATCAGTACCTCCTACAATGTTAGAGGTGGAGCATTCCTACTGCAGGATCTGCATATAAATTACCAGTGACCTGCAGTGACAATGGCAATAGGCAGAGTGAAGCAAGCCCAGGAATGAATGAATGGCTCTGTCAAGGAGAGGCACACAGTGCTGGGCTAAGCCCTGCAGGGTAGGTTCATTCACCTATAGCTGGCAGAGACTACTGCTCTTTTTTTTTGCTAGAGAAAATACCTGTTCACTGTGATGTAGTCACATTAGGTACTGAACACCCTTACACAATCATAGAGCATTTTCCCAGTCACTTTTCCATGAGTCTCAGTGTGAAAGGTAATGAACCATTTTTCATACTAACAGGTGTGAGGAGTGCAAAGATGGAGACATACACACTGAGCCTCCCTACAGGGCTTAGCCAAGAGGTCAAAGGTCCTCTTGAACCTAGGCAGCCCATTGGGCAAGCATGGCTACGAAGTGGCAGTTTCTGTAGCCAAAGACACACAAGAGATTGAAGTGACTAGCATCATATCTGGTTGCCTTGATTCCCCAGCCCAAATGACCAGGCACCCATTTACAGGCGGGCTGAATGAGTACAACTTTCAGTTTAAATTACACATCTGAAACCATAGCAAGATGCCTAGTCCCAACTGTACCCTCTTTTTGGAGGATGATCACTTCTGGCTTCTTCTTTCTCTACCAGGTCAAAACTGGTGACTGCTGTCTCAGCCTGTCTCGGCTTTCTGGTCACCTAGTAGAAGAAATATGACAGCAGGTGCCATTCTGCAAAGCATGAAAAGAAATGTGTGCAAAGAATGGGGTGAGATCAGGGGCAAGCAAAAGGGCATGCAGTCAAGGGAGAGATCAGCAAGACATGCAGAAGGCTTGAGAGCGAGGGAAAATAGGATTGTCACCTGAATGCTGGAGAGGGAGAAGTAATGGTTAGTGTTAGCTTAAAATGTTTGCTTGGTGAGGCTTGGAGATCAATTGTCCACACACCAAAATGTGACAGGGAGAGGTTGGAGGGGAGTCACACGTTCAAGATCATACAGCACAGGCAAGTCAAATGTTAGTAATGGCATGCAGAAGACTTTGCTTTAAAATCTCAGAGGATAGCAGCAGTATGGTGTATGAGTTGACAAGAGATCAAGATTCAGTTTGAGAGATGATATAAAAATTGCAGGGGTCAGGCTCAACTTATGAATGGTGAGTAGCTAACCAGAAGAAAAGAGCATCAGCTTGCCAATGGAGGGAAAATGAAGGGCCAGGGGCTAGAGGTCAGCCTGTATACTCTGAAGGTCTAGATGAGATGAAGGAAAATATTCATCCCTATGTCTGACCTGATTTTTTCTTTGCTAGGTTTCGGGTTACCCATATTGAGAAGAAGTCCAGTTTCCAGGAGCAGCAGGATGAGCCCCTTCCTGATGGCAGCAAGGGCCCTAGTCCTGATGACTTAGAATGTAAGGCCTGCAGTGGTGAAAAGCTCCAACAGGAGGGTCCTCAAAGTGGAATTGTTCAAGTGGACGATGTACAAATTGGAGGAGTCCAAGAGGAAGGTTATTCAAATGCCCCAGGCCAAGGCCAGGGTTCTACAGATGCACCAGCCAACTTGGATGCTCACAAAAATGGACCAGAGGGAAAGGGTGCTAGTAAGTCTGGCTCACTGAAGGATGTTAGTCTCCAAAACATTGCCCCCAAGAATGAAAGTGACCAAAAGAAGCATGAGGGCCTTCGGGTTCCTGGAAAGCAGAATGCTGGAGACCCAGGAGACAGGAAAGAGTTGGTGAAGTGGGACAAAAGAAACACTGCCCTTCAGGAGAGCACTACACAAGGGGCAGGTAATCAGACATCAGAAATTAAAGGAGCCCATGGTCCGCAAGAAAGACCTAGAGCAGATGTGTCTGGAAACGGAGATGCCAACAGGAAAGAAACCAAAATGGAGGACATAGGGCAACAGGTAGGATTCCCTTTGCTCTTTCCTTGTCCTCTGAGCAGGGCACACAAAATGCACCCAGGGACTGCTGCTTTTCAGCACGTCATTAGGGAACAGAGGTCAAAACTTGGAAGATAATGGGAGGGAACCAAAAGTTCTGGTAGAGAGGGGTCTGCATTGCATAGGCAAGTCCTGGAGGTTTTGGATGCTGCTTCATGGACTGGGAGCTGTAAGCCCCAAACCCACTGAGTAAACCCTAGGGCAACACTGCAGTGGAGGATAAGCAGCTGAAGGGTTAAGCTTGAGATGATTGCTCAGGTCTCCTTTGCAAAGGGATTTCAGAGACCAGGAGTGGATCTCCCTACTCCAGACACTGAAATGACATTCAGAATCATGCTTCATGAAAGCTGGCTGCAACCACCCTGTAACAGGATGGCATTTCAAGGCCATGTCCCAATGCCAGCCGCCCACCTGTTCTGGGCAAACCCCAACCTCACTCACCTGCCACACCTTGATGAAAATAATATGAATGTTATTTCTAAGGCGGGAGGCTGCCCGTTGTTCAACCTCTTGATAACAGGGTCCTAAGTACACTCTCCGACCTCTCTTTACATGTGTCCCATGCCTCGCAGCTGTTTCAATGTCACATCCAGTATTTCCATATTGTCAATTCCAGTATTTCTGTCACAGCCGGTATTTCCATATTGTCCCATCTGATACATCTATTTCCCCAAGTCAGTAGTTCTTCCCCTCACTAGGGCCACTCATCTTTACCACTCTTGACTGGGTTGCTCTACACACTCAGCCCCTCACTGGGCCTTCTGTCCCTCACTAGGCCGCTTCACACTCCCAGGGTCTTCCACCCTATAGGCTCAGGTAGCTGCTGCTATGCCTGGCCCTTACACTGGGCTCAGGCGGCCCCAAAACTGGGCTTGCCTTGCCCCACTCCCTTCCAGTGTTGGTAGCCCACCCATAGGCAGGGACTAGGGTTATAAGGCACTCCTCCTCACTTTTCACCGGGGGGGGTTAACTGGCTTGGCATTTCCTGGGGACTTGCATGCCACTAGGAGCCTCACCAGACCACCCTTCCCTGGCAGGGTGCGGTTTCAGGTCATGCCCAGGACCAGGAGCCTCCAAACCATCCCCATAGCTCCTGCCCTTACCTCCAAGATGTCCCAGGAGCAGCTCAGCCTGATGTTGCCTTCTGGCCTGCTCAGCTCAGACTGCTGCTTCTCTCTTTGAGGGCCTAAGTTAAATTTGATACCCAGCACTGTATTGGATTTTAAGATGGTAGGTATGGACTGTGAGCACTTAGAGTATTTTGGGGGAAGTACAGGCTAAGACCTCTCAGTCACATTTGAAAAATTGATAACAAGAATGGGGAGGAAGCTGGCTCTACCAGCAACCACTGGACTGGCAGAGAAAAAGAGTCCATGCAGAAGTCTACTGAGTTTCCAGGGATGCTGATTCCCAGCAATGCATTTTTTCCTTGGAGCTCAGGAACAAGTGAATGAATAAGTCAAAGAACCTATCTTGAAATCATGACTGTATGGACTATACTAGTTTTCACACCCAGAATATCTTCACTATGGGAGACCTTCTTCTTCTGCCTCAGACTTGAGGATCTTCACTGCAATAATACTTTGTGTTCTGATATTGACTCCACTGGGCTCAGTCACCTTAGCACAGTGACTGTCAACCAGGGTGCCCTGGCATTCTGGAGTGCCTTGAGACCCTTCTGAGTGTGCCATGGGGTACAAACATGATTCACAAGATAAACCCAGAGTTTTCATGTAGGAATTCATAGTGTTAAAAACATTCTGACATGTTGTGGTCTTCCTTATTTTTTTGCAACAGAAAAATTGCTCTATTATTCAAAAACAAGTGAAAAAGGTCAAAATAAGTAAAAAAGACAAATGAAAATTAAGATCTGCCATTTTTGGAGGGGTGCCTTGAATTTAAAAAGGTTGAGAACCACTGCCTCTAGGAAAAGGCCTTTTAGTATGAGTTGCTTAAAGATCTCCTTCCTCAGAGCTCAGTACCTGAACTGTAGGCCTGGGGCTTGGTGACAATGAGAAGTACAATTTAGGGCATCATTTATTTTGGAACTCTTATTACTTTGATTGGAATCTTGGACATAGATATGGCTCCTCCAGCACTAGCCATGCCAAACTGCCTTTTCTCTAGGTAATTGCCATCTTCCATGATATTAAGCAGGGACTGTTTCACTGATTCCCTTGTCCACATCTCATGTATACTGGTCCATCAAGAGGATGGTCCTGAAGTCTTCAGACTTGGCCATACTGCTATCTGGGATAAGTGCCTTCATTTCATTCAAGGATTGCTTGCCCTTATGATCTGCAAGTTTTTCTCAGCTTGGGTGATTCTCTAAACCCACCTGTGGATTTACCTTGGTATCTCTCTGGTTCATAGGTTCCCTCAACAGTGGGAACTATCATACCTTCAGGGGCTACTAGCATCACAGTCTTACTGAGTTATGTGGACCAAGTCAGCCAAGACCTAGAAACCCATCACCTGATCTGCCATCCATACAGAAGTGTGACTTTTTGTGACATCTTTTGCATGACTGGTATTAGTGTCTTCTTGGTGTCTGTATTCTCTTGGGCCCTAACTGCCTCAGGAAGTTTAGGCAGACATAGAGGCTACTAGAAATCCTAGCTCATTTTTTGTCATCTTATTACTCAGTCTTTATTCCTCATTCTTTTTCTTTGGAAACTGCTTCCTTCCCAATCTAGGTCACAATAGCCTATCCACCTCTGAGGCATGGACAAGGCAGATCTTTTTAAGGGAGCTTTCAAGGATGAGGTTGCTTCTCAAAAGACTGGGATAATCCATTTTTTTTGTTAGTGCTGGGCAGTCTTTTTGGGGGGCTGCTGTTGTCTTTTTCCTGTTTATACTGATTATTTAAATCATTGGCAGGAACATCTCAAGCATGAAGTAGGCTTCTCAGGTTTTATAAATCTAAATGAGGAAACATACCTTTGGCAATCTCCCCAGATGACTTCAACAGTGCTCAGTAATTCTCAGACACTGGTTCTGGGGTTATCAGAGTTAAACAAGAAATTCCCAGTCACCTTTTAGACATTCTTCTGTCAGAACATACTGGCAGAATATTTCTCCCCTTCAGCAAGGGTCATCTGGAACCAGCAAAGATGCTCAGGCCTACTCCAGCCTCCAAACCATATTCTAGTCTAATATAATAAAAGCCTTAGTCTGTCTGTCTGTCTGTCTGTCACACTTTATTTGCACTCTGATTGGTTGTCTTGGCAGCCAATCACAATGATGACTGAACCAACCAATCAGAGTGCCCTACACAGACAGACACACACAGTAGAGTGCTGCCTTGAACCTGGGGACTGAGGGGGTGGAGGCCAGCAGCCCTGGCCTCGCCTCCCCCTTCCTGTCCGCAGCCCTGGTCCTTGGAGACGGGGGGAATCCGGACCAGTGTTGTCCATTTGGTTTCCTGTGGCAGGTTAGGGTGCTTTTGATGTCTTTGGGAAATTGGCCGTATAGTTGTGCTACAGGGTTGATTGCATAGTGTTAATAATAGGTTAGACAAGGACGTGTGTGGTGGTTTGGATAGGGATGATTTAGTCTTGATCAGGGGTTTGACTAGAAAATCTGGCAGTCCCTTCCAGCCCTACTTTTCTGTGATTCTATGACTAGCACAAGACAGAGCTGTGGCATCTTAAAGAATAATTCGGAGAGGCATAAGCTTTTGTAAGCAACAGCCTACTTCATCTGATGCTATAAAAGGACCTTCAGGGAGCAGGGATTCTTAATAGAAAATAGTAATTTAAATTCAAAGGATAGGGAAGGGGGGAAGAAAGGAGAGTGGCCTTTTACCCACTAAGCATACGGGGAATGAGCAGCATGTTAACCCTGTTGCATGTTGTCATTCCGGACATTAGAGGGCCCCAGGACAGGTTTCATAAAAGTATAGTAGGCATATTGCTAGGCAGTTTCATCTAGAGTGGGGGCACTTTGTTCTCTCAGTAGAGCTATTATATGGCTCAGCACCATCCTGCTGACAGGTTCCTCTTCCAGTGATGGCTGTATTCCAGTAGTGAAGGAGAAAATCTTTGCAGGCGCCAGGCAAAAATATATTAAGAAAGAACAATGGCTAGCAATATCAGGTACTTATAAAAAAGGAAATAACCTTCTTGTTAAAAATAGAATGCTAAAAAGTCAGGACCGTCAGAGTTGTTGGTGTTATTGCTAGTTGCTGAGGCTCTGTTCTGCTGGGTGTTACATAAACACATTGGAGGACATAGCCCTGTCCCAAAGAGCTTTCAATCTAAACAATGTGGTTCAATGAGTCAGAGCAAGGCAAGCAGGAGAGTAGGGTATATGGTTCAGCAACAGACATGCAAGCAGGAAAGTATACAGATCAAGACAAGAAACATTATTTACCTCTTGCTCTTTATCTTTTTACCTATCTCATCGTAGCTGAATTCCTGCCCATCTCCCTAGCTTCAGAAGCTCATTTCCAATGGGATAGGTTGTTTATTTCTCTTTTTTTAATAGTAAGTGGCTACTCTTCTATCATTTGCTTTTGACTTTCCCACCCTCTCTTGCATACAAATCAGTCCCCAAAGCCAACTCCTCCCCTGGCATAAGAGAACAGTATGGTATTGGGGTCAGTGTGTTAGGAATGGCTTCTTGTGCTGAAAGGATGCTGCCTGCTGTTCTTTTCCAGGGCACAGAGGCAGAGGGAGATCTATGTCCAGCAAGCTCCCTGTACTTGTGTTGGTGCTCTAACAGCAGTAATTTTCTCTTGTTTTCTCAAGTGTGTGGCTTTCCTGCCTAAAGAGAAACCAGGGTAGAGGATATGTCTGGACAATGTGCTCTGGGTGCTTCACTGTTGACACTAGGGGTTCTGCAAGGAGAGCAGGACATTTTATTATTCTCCACCTACTCCTGTTGTCATCATAGTTCTACTCCAGGCTCCTTTTCACCTTATTGCAGTTTTCATCTGGATCTTCATTTTTTGCATTCCCAGGCTTACACTCCCTGTCTCTCTCTCCTTCATGAAACCATGCTATGGGCATTTCTTGTAAAGGCTAGCCTTCTAATACATGCAGGCATCAAGCCCTTAGAAACATCTGAGATCCACAGAGATGTTCAGGCAGAACCCGCTAGACCTGGTCCCTTCTTGGGTCCAGGCTTCAATTTGCCTTCATGTTAAAGTTGCCAAGGATCCTCTTTATTATCTTTTTATTTCCAGAAAAGCCATCATGTCATGCCAGAAGCTCATCAGGTTAGAAATTTCTCACATAGCCTATTTAGTGACCAGCTAATCATGGCCTGTTGAGTACATAGAACAACAAACTCAGACAGCTTCAACCAACCTCCCAGGGCAGGCTCTAAAGATACCAGAATTTTGCATCTTGGATGGTATATAGAGTCTGCAGATGTTACAGCTCTCCCATAACTCTGCTTTCACCTTTGATCTCAGAATCAGTGTTTCTCTGCTTTTACCCTCCCTTCACCAAGTGACTTTAACAATATCCTATCCATGGTGCTGACTGGTTACAACGATAACCTCTCTTCATTCAATCCCCATCTGCCACAGACTGCACAATCCATATGCAGGCCAGGAATCTATGTGCACTTACTAGTAATAGAACATTATTGCCTTGAAAGCTCAGCTTTACCTGTGTTGGGGGACGGAACAGGGCTGCAAGGGGGAGCCCTATGAGGAATTTGGTTCACTTTGCAGTTCCACCTTTCCTGAATCAAGCACAGCTGGCACTCCCCCAGGCCTGCGCTGGCTAGCGCTAGTGATGCTCCTAGCAAGGCTCTGTTCTTGAGACCCATTTGACTGAACTGTGTGGTGGAAGGAGGAAGGGCTATCAGCCCCTTGTGGCCAGGTATGGCAAACCACCCTGTTCCATATTTTGTGTATAACCTGCGCAGGATTTCTGCAGCATGGGGCTTCTAGAAAGTAAGCTTTCACAAATCCTATCAGCAGTTGCTCTTCTATTGTCTCACCCTACCACATGAACCCTGATCTCAGTCTTACTGGGGGCCCCTGTAGAGAGGCTTGGAAGTGGCCACAAGGATCTGGGAAGACCGTTTCAGGCTGGACATAAGAATTTCTTTACTGTCCGAGCCCCCAAGATCTGGAATAGCCTGCCACTGGAGGTGGTTCAAACACCTACATTGAACACCTTCAAGAGAAAATTGGATGCTTATCTTGCTGGGATCCTATGACCCCAGCTGACTTCTTGCCCCTGGGGCAGGGGGCTGGACTTGATGATCTTCTGAGGTCCCTTTCAGCCCTAATGTCTATGAAGCTATGAATCTATGAAGTGTGGAGGCGCAGGACCTCCATGCTAATGGCCAGGAGACCACACAGATCTTAGAGAAGCCTGCAAAGGAAAGTCCTTGGATACAATGGTACAATGTTTCCTGCCCCCTTTGTGGGAATAGTCTGTTGATTTGCACTCTGCGTTACTCAGGCTGGCTGAGTATGAGACTTGGCCTCCCTGGGGAGGTAGGCTGAGAAGCGTTACACTTTAGCTGCTCTGCAAAAAAAGGCAAAGCAGCATTGTGGCTTACAGCCTGTGGGAGTCACTTGCCACTACACTCCCCTTGTGCTTTGCTGAGGCTGAAGGTGCATATCCCCAGGTCCAAAGAAGCAGAAGCGCCTCAGTATGAGGTAAGGCTAGGAAGTCAGCACCATACTTGAACTGCTCTGCAACTCCCTAATCCCTTACCTACCTCACCAGGCTGTTTTGAGGATCAATAAACTGCTGCTTGTAAGGCCCTTTGGGATTCTCTGAGGTAAGATGGCTTGGAAGGTCTGGGCATTATCAGTTATTTATTAGTTTAGGTGTGGGCCTTATCCAGCACTACTGGCATTTATTGGCCAGTCTGGACCAGCAGCACACCTGGCTACTTTGGGCTGTGATCCACTCAGCCCTACTGATGCTCATGAAATCCAATGCCCTGTAATTCCTGCTGAGCATCTCTTTGCAGATCTGAAAGTGCTCCTCTCCCCTCCCAACCTGTGGAGTCCCTCAGCACGTCTTCTCTCTTCACAGAAAGAGTCAAACACTTGGTTTTCTTTTCTGTCACATTTCTGTCTTCCTTTCGCTCAGGAACAGAGTGCTGTGGTGTAGGACCCAGGAGTGTCTGTGTGACACAAATGCCACTTGCTACCAGTAGCAACAGGGACTAAAGCAGAAGTGTATACATTCTTGTGAATATGGACGTCAGAGATGAGGGATTAACCCAGGCCCATCTTGTGGGCTGTTTTCTGATATCATAGGTCTGGCAGGCTCTAGTCTTGCAAATACTTGAGTGAGAGCCTGTGGCAGCCCAGTAGGGGGTGTTACTATGCTGAGCCACCTGCCTCACTGTGCCAGGCCCAAAATCTTACTTTAGGAGTCTCCCCTGGGGAGCCTACAGCTGGCTGGCCCCTTCCAGGAGAACACCCGAAAGCCTAGGGTAACACTGCCACCATCTGAGCACTGGTCTCAGTTAGGGGTGCATAGACCCTGCAAGCCATGGGGGTGCTTTGTCCACAGGTAATATTTCTGGGTGCCTCTTTCAGCCTGAAGTTTCCCAGGGTAACCTCAAGTATGACTGAGGTAGCATAAAAATAAACAGCCAAGCTCTGCAGGGAGTAAAAAGGCCCCTTTTCAGCCCCTTACAGTGAAAGAGCCAGTCATGCTGTAACCTGAAACCTTTATTGGGAGGTGGGGGGGAGGGGGGAGAGAGAACATAGGAATTAGAAAAACATATTGAGCAAACCACAATCAGTTGAGCCTTATAGATACTGGGTTCAGGGACCCTTTTAACATGCATCTGAATTACTTAGTTCTAATCTACTAGCTAGTTTTCAGGTCTTTACTTACTGATTTATCCAGAGAATCTTTGGAGGCTGTTGCTTGTGTCCTGTTCCAAAATGCCACCAGAGGAAAAGCAGAGAGCTCCTCCTCTCCTCAGGAATTTATCCCACATGGTCACCTGGCTGGCCAGGTTAAACTCAAAGAGCAAGCAGTTGAAAAAAAGGGGTGTAGCTGGATTGACCCAAGCAGGGACAGAGGGAGATTTCTTCACAGAGCCTTCCAAGAATTCCCACCTTGCAAGAACTGGAGTTGCTGCCTCTGTGGGCATGATTCTCTCTGGCCCCAATGCCCTGGGGTAGATGTAGATGCCACTCTGTTCCTAAACATACTATTTTTCACATGCTTGGAGAGGTATAATGTCAATATAAGGCTCCTGTGATTATTAAGAACCCCATAGTACTTTTCTCAGGAGGAAAATCCATTTCAAGCCCTTCCTTCTGATTCTCTAGAACCATCCCTGCCCCTTCAGCAGGATGAAGCATTCCTCCATTCTTGTGCTGGACTACTGTACCTGCTGCTGCTGAATTAATGTGCTCCCCTTCAGAGGTGACTTCTTTTCAATGGAAGGTTAGACATGGTGATTTGGAAGGAACAAGAAGCCAAGGGATGGATTTTGCTGGCTGAATGCTAAGTGAGAAGTACACTGCAGAGTAAGAAAGAATTATACAAGTTTCTGGAAGTGGGCTATATGTTTCTTTTCCTGTAACATCCCCATCTCCTCTTTCACATTGAGAGGGATCCAAAAACTATTAGGCCCTTTCCGCACAGGAGACAATCAGAAAGAACACAGGTCAGTGGCTTGGGAGAGGCCAACTGATATGTGATAGCTGGAGCAAAGTTCCTATGGGTGTCATTGGAGCAGGGTGGGAGTGACCTGATGCTGCAGAACAGATGCAGGGTTTCTTCCTGCTTTTATGCTAGTGGGTGTGCTTCTCTTGCCTTCTTCAAGATCTCTGCACGTCTGAGAAAGCAGGCTTTCAGCTGCTCCAGCATGGTAACATGGCCCATGCCTGCGTATGCATTGGGGATGATGCAGAGGCATCTTTGGAGGCAAAAGGCAGCTTTGGGGAACACCATTACTCAAAGGGAAGCTCACATCTATGGGAATTATCCAGTACATGGAGGCTCTGCCCCCCTGTAGGTACCGTTGTTACAGATCCTTACTAGTGTCTGTCTGGATAGGTCACTTGCTTCAGAGCCCTTCCCAGTCTGTCACCCCTTCTTGCCCAGGTTCCTACCCCTTTGGGCTGTACCCTTGACATAGTCATTGCCCTTCTGCCAGCAGACGTGCTCATACATATTGTGGAGTCAGCAAAAGTGCTGGTGTGTGCAGCTGGGAAGAAGGCAGCCCAGAGGGTGGGGACAGTGGATTCTTCTGTTCTAGCCTAAGCAGGAACCTACTGCCATCTAAGTTGTGGTTTGCAAGGCTGGGGCTTAGCTGGATCAAGCCCCTTCTGAGAAAGATGTACGTCTCTTAATGAACAGGAAAGGCCACCTGAAATAGGTCAGCCTAGGCAGACTCTCATCCAGATTTACTACTATTCTGATAGTAATGGAACCGCCCTCACCCCCTACTGCATTGGAGAATCACCCTTCAGAAGCCAGATGGGTGCATGTGTGGACCATGAAAGGGATGACAAGGCACAGCCATTCAGTAGTGTAACAAGGGGTAAGCGAGAGGTGCACATGCACTGGGCACCACCTGAGAAGGGGCTGCCTCACCCTGGGGCTACTGCCTACCTTCCTCTGCCTGCTTGGTCTATAGTTTCTGGCCCATGAAGGACCTAGTGAGCAATATGTGTAATGGAGCACTAGGCATTCTGGGAAGCCTAGTTTTGCAGAGAAGCAGTGGAGTTTGCTGCTTCTGAGAGGAAAACTGACCCCCATTTTTTGCCACTGAAATCAGCATTTTTTTGCCTTTTGGACATGGGCTTTGGTGGGCAAAAAATGGATGGGTTTTCCCCCAGCAATGGGAACCTTTACTTCCCACTAGAGAACTACAATTCCCAGAATGCTTTGTGCCAAGTGTTGCTCCTGTTTCTGTGCTGGCCAGCCACAGGGGGAGGAGATGAGAAGGAGAAGGAGGGAGATGGGGAAGCGTGAAAGACAATGGCCCCAGATGCATTTTTTCCATACTACACCTCTGCTTCATTAACTGAAGTGTCACCACATGCCTTGGGCAGGAACTGAATCCACATGGATGCCCCAGCCTTCAGCTGTCTGCCAAAAGCCTGGGCACTCCCTTGTGCAGGTCACAATACACCTGCCTCTTCGGGGTTCCTCAGGTTGATTAAAATTTACAGCGCAGCTGTCAGCCGTGATGGCAGTAGTGCGGTGGGTCACTAGGCAGAGTGGAATTTGTCTCCACAGCTAACACTTCCTACATTTGTTTCATTTTTTCTTTCTTCTGCAGCTCCTCTCTGCTCCTGGCTCCAGATGCCAAGTGGAGATGCAGACAACCTAAGATGGCCTAGGGCAAAGATGCAGCAGGTCTTTAAAAGGAACAGTGATGGTGAACCTTAGTCCAGGAAAGCTAAACTGCGCTTGGCACGGCCACAGAGATGTGAGGATGCGCTGCTTTATAAACAAGTGACTGCACTTGGCAACAAATTCATACCATCAACAAGTTACCTGAGACTTACAACCCCTGCCCCCACTACACAACAGGCACCACATGGAGCTGCAGATGGAGACACAGTCTCTCGGCCCCAAATTAGCCCCTTAAGGAGAACTTCAGCTCTTTCCTTCAGCCTGGTACCATTGGGATAATACCAGCAGCATAATCCTGACTTACTGCACTGGGGCCTGTCCCAGCTCTGTAGCTTCTCTTCTACTACTGCAAGGGCAATAGCAGCTTCCCCATGCAGCCAGGGAGGATGCCTGCTCAGATCCATGCCATGGTCTGAGGGTGCAGCGCCACTTTGGGCCTTCTGCTTTGCCAACTAGTGCTTGAACAACTGTCTCAGTCATAGGCCCTGGAAAACAGCCCTGCTTGACCTTGCAGCTGTGGTGCTGGGATGCAGGCAGCTCCTTCAGGTCAGCTGCAGTTCTAAGATTCAGAGATGGCCCCATGAAGGAATAGCTGTATTCTGTCCCAGCTTCTGCTAGTGTCTAAATGACCTCCAGCAGCCCAGAGCCTGGCCCAGCTGTTACTGCCCTGTTCTATGCTCTTGCCCATAGCTAGCAAGTCCAAGTAGGACAGAGCTGGGCTAATGGCAGGGTACGTGTAGATGCAGTTTATAACTGACCAGATGCTGTGAATCAGCTACTGGCACAGACTGTATACACACATGGCTGTGGCAGAGCATAGGGATCAGCTTCTGCTCAAGTTAAGGCAGTGAAGCTGGGCATGCTGAAGCAGCCCAGGCAGGCTTAGTCTGTCTGCGTAGGTATAGCTATGTGGCACAACGTAGCACCATGGCAAGACACCCAGGTTAGCTCTAGTGCAGCAATCCACATGAGCTCGTTTATCCTGCTTTTTCAGTCAGGGCTAATTAGGCTAGCGGAGTGCTGTGCTCATCTAGCTTTGGTACCGGAACTAACTCCCAAACAGGGTAGGTTGGGGATCTCTTCATGGCCCTACATTGTGCTGTGCAGACACCCTCTGCATGTGCTCACAAGAACAAGTAGAACCAGACAGATCACCACCTCCCACAGGGGCCCTGCCCAGGACCATACAAGCTGAGGATGGGCTGAGTCAGTCCTGAAGCAGCTCAAAACAAAGGACTGCAGTGACCTGGCCTCCAACTCTTCCTGTTCTAAACAGCAATCATTGCCCCTTGATGCCAACTCACACAGATGGGAACTTGCAAGGGTTCTGCCTAGGGCAGTCCAGCTCTGTGTCTCCACCTCAGGGAACCTCATTAATACCTGGGTGGGAGCAGGTTGAGGAAGCCCTGCTCTGGGATTCCAAGAGGGGAAACAGCTTGCAAACAGGCAGGGCTTCTGACTTTAAGCAGCCTTCTCTCCCACACTAGCTAGGAGCTAGGGGCCAGAGCCTGATTCTGGCAGCCAGCAAGATAGAAGCAGCTGCCCTTGTAGTTCTAAGCCTGTACATTCTAGTTCAGAGTCAGTTATGACATGGTCACTGGGGAGGCCCAGGTGCCCTCCCCTGCAGCTGCTGGTAGCTTTGGTGTTCAACTGCACTGTAAATAGACAAGCTAAAACCATTAAAGCTGCTGAACATATGCAGAACTGGTTTTATTTGGACACAGGAACTGGGTCTGAGCTCCTGGCAGTAGGGTAAACTCTCAGGAACCCAGTCCCCCAGGGGGCAGGGAGTGGGACCATGGAAGAACAGCTGTTCTGCAGAAGCAGCTCCTGCTGAGTCCAGCAGGGTGAGGCACAGCTACTGCAGCCCTTGATAGCAACACCATGTACTATGTCTGTCTTTACCATTTCTACACACTTGGAGAAGAAGGTGATTAGGAAGTCAGCATGAATTTACAAAGGACAAGTCATGCCTGCCCAACCTGACTGCCTTCTATGATGAGAAGATTGGCTCCGTGGAAATCAGTGGATACAATATACCTTGACTTCAGCAAGGGTTTTTGGTTGTAGCTGCATTGGTCTAAGGACATGGGCAGGCCAGGTTCTTTGGGTAGATGTGATATCTTTTATTACACCAACTGAGTAGTTGGGAAAAAGGGTTCTTTGCAAGCTTTTGGTGCAATCACCCTTCTTTAGGCATAGGGAGTTTCTTCTGTTCCTTTGCCTGAAGAAGTGTGATTGTCCCCGAAAGCTTGCAAAGAATATTTTTCCAACTACTCAGTTGGTCTAGTAAAAGATATCACCTCTACCCAAAGAACCTGGCCTTGACTTTGGCAAGGCTTTTGATACAGTCTTCCACAGCATTCTTGCAAACAAGCTAAGAATGTATGGGTTGGATGAATGGACTGTAAGGTGGATAGAAAGCTGGCTGGATTGTTGGGCTCAAAGGGTAGTGATCAATGGCTTAATGTCTGTTTGGCAGCCAGTATCAAGTGGAGTGTCCCACAGGTTGGTCCTAGGGCCAGTTTTGTTCAATATCTTCATTAATGATCTGGAAGATGGGATGGAGTGCATCTCAGCAATTTTGTGGATGACACTAAGCTGCAGTGTGTAATAGATACACTGGAGGGTAGGTCTAGGATATGACAGAAGAGTCCCATGCACCCCTACAGGCTTGGGACCAACTGGCTAAGCAGAAGCTCTGCAGAAAAGGACCTGGGGCTTACAGTGTCCAGTAAGCTGAATATATCAACAGTGTGCCCTTCTTGCCAAGAAGGCTAATAGCAGACTGGGCTGCATTAGTAAGAATGTTGCCAGCAAATCAAGAGACGTAATTATTCCTCTCTATTCAGCACTGGTGAGGTTGTACCTGGAGTACTGTGTCCAGTTTTGGGTCCCCCACTACACAAAGGATGTGGACAAGTTGGAGAGAGTCAAGTGTAGGACAACAAAATGGTTAGGGGTTGGGGCACATGACTTATGAGGAATGTGCCCCAGCTGAGGGAACCAGACTTATTTAGTCTGCAGAAGAGAAGACTGAGGGGGGATTTGATAGTTGCCTTTATCTGAAGGGTGGGAAGGATGGAGCTGGACTGTTCTCAGTGATGACAGAACAAGGAGCAGTTTCTTCAGTTTTAGCAAGGGAAGTTTAGGTTGGATATTAGGAAAAACTTCCTGACTAAGAGGGTGGTGAAGCACTGGAATAGGTTATCTAGAAAAGTGGTGGAATCTCCATCCTTGAAGGTTTTTAAGGCCTGGTTCAACAAAGCTTTGGCTGGGATGATCTAGTTGGGGATGGTCCTCCTTTGAGCAGAGGGTTGGACTAGATGACCTCCTGAGGTCCCTACCACCTCTAATTTTCTATGATTCTATCCTGAGGCTAGGCAGAGGGACAAGTTCTGCAGGGAATGACCTCTCAGCATCTGTTAAGAGAAATATATAGAAATGCCAGCTAAAAGCATGTGAGCAAGGGAGTTGGGGGCAGGGAACAGGAGCCTCAGATACCTGGCTCATGAAGGGCAGGATCAACTCTCACAGGACAGCAGGGAGTCACACCACATGGGAGCACGGCAGGACAGAACCTTTGGGGACAGTGCCCCAGCAGGCTGGAACGCAGGAAGCAGACAGCTGGTACCAGGCATTTGGCCCCTTTTCAGACTTCAGGTGAAGCACTTTCCACATGGCGGCCTCTGCTGGAGATGTCCCCAGCAGGAGGGGAGAGGAGAGGGGGGACCTGCCACTTCAGCCCTCCTTGGTGCTGAGGGAAGAAACAATCAATGTCTAACAGTGCTCTGTTTTCCCTAAAAGACCCCTGCAGTCCTTGTGTAGGCACAGTGAAGACAGCCAGGGCAGGAGCAGAGGCTGTGGGGGACAAACTTGCACCCTATTGCAGCTACAGCTCTGCTGCTGGTTGTGGAGAAGGGCAGATGCTGAAGCAGCGGGAAGCTCGTCCATCCACGGGCTCTTATAACAGCAGTTTGGCTCAGGTGACTTGCAGGCTGTGCGCTCAGCTCCAAGCTGGAGGCATTGGGTTGTTCCAGAAGGAGCCAAAGGATCTGCGTCAGGTCCTGGGAGCAGTCAGCTGAGGTGTAGCTCAGGCTCAGCTTCAGGAGCCTTGGCAGGAGGGGGAGGTGGTGCTCTAAGCTGTGGAGAGACAGAGAGTGATCACAAGGCGCTTTAGTCCCTGGTACAGCACTGCATCTGCTCAGCTTGGCACTGGAACACTCTCCCCACATCTCCCACCCTTGGGGCACGCTGTAGGATTCACCAGGCCTCTCCTGCAGAGCCAAAGTTAAGTGAGGCATCAGTGGTCAAGGCCTTCTCCCAGCGTTGGGACCTGTGACAGCAGAGGGAACAGCATGCACAGCAAGCCAACCTTGAGCTACTTGATGCAGCAAGCTCTGCAGCAGCTCCCAGATGGCCATGCTGAGGTGTGGAGCAACTGTGGGAGAGGCAGGAAGCAAACAACAAGCATATTTAGTAGAAGGACTGGAAGGATTACAACGCAATGCTAGCACAGGAAGGGGAGGGGCATGCAGGTACCAGGGGAGAGGGACATAATGACATTTGAGAGGAGAGGATGGGGGGCAGAGAGGCATTTGTACTTCTGGGGGCTCATGAGGTGAGGCCCAGAGAAATCCTGTTCTCACACTCCACTTTGGGGGCAAAAAATTCTCCCAGTCACCCCATCCTGCCTTGGTCCAGAACACTCTTACTGGTCGGATACGTGCAGCAGTCAGGTCTGGAGAGCTGTGCTCACTGGCTGTGCCATCCTGCCTGCAGCCTAGAAAGACAAAAAGGGTTAAGGACAGGACACACACAGTCTTGCTCTCTGTACAGGCCAAGCACCCTCCCCCACTTCCCTCCCTAAGATGCATTCAAACCCATCTCCCTGTACCCTCCCTATTCCAGCTTCCCACCAAAGACACCTTATAGACTTGGCAAGGTTATGGCATCTCCTAACAATATCCCTTCCACCAATAACAGCTCACAGAAAAAAAAGAAACATGGTACTGCAGCCAAAGGGCTGTAACCCATGAGGCACTCACCTCCTAGCAGCACTTCTGGAGAAGGACTGGAGCCCGGCCTGGCACCAGGCAGAAGTACTGGAGGAGAGAAAGCCGGAGGAGATGGTGAAGAGAGCTCCTGGAGATACAAATGTAGGGTATTAAAGGGCAGCAGCTGCCACAAGGCTCACAGATACAGAGCTGGAAACAGTGCAGAAGAGCTTTGGAGACAAGGCCAGGGGGAGACTTCCTCATGTGGAGCAACAATCTATCTACATGTGAATTGGGTGACTTGGCATTAGCAGAGGTGGGAATGCATTTTGTTTGCAAGGCAAAGGGAAGGCTCTAGCCCCTCCTGGGCATGCCATGTGCGTGGTTCTCCAGTCCTGGGCTCCCCCAGCACATGCCACTCTGCCTGCTCTGGGAGGGGAAGGGAACACAGGACTTGATTGCACTGAAGACCTGAACTACTTCTGTTCCCAGTTAGCTGAACAGGCTGACAGTGCAGTTCCAGCACCATTTCAAAGTGTTCTGGACCCAGTCCTGGGTCAACTGCATGATGCTGGGAGCTGAGACTGTCACAATGCAAATTTGGCCATCAGTCTATCCTAGAGGAAGACAAACAGAACTGTCCAGCTAGCTGGGGCATGGGGACACAGAGACCAACCTGCCCAGCAGCTCCTCCAGCTCCTGTTATTTCTTCCACCACCAGTGAAGGGAAGACCCCAATGCGCCCATTGAAGTCTCCTTTCCAGAAGCCGTCATCCACATCCCCCTCTTCCCTGGGTAGTACTTGGATTATGGCTCCCTCAGGGAAGGTCAGCTCCTCAGCACTTTGTCCCTCATAGTCATAGAGGGCTCGGACCAGCCACACTATGGAGAGAGCAGAGCTTGCATCAGGGAGCAGCACACTGTTGCTCAGCACCTAACATACACCAACCCCACCTGCCCAGCTCAGCTGCTACCACCTGGGACAGAACTTGGCATCTTGCCACCTTGGAGAATCCTCTTTAGCCATTTCCCATATTCCCAAATAGTCCTTGTCCTGCTGAGGATGGGGATACTGAAACACACAAGATAGTGGGTCCCTGCTTTGGGAGGTATTAAATGCTCAAAGCTGCGGTCAGAATCAGTAGGAACTGAAGACACTCAGCATCACTGGAAATAAGATTCTCAGGTTGTCCTAAATCAGGCATATGAGGCATTGCCAAAGGCCCTGGGGGAGACGGTCAGGAACTGTGCCCATTTCTGTGGCCAAGACACAAATCCATCCCTCCAAGCCAAAATGCAGGATAGGGTCAAGTCACAGAGGAATGGCCACAGCAGGGACACAAGGGCTGATAGGGCAAACTCCTTCATTAACATATAGAGCCTCTTACATCTGCATAGCCTTGGGGCATCTCCTACACACAGACAGCCCCATTTATCCTCAGGCCCTTACATGCAGTCCTAGGAAACCCAGCAAGCCACCCACCTCCTGGCTCCAGCACCAACTCTGTGTTCATGATGTTCGTGAGCTCCCTGTCCACTGCAGTCTCAGAGGGGCCCTCCCTCCAGCTCCCAGACCTCTGCTCATTCCCCATGGAGTCCAGCACCAGCAGGTACTTCTCAGGTATGTAGCCAATCTGTCCCACCTTGTTGCGCCCCTGGAGGTGGCCACAGGGCAAGAGAACATGAGTTAAGAATCTCAACAACACGCTGGTGCTGGAGCCAGCCCAACTGCCCCTGCCTCAGCCTCACTGTATCAGGAGACAGTGGCCAGCTTCTGAGGCCAGGCAGCAGTGATTTGGTGGTCTGCTGGCTCAGCACCAGTGCCAATAGCAGTTCTCTCCCAACCCTAGCCCAAGCCACAAGCAAAACACAGTGGGGAGACAGACCCAAGACAGCCAGATTTTAAAGCCCACCCCAGAACTGCTTCTACCAGGCAGAACAGATTGGACAGCTCCTTCCTTGCAGTAGAGAGCCTGAGATGGTCCCTCACCTGCCACACTCCATCAAACGTGTCCCAGCTACCCTGTACCCACCTTGACCCACTCTTCCATGTCACCATCCTCAATAACTTCGAGCTCCTCCCCCTGGGAGATGGACAGCTCATCAGCTTGGCAGGCCTGCTCAGGGACACACAAAGTCACAGTACAAATCAGCAGCTGTGCTCCCTGCAGCCAGGGGAACGGCTGCCGAACCCTTGGAGAAGTGCATTACCAGAGACTAAGCACAAAGAGTACCCCCTGCCCACGCATGGTGCCAGTAAATATTTATAAGTCTTGGAGATGAGATCCTGATATCCAAGCATGTAGTGTTGTGCAACAGGTTCTTTGTGTGTATAGTACCAAAGGCCCAGGGAGATGGTGCCCTTACCTGGTACCCAAAGATAACCCTGCAGGTGTAGGGATAGGTACGGGTAGTGCCAGCGCTGGGGCTTGTATCCTCAAACAGATCCACATCATCATCATAGTCTTCAAACTCTGCCAAATCCAATTCTTCTGCCTAGCAACAAGCCTAGCATCAGAGAGTGCTGTGTCCAACCAATGTCACCCACCACACGGAACAGCCAGATCATGCAGACACAGGTCCTGACACAAGTACAATCATCCCTTCCAGTCCACAGATTCTTTGTTTAGGCTGCACATACTCTAAGAGCCTCTTCTGCCCAAACAGCAGTCCAGCTGCAGATGAAATCCCAGACCTCCCTCCTGACCCTGTCTTGTCCTAGCCCAGACACAGGGGCAGCTCTCACCATGGTGGTGGATTCTCTGTTGGACTTGCGGGCTTCACTCAGCCGCCGCTCCTGCTCTAGCTCCTCCAGTACTTGCCCCATGGCTCCTGACAGCCAGGCATCCACATCAAGGCCAGTCTGGCGCAGCAGAGTCAACCGGGCATCAGCCTTCACTTTGCTGACCTGCAGGCATGGAGTATGACTGCTTGTCAGTCCTCACCTCAGCGTTGGCGGCACTTTTCTCAGGGGGTACACTGCAATCTCAGGGGGTGCACGTGCACCCACGTGCACCCCCTACACGTCACTAATAGGCAGCACTGAGCCTGCCACACCCCAGACACCACACAGCCACAGCCTAAATAAATTCAAAGGGTAACAAATATCTTGAAAGGAAGGGATTGTCCCCCTAGCTGCTCATCACCCCACTCCCAACTGCCAGCTAGTAGCACACGTAGACAGGTTTAATTGCTACCTAGAGTTAGAGAAGAGCAAGCCTAGCAGGGTGCTGTAGACCCCAGCTTGGGGACCTTAGCTTGGCATTTTGTGTTCTATACAATAACACTTTCCCCTTCAACCTAGTGACTAACACCATACCAAGCCCTCAAACTTCCTCCCCCTTGCCTCCACTACTGCATTGAGAATGCTACTCCACCAGGTCCTGCTCCCATCCCTGCCATACCACCATCTTTTCACATTCTGTTCACCCCCTCTGCTCAGTAATGTCCCAGTTCTCCAGGGATAGTCAGAGAACTCCATTATACCAGCAGCGTCCAGCCTAGGGCTGTACCTGCCTGTGCTTCAGTTCAGGAACCCAAAGCCCAATGCACACATGGTGCAGACAGGGCACACAGACCCCCAGAACACCTTGCCAGTAGCCAAGACACACCTCTGCTTTCCGGACATTCTCTCGTACTTCCTCCATCCTCTTCTCCATGCCTGCCACCTCTGCCTCTGAGGCCTGCTGCCTCCTGGCTTCCATCCTCTGGAGCACCTGTACAGGCACAAGTTATAGTGAGTCACCAGACATTCAGAGAATTATAGAAAATTAGGGTTGGAAGGGACCTCAGGAAGTCATCTAATCCACCCCACTGCTCACAGCAGGACCATTCCCCCTAGGGGAAGTGACAAGCACTTCGTGACCTTTTGGCCACCTATTTTGGGGGCTCTTAACCCTGCAAAGAACAAGCCATTCTGTTGTGGGTTCCCTTCTCAGTTACCACAAGCTAAAGGAGCAGCTCTCCCAGCTGAGGCCAAAAACCCATTGGCCATAAGCCCAACGGGAGTGTCCTAGGGAAAGGCAATCACTTAGGGTCTGGAGACATAGATCCAGAACTTTAGGTTTTCCCCTTGATCTGACACATCAGAACAAGTTCCCCATCATCTCACCACATGATCCTCCTGGTACAGATGAGAATTCTGGGAAGCTCTGGACACTCACCTGTCCACTATGAGTCTTTATTTTATAATCTCTGGCTGTTCTGGTGGCCCATCGCCGTGCCTCCTTCTCCAAGCCACTCTCTCCAGCGCTGCCACTTGGTGGTTCTAGAAGGCATACCTGGAGAACAGCCCATCATGGTCAGAGTATGCACCTTCCACCTGGGGCTCTGGTGCTTCCTTCCAGCTCCAGGAAAAATGGCCAGCTGAGGCTATGCCAGTGTGGTTGTGGGAAGCTTAGACTTCAAGCTTCACAACCCCCAACACCAAGTGAAGTGACCTCCTGTTTTACCTTGTTAATACCCTCAGGCTGGAAGTGCTGCTTGGGCATTAGGGTGAAGGCGGTGTGGTCCTGCAGGAAGAGGAGGAGGTTCTGCTCCCGGCACACCTGTAGTAGCATAAGAGAGTGAGGGGGTGCTTTGGGGAACAGAGAGCAAAATGGCCAGGGGCCATCTCACAGCTTGTCACCCAGAACTCGGAAAAAACTGCCATAGGTGCAGGAATCAACAACCCGGCTGCTGCAACTCCCTTCCTCATGCACAGGCACACCTGGCCTGTAGGTAGTGCTATGCCATCAGCTGGAACTTGGGGGGCAGCCAGCAGGGATGGATGCTGTTACCTGTGTGGATGCCTCCAGGACCCCATGGAACCGCTCTTGTGTGATGTGACAGGTCTCAATTTCTGTCTGGCTGATAAGGGTCATGTGGTCCCGGAGCCACTCATAGAGGTCACCATCCAGGGCCTGGGGAAACCAGAATCCAACACATTACAGTAGGGAAAAGACAGAAAGAGCACCACTCCTCTGAAAAGCCCTCTGGTTCCTCTTCCCTTACCAGGAGGTGTCCTCAGGGACCTGGAGGCAATCACATGAATTGGGGAAGCTGGCAAACCTACTCAGAGGTGCGAGCTTCTCTCACTCCAAGTCAGACAGTTCAGGGCAGAGGGATCTGCTGAGGTAAAGGCCATCCAGGTAAGGGGCAAGAAGACCAACTGACATTCAGAAGGAAGTGGTCAGCCTTACAAAAGGGTTAGCTGGGTTTGGGCTGATAGTGGCCTGTGGCTGCCACACCAGCACTCAGGGCCATTTCAGGGAAAGAATGGAACAGGACAGGATGACCAACTAGTTAACAGGCTGGAGACGCAGCTGAACTTGGGAAAAGCTAGAACCTCTCCTAATTTCCCTCCCCATTGCATCAACCACTGGCACACAAGTATTTGAGGGACTTCCCAGCTGCTCTAGCTATAGCACCTCTCAGCCAGGGTTGCTGTCAGGAACAAGGTAGGAGTGCTGGCTGCAGCGGGCATATCTACCTATTCTGGTCTCAGCCTCTCTACAGGTGCTGTGGGAAGCAGGCATGATCATCTGGTGAGGTAAGGGGCCCTCATCGCCCCAGCCTTCCCCAGGCAGCCTGCCATGGGCTAATGAAAGACTTTTCTGCACAATCTGCCCCACTGAGGAACTGGAGAATTTCTCCAGCAGAGCACATCTTCCCTCCCTCTGAGACATGGAGCTGGGGCTCCCCGTTAGCAGTAATCATGGACTCCCCCCTCCCTTCCCTGCATCACCAGGGCAGGCAGCAGAGGCCCATGGTTGCCAAGATGTGCAGCAGAGGAGGGTCCCTGACTGCAGTAGTACACAGTGCAAGTACAAGGAAGCAGTGGCAAATCTTCCAGAGCTAAATGAGACCCCTCTGTTCTCAAAGGCAGATCCAAGGGAGCAGCTGCATATGTAGGAGATGTAACCAGACCTCGCCCAAGCACAAACAGGGAACTTTGCCCCATTAAGGCATCAAGTCTCCCAGAGCCAGGGGTTTGCAGGTGCTTTCTAAAAGGGATTGCTTTTGAACTCCAGGGCCCTCAATTCTGTCACAGCAGAGACACCTGCTGCCAGCTCCTGGGAACCAAAGTTGAGCAAGAACATCTGTCACAGCGCCACCCTTCCCTTACGGACTCAGAGCTCAGAGCTAGAGACAGGCAGTCAGGCAAGTGCTGGCAACAGAACCCAGGATTGAGGACAGCTAGACCCCCACTGCTTTCATGAGCCATTGGAGCTCATCCCTGGCCCCCACACTGCCCTGGAGGCAGGGCTGAAGGGAACCCATGAGCACCTCAGGTCAGCTCTGCTTGATCTGAGGAGAGGAACTAGCAGAGATCCCACCTTCATGACTGAGGGCAGCTCTGTGCAGTAGTAGTGCTCCAGGTGGGCATTTGCAGCCCCCAGGGTCAGCAGGTACTCATTCTGTGCTGCTGCGAGCCGCTGTGCATTTTGTGCCAGTTGTCCAGAGAACTGCAGGGGAGGGAGGAAAGGAAGGCAGGCAGCACCTGGGTAAAGAAGCAGGGAACAATGCTCCACAGAACCGTGCCCCCACCCTGCCTAAACCAGCTCCAGATGCTACCATCTCCTCTGCCAGCCTGCCAAAAATCAACTCCTAATCCTACAACTGCCACTACAAGGACTTCCTCCCCACAGCTCCATGCACACCCCTCCCCCAGCAAGCTTTGTATCCAACATGCTTCTTCTCTTCTCCTCCCCTAACCCCAACCCCTCTCGCGGGTTCAACTGTCTTTGAGCTCCAGTCTCACCTGAGATCACCAAAGAGCATGGGGTGGGAAATCCAGAACACTCTGGGATGCCAGAGGACTGATATTCCCATTCTGCATGCCCTGGCTGGAGAGTACCTCTGCCACCCCATTCCCATTGACAGTAGGACAAAAACCAGTCATCTGACCAAGCCAACAGGATGCCCAGGACACGTGTTTAAAATTGGACTACCCTGGTGAAAATGGGATGTATGATCTACCTAACCCCACTGCATCCAGAAGGCGCTTCTCACACTGGATCCCCAAAACAAGCTGGGAAGCTAGGAGGTAGATGACTGTAGTCTCTGACCTTGTTGCTGAGTTTCTGCAGACTGCCTTTGGTATGGAATATCCCGTGGTCACTCTTCTGGAGTCTGTGAAAAAGGACACAGGCGTCTGTTACCTCAGCATGGCAAGTGCCTTTTCCCCATTCCCTATCCAACCACACCAGGGATGGTGGCCCTATCCTGAGGGAGCCCTCTCCTGCCCCACAGATCATTCTGCCACTGTAGCTCAGCCACACCCCCTCCCCAGGGAGAAGAGAGTCTCTCCTTTTGAAAACAGGGGTTGGGGTCATATGCTTGCAGACCCTTCAAACACCTCCAGCACAAGGTGCTACACTACTGTACCCTCTACCGGGTCTCCTTTTAGGATCACCCTGCCCTGGTCTGCATTACTGGTGGAAGCTACTTACCGGGCCTCCACATCAGCTGCCTTCTCCTTGGCCACCTCGCTGACCCGCTGCAGATGCATAAACTGCTTCTTGGACTTGCCAACCTCCTTCACAGTCTCCAGGAACTCTGCCTGCACCTTCTGCAACTGCTCCATGCTCTGAGGCAGAGAGGGGAATGAGCCCACCCACACTAGCCTCACCCCCATCCTGCTCCCCCTCCCTCTCCCCCTCCAGCAGTGTGGTGTTCTTGCCTCTTTCTGCCAACATGACCCTCCCCATTTCCTCCTCCTGTGGCCAAAAATAGGGATGAACCCCATCAACTCTAGCTCCCTCCTACCCCCTTTCTCACGTGTGGTAGCTCTACACTCTTGACTGACACAAAGGGCCCCCTGTACCAACAGCCACTGGGGGTGTTCCCACCATCCCTTGCAGGGCTGACATCTACTCTCTGCGGAAAGTACCTTTTTGAGCAGGTGCTCCTTGGACATGCGGGTGGTCTTGGCCACCTCCAGAGCCATGCCACGGTAGTTCTCTGAGGCTGTGACCCTGGCCTGCCCCACACACATGGTGCTGTCAATCACGCCCTTCCAGACTGCAAAGGCACTCCTGCGGGGAATTGTCACCACAAACAGTCATGATGGCACCTGCTCTTCCACTCCTCGGAGCAGCTCCCCACTGGCCCTTTCAGGAGATGGAGCCCTTTATTTTCTTCCCCTTCCATGCAGTCAGTTGCAGGCATCCTGTGTCCCTGCTGGCCCTGCTCCAGCCCCTCCCCTCAGTACATACACCTGGAAGCATCCCTTGGCTCTACAGGGCTAGGGGTCCTTTTTCTCTTTAAAAAGATCGCCCAGGGCTACTCTTCTCAGCCTAATCAAACAGGCTTGTTCCTACAGGCTTGCAGTCCCACATTGATCCAGGGCCATTATGCTCCACTGTATTCAAGGCCCAGCCTGTCAGGACCACTGAACAGTGTCTCATGCATCCATCTGCCTGAGGCTCCCAAGCCAAGCCCCATCCTGCACACAGCTGAGTCAGCCACACAAGCAGCACAATCACTGCTTCATTCTGTCCTTTGGCATCTCTTAAGAAGCCTGACCCAGGAAAATGGTACCATTAGACAGCATGCAGTCACCCCCCACCATAATGCTGGCTTGCTTCTCAGGGGCCAATGCAGAAGAATGACGAGGGCTAACCTTGCACAATGACTTCCTTGTGCCCCCTCACTCTCTTAGCCATAGCACAGCCCTTAATATTACAGATGGCAGTTGCAGCAATCCTCTTGGATACAGGTACTTGCCATATTGCCTCTGCTCCTGATCATCATAACTCCCCCACATCTCTGATCAACACCTTTAGGCTAATCCATCCATCCCCAACATGGCCCTTTACTTCCCCTCTTCCTTACCGGTCTGGCCTCATGGACCCACTGCTTCACCTCTGTTCCTTGTTCCCACCCAGCCTTCATGGCATGGTCTTGCTGATCCCTCTGCCACTGGCTTCTCCTTCTCTTCCAAGACAGGCTACATTAGTGAGTCAGGTCAGTGCCACCTCTGAAGCACTGCCACTCCCCAGTACCTTCATCTTCCGTCCTATCTCCTCCTTGCCTTCTGCCAGAACCCTGACTCTCCAGATCCCTGCATGCAGAGCTTGGCTGCCTTTCATTACCACAGGAGGGGATGCAGTCACACCATCCTTAGTCCAGTAAACACCTCTGTCTTCTAGCTTACTGCATGAGCTGCAAGACAGGGGGATAATGGTCCCCAGTTTAAAGTCCTGGAGGGGAGGGACCACTCTCCCTGTTTCTTATACCACCCCCACTGTTCATTTAACACTGGTCCTTACATAGACCTCTCTCTAATACAAACACTGCAGTGTTAGAGCCTTTTCCTGGCAACTCCTGTTGCATGAATCAAGTTCCTTGCATCTATGCTTGTCAAGTCTTGCCCTCCTCTCACAGCCAAAGATGCCCCTGCCCCTCTTCCCCCCCTCCCCCGTATAATAGAAAGAAATTCACTCTGGACATCACTAGGTGGGAGCACATTTCACCCTGGGGCTTGAGGAAGCTCACAGTGTGTCTGCACTGCATTCTGTACACACATGTGCAGAGTGCACTACTAAGCCTTGCCATGTTTCACCACCAAAGTGGCTGTGGTGGATGAGAGGATCTTACATCAGTGTCACTTGTTCTGCAGAAAGGGCTGTCTCTGAGGTGACCATGGCAGCTTTTAAGAGTGCATGGGCTTGGGGTATGGGAATCCAAGGAGAGTTCCACAGCCAGTTCATACTGGTTTCTACTCTTTAGCAGTACATGTATACCATGGGATCTAAACCAGGATATAGGCACCCTGCCCCAGATGTTCCCACACCCCATGGGACTTAGCCAAATTCTCCCTGACACTGATACTCCTTGGGTACAGCCCAATATAGACACACACAAACCCCAGAAATTCCTCTGGTATCCAGTACACTTTGCCCATAACACCCACTTCTCAGCCTGGCTTAATTTCTATGGTTCCACAGCAGGGCAAACCTGTCCACTCCAGTTCCCCTGACTGTGGTGCTCTCTTCCTTTTACAGCCCACTCTGTCCTCTGTTTGTTAAAATTTTCTCAGACAGGATTTAAAAAAAATGCAGTTTATAGCGTGGTAAAGTCCACATTTAGGCAACTTTAAGTAATCAAATTTTCAAGGGCAGTGACCTCTGGCATCCTCTCCTGATTTGGGGAAACTGCTCAGTGTTTGGCACTGTCAGAACGTCAATGATGTAGAAGGGCACCTGCCAGGGATCTCCGACGCTCCGCTCTCAGCCTGAACCATCTGGGACCTCTCCACAGCCAGTGCTCCTGCTTCCCCCTCCAGCACTCCCTGCTGGAAGAGACTGGGGCTGGAGTAGCCAGGAGCTCACCAACAGCCCGTGCTCCTAAACTGCTCTTTACAGAGCCTCCAGCTGGGAAGTCTAGGATTAAACTGTGAGAACTGTCCCTATGGCTAGAGTTTGCTCACAGCACCTCATGGTGACAGAGCAAGAGGCCACCCCAGCACTATCTGCCTGCTCCCTGGCCAGCTGTCCCACCTGGAGTCGCTGAGTTCACTTCGGCCCCGCTGCCAGTCTCTCTTCAGGAACTGAGTTGCCAGCCTCTGGAGTGCCTGCAAACAAATATGAGGTCACTAGGGGTTGGACTTGAAGATCTACAAGGTCCCTTCCGACCCTACTTGTATGATTCTATGAACTCCCCTCATCTGTTTTGCCCAACCAAGGGCTCTACCTGGAGATCCTGAACAGCAAGGGCAGAGGGATGCTCCCTGACAGGACTCATGCTTCTACACCAAACTCCTCAACCTGCTGGTTCAACAGCTCCCCACTCTCCGGGCCCTGAGACCACAGCTCTCCTCCTACTGTATTGCAGCCAAAAGCACCAGGAAGTCATTCCCCATACCAGATAGCAGGGATACAAAGACAGCACTAATCATGGCTTTACAGGTAGTCAGCAGAGTACAGGCCCAGACCTAGGCACTCCACACCCCTTTCCTTCCAGTGCCTCCTTCAGGGAGGGGTAAAAAATGGAGTAATGAGGAGCAAGCACTACTGCACTTCTTCCTACAGTGCCTCCTGCTGGGAAGGCCTGGGAGCCCCCTGAAACCAGATCTAGGATACTGTGCTCTGTATGACAGTAAGTAAATAGGCAAGAACATATTGTGATTGTGTGGCTTTTTCACTTTTGAATCTGTTATGGACTCCTACAAAGATGACATGGAAGAGAAAGATGGAGGGAAAGCAAGAGGACAATCTGAGCTGAAGGGAGGCTAGCAACAAGTCAAGATGGAAGAAAGCAAAAACAAATGCACCTATAAAATGCGAAGAAATCCTAGCTATGTGGGTGACAGCCAAACTGGAGCATGCATGAATGCACACACACACCTTAAGCAATTAGAAGCCTCCTCAGGGCAGGGCAGATTGCCAGCCTTCAAGACAGGTGACAGAAACAAACAAGAAACCCTGAAGTCCACAAAGAGCGCAGCAGCATAGCACCTGCAGCCACAACACAGCTCCATGTCTGCCTAACACAATGTCCAGGGACTTTCCCAAATACCTGAATTGTGCTGCTGGAGCAATGCATTTTACTTATGTGTACCACTCTAAAACATAGGCCTTGTCAAGCCTGTGCCATCCCAGAGCCAAAAGGTTTGGCATCCTGCGCCATGACTTTGGTGATGTTACCTGTTTGGGCTGAGAGGCCTTTGGGGAGGCAGACAGGTCAGCCTGTCCCAGCAGGTACAGCCTAGCACCTCTGTGACTTTCATCACTGTGGTTCAACCCTATTTGTGAATTTCCACCATCGTAGAAAAAGCTGCATACCTCCTCCCCACCTCATGCAGTTGCTCTTATTCTGATGTAAACCACTCCTTTGTCACTTGGGTGGAATTGGACAAGATTAAGTATAACTGAAGTAGCCTGCTTTGTAAACAAAAGCATCCACACAGGGATTGCACCAACATAATTACATCAGTTTAAAACCCAACTAAAGTTAAAGCGCACTTTTACACATGCAAGCGCCACAGCACCAGGTGCTTTGAAAAGTGCCTGGCGCTGCAGCGCTTGCAGTTGTATAAGTGGTGAAATGCGTGTCACTGCTGAGAAAATGGCAGCAGCACACTTTTGAACTAAAACACGTAGACAGTGTTTTAGTTCAAAAGCACACTGCTGCCATTTTTTGTGTGCTGACATGCATTTTGCCGCTTATACAACTGCATGTGGAGCAATGCAGTTCACATCAACTTATGTGCAGAGCAGACTCGATTAATCTGTTCCGAAGCAGTGGATGCTCGGTGCATCGTGGGACAAAAGGTATGTGTATAAATGCCCAAGTGATACAAGCTTTCCATGTAGAAAAAGCCCAATAAATAGATGATTCATGTAAGCCTACTGGAAGGTTGGCATGCTCTCCTCCAGAATGGAATCCGTTCATCCAGTGAGGTGACATGCAAAGAGTACCAGAGAGGACAGCAGGAGAGAGCTGAACCACCAAAGTCTCTGCCTGATGCTGGACTCAACAGAGATCACTCCAGGTAAGATTGCCAGTGTGCATGCTGTGTGGCTCCACTGCAGCAGCTGTGCTGCCATAGCATGAAGTGCACCCTAGGAAGATATCAGTTGCTGAATGGACCATAGCAGAATCCATGATAGAAACTACCATGCTTTCTGCAAGTTGGTGGCAACCATCTTACTCCACTAGGCAAGAGATGGTGCAACTCTCTGGCAGAAAGAGGGCCCCATCACTGCAGAAAAGCTTTGGTGTGGGTATAGAGTTGTGCCAGTAGAACTGGAATTCCACTGGCATGTCTGCAGCCTAGAGTAGGCCTAAGGGTACAAGTCAATGACCCTCAGTGCTCACAAGGGTTCCAGATCTTGTGGTCATTGGAACATCTGCTGTTCTCAGGAGCCTCCTAGTATAGGTTTTACTATGGAGCTGCTGCCAAGAGTCTGCCCAAACAACAGCACTGGAAAGGCAACTGTCATCCATAAAGGCAATGAAAAAATAAAGGAGAGAGGTAAGAGCTCCTGCACAAGCTGAAAAGCCAGTGATGTTCCAGAGACCAGAGTAATTTTGAAACAGCTTGTCCATTTAATTTGCTATGTTCCAAATTCTTCTCCTCCAGCCAAGACTAAGAATAAGAAATTTTAGGCATAGAAGAGGGTCTGAGGAATCTGAGAGAGTATCAAAATTCGTGCCTCCCATTTCAAGCTTGGTGGAGAATAATAAGCATAACACTAGAGTGAACATCCAACAGAAAGGCTGCCTGGGGTCCTGTCTGGGCTATTAATAACCTTGCAGGCCAGATAGCTTTGCTGACAACAGAATGATTTAGGTTAATCAAGGCTGGAGAAACCCAGCTAGGTAATGGGATTATACACAGCAGATGGCACTGAGAGACAGGTGGAACACAACACACAGCAGACAGCCCGCGCTGGTTACTCACGAACTGCTCAGTGAGGAGTTAGCTGTACCCTCCCAGGACAGAGACCTAGACTTCAGTGTGAATGGCTCAGTGAAGACATCTGCTTAGCACCCAGCAGCAGCCAGGAGAGAGAAGATGAGGTTAGATTAGATCGGGGCAAGTAGGCAACAAAAGAGAAAGGATTTCATGCCACAAGGCAAAGAGGCAGCACCTTTGATGCTTGACCACTGTGCTTGGCTTACCACCCATCTCACAAAAGAAAAGGTCCAGACCCAAACACAGGATGGTTACAGCCTTTCAGAGGGGGATGGCAGGAACAACCATGTCTCTTTGGAAAAGGAAGAAATGAGAGGGGATGCCCTACAGGAGTGCACAGTCCCCTTTGTGTTCCCAGCCCACTGCCAGGTCCCTATTCTTTGGGGGAGTCCCCAGGACCATACCCTTTACCAGACACATATGGGTATCTCAGAAGGGGGCACTCTGTCTCTATTTTATGCAAGCATGGACCCCTCCTTTCTGGGGTGCTTGCATATCTTCTCAGGAAGGAAGCCTGCATGCACGTCTGTCCTAGAATGTTCCCAGGACTGGTGCCCTGCTGTGCTTCCTCTCTTGGCCATGTTGCTGGCTAGCAGAGCCTACACTGCACTTACAATCTTCTGTTCCTAGTGCAGCCATCTCCACCTGGCCATCTCCACCCTTTCTTACACAAAGTACATTTAAACAGGACTAGAACGCCTGTCTCCATCAATCCTCACGCATCACCACAAGGAGTTCCTGCTTCCTTTTTAATTAGCATTTTTCCAGTGCACCCATGGTGTCTAAACCCCTTTCTCTCTCATACCCCAGCTGGTGAAGCCCACAGAGCTAGAATGCTGGCTCACACTTGCTCTCTCTTACAAAACCAAGCAGCAGGAATACTACTTACCTGGTATACCTATCACTCTTCTTGCTTCCTGTTCCTCTCTACATCAACTCCCCAGGCATCACAGTGGTTGAATCATCTCTTATAAAGGAGATTTTCATAAAGTCTCAGCACCTGTTCATCTTTCCTGGAAAGTCTGAGCCTAGCTTTAAATCCTGAGCCCACAAGTTTCTAGCTGTTACTGCTTCAGGTTTGTTCAGTAGGCATCCATCTTATTGCCACAGTTTACTCTCCTCTGGCCAATTCAACCATACTTTTCTCTCAACTAGTCCAGATCTTTGGGGTGTTTTCACTCTCTTTTCAGCATTTCAAACCTTCTTTCTCTCTGTGTTGCCTCAAGTTCTCTCTCTCTTGTAGGCTCAATATTTGTTTTTTTCCTTGTGGGGTTTAATTTTGGGATGGATTGGTGTTACTACCTTTTGAAGCAGAAACAACATGCCAATTTAAAGCAATTTAATATCAAACAAGAAATGCTTGAGAGGGCCAGTGAAAAGCTCTTGTCACCCAAGAACAGGGGGGCAATGAAATTAAATGATTAATATTCTAAATTAATAAAAGCAAAAGCTTCTCTACAAGGTTGTTATCCTATGAGGCTCATTGTTACAGGATGTTTCTGAGGCAAATGGCTTAAGTAATTTCAGAAGAAGTACTTTGTATTTAAAAGGCCACAGTGTGCAACAAACTTAGTGAGGGAAACAAGTGAATTGGGCAGTAGAGGCAGATAACATTTTTCAGCTAAAATTACAAGTCAACTGAAATATTTTGTGAACTTGTGTCTATTTCAGAGAACTGTTTCAGTAAAAAAAACAACCCTTAAAACATTTTTAAAAACCTGAATTTTTTTTTTGACATGTTAAATTAATATTCAATGTGAAATAATGTCTTGTTTAACAATGTATTTCAATTTTATTTAAAAAATAAAAGTTAATTTTGAAAAAAAAAGTTTTGTTTACCCACTGAAGTACCAGAAATCCCATTATTTTGCACAGCACCAACTGGCACTCTTCCAAAGTTTCATCAATCAGAAGGACTGTAGTCATTCCAGAGATGTCCACAGGAAATCCCACTAGCACTTTATAAGGCAGTCTGTGGACCAAGGCTGTGGATTCTCCAGCTTCCGGGCTTGAGCAGCCTCAGCCAGGCTCAGCCAGTAATTTACTTCTTTGGGGTAATACTGCATAAACAAGATATGCGTCAGGGGCCCTGAGCCAGACCCATGATGCATTTGAAATAACAGAATCATAAGGTTGGAAGGGAACTCAAACATCACCTAGTCCAACCCCCTGCATCAATGCAGGATGCATTACTCGTACCCAGACCAGACAAATGGCTGTCGAGTCTCTGGAAAGCCTCCAGTTCAGGAGATCCCACAACTTCCCTGGGCAGCTTATTCCACTGTTCTCCTATTGTCAGAAGTTTCTTCCTCCTGAAATTTAACCTAAATCCTCTCTGCTACAGGGTCTGCCCTCAGAATAAGGCAGTTCTCCCTCTTCTTTATAGCAGCCTTTCAAATATTTGACAATTGCTGTTGTATCCCTCTCCCTCCATCCTTAATCTAGGAATGATGATTCCTATATTTCTATTACAAATGAAAGAGATTGATCAGGGTGAGGCAAAACAGGAGAGGGAAATCCAGATTAAAAGGAGGATACATTATCAGAGAGGAAGGTTGTGATTTTGCTGAATGAAGGGCTCCTATTTGGGTCCTACTCCACAGTCTACTGGTCCCACAAATAGCCCTTTTCACTTCACTGAGCCTGGATGTGGAAGTGACATACAAACTAAATTACTGCAAAGAACTTTTCTTGATATTGTAGTTGAATCTATTACCAGGTTGGGTCTCTAGTGTCAGGGGTGAAAGCAATCCAACTGAAAGGCCCCACATGCCCCTGTGCAGAAGAGGAAGAACATGACTATTTCTAAGAGATATACTCTCATGCATAAGCTAACCAGAAGCAAAACTGCTTGGATAGGAGGGAGAAGCGTCAGGAGAGGAAAAATAAAGGCACCGATGCCAACTTTCTTTTTTTGTGGGGGAAGGGGGAAAGGGAAGGGAGGAGGGGAACTCCTCAGTCTAGTGACACCAACTATTAACTAGTCTCTCTCCAGGACTGAGTTCAGACCTTTGGCAATGGGAGGAATGAGCATAAGTCTACTGGGAGAGAGCTTGGCAGAGAGAAAGTGAAGCTCTCCATTCCAAGGTGCCAAGCAACTTGATTTCCAGAGTGTGGCACATCACACAGCTCAGACTTGGCAGCCCAAGCAAGTACCAGCTGACACCAGGGAAAATGTCACTGCTGGGCGAGACAGACATCACATCTTATTAGCTTCAGTAACATAAAGAACGGGGGACTAGTACACTGCTGTCTGCCTGACATAAAGCAAGACACCTCCCCTCCAGAACCAACACAGCCAATTTAGATAGATTCTCTGAACTACAGCTGAGGGGGCACCTTGTGAAATATGGGAACTGAAGCACTTGGTAACCTGTAAGATAGGGGTCATGTAGCTTTATTCTCACAGTGTGACATCTAACCCCAACCTTGAGCTTCTGTTTGAAGTGGACTCAGAACAGACTGGACTCCAGCCATGTGGAGGCCTTTCCTCACATACAGTCAGACAGATTCCCCATCCCTTGTGTACAAACAAACCAAAGCCTGGAAAAAGTAAATGAACACTGTCATTTTTTTCTACCCAGAGGAGGTACTGTGCTGTGAAAGACGTTTTGTGGACATCCCAAAGTCAGGAAGGCTTTTAATTTGAAGGTGGTGAGCCTGGCTGATCCTGTTCTCCTCTTAATAGTGAGATGTTCTTGCGAGCTCTGAAAGATGACAAGTGGGTCATGACTAAGGATGGTGGCCAAAATTTGTCTTTTTATACTCCCTTCAAGTCCTTTTGTCAAGGTCTGTTTTTACCATGTTATGATTCAAATTGCTCACACTTTCACTTGAAAGAACTCAGCAAAATCTCTTCCTAAAAAGCAGTAATGAGGAAAAGCAATACAGCTGCCTCATCTTACCTGCCCATACTCCCTTTCAATGGCAGCTCTCTGCTTGCTATAGGACCTGCAGGGAGAACACATGATAAAAGCAACACAAGTATATGCAGCATTGCCTGTGCCCCAGGATGTGCTGAAGGCCTCATGCATCATCTGTCAACACAGCTCCATTGCAGCTTGCCCATCTTACAGTTCCCCACGTATCTGCATCCCAATTTCACTTCAATAGGCGCATCTTGGGGATGACCTGCAGGCGAGCTGGCAATACTTCATGGTACTTCTTATTTCCCAATCATCCAAACCAACAAAACTCAAAGTCACTAATGACTAGAAGTTGGTACCATATCATGGCTACTCAATAGCCCACAGGTTGGATGTGCTGGCAAGTCTCAATTTAGTCCACAAGCCACCATCACAACCAGCACTAGGACACGCTGAGCAACAGTATCAGCAAAGATACCAAGGAACAAATGGGCGCTTGCAAGATGATGAACCCTATCAAGACAGCCTGGGGAAAGCCTGCACTGCCCCTGTTCCTTCCCATGCACAGAGAATGGGATCAGGCATATGCTGAGGAGTGGACTGCGACTGTAGGTAGGATGATAGGGCTGGAGGCTCACTGGACAGGGATACACTGATCCAATGCCAAGTTGGTGTCCTTACCTAATGTCCTCCAAGAGCTCTGTGTCCCGTTGTTGCTTGTTCTGCAGGCAGGACAGCTGCTCTGCAAAGTGCACTTTTACCTCCTGGCTCAACTTCACCTGCCAAAGGAGTCTGTATATCAGGATCTGCTTTTCCTGAGCACACCACTCCTCCCGGCCCCAATGACAGGTACCAGGAGGCTACTCAGCTCCGGCTGCAGACACACGCCAGCTACCGCGGCGTCTGGCCCCAGTCACAGCAGAGGAGCCGCAGGTTGGGGCGGCGCACGGGCAGCGACCCGGGGAGGAAGGGCAGGGCCGGGGGCACGGCCACCGGGTGGCTCCGGCAGCGCAAACCAGCCGTCTCCTCGCACGCGGAGAGGCTCGCAGGGTCGTGCGGCGCCGGCCTCGCCACGCAGCCCGCGGGACAGCCGAGCACGCTGC
>NW_017729000.1:45832290-45839242 GCF_001723915.1 Gavialis gangeticus | reverse complement strand
GCCCTGCCACCTGCCGGGAGTCTGCTGCACGGCGGCGGGGCGGGCTCGGGCCCGGCCCCGCCCCCGCCTGCCGTGGACGCCGCGGAGGAGGGAGCGCAGCCTGCGGTGGGCGGCGGCTCCGTCCTGGCCGAGGCGGACGAGTCTCAGGCTGGGCAGAGGGAGGAAACCGCCCGGAGACGCTGGCAAAATGCATGAGACACCTGTCCGTGGGGGACGTGGGCAGCTTAGGCCTTCAGGGCAAGGAGCTGGGATTGCGGCCACGGGGGAAAAGGGCTTCAGATACCTGGTATTGGCACTCGGGAAGTGGCTGCAGTCCTGCAGGCTGAGACCCAGGCGCATCTTGCATTTCTGCTCGTGCGCAGCAGGATGTGGCTTTCCAGGCTTTTACTCTCTTTCCTGTCTATCTCCATTTTCCGCCCCGTTCTCTCAGTGCAGGAGGGGAAGGAGCTTGCTTAGCTGGCAGGGAGAAGATGGGAAACGGGAGAATAATTGCTAGATTTTCAGAAGTGCTTAATATTGTGCTGTAACCAAGGAGTAAACCGGGCTGCAACACCAACTGAACCCGCACTTGTTTATGGCTACTTGTCTGCACAACCAGGTTTCCCTTTACCCTGGGTAATAGCTCCTGTAGTCCTTCTGCACTGGATTTTTTTCTTGTTTTGTTTTCTTTCAAAGGCTGAATTAGTTCCAAATTCCACCCGGCAAAGCGCAATAGTCAAGTTCTAAGTTTCAACTGAGCAGAGCTCAATTGTTTAAGCCAGCGTGGCCCTACCACAGGGCAAGTATCCTCCTTCCCAGGCTCATCAGTCTGGGGCTTCAAATACTCCCCAAACTTTGTAACAGACATGCTATGTCCAGGGACCCTGTGGTTTGGATGCCCCCTAGTCTTACTTGCTCCTAGCCAAAAGGCCAGGGGGAAAGCAAGAAAACAATCCTCCATTGTCACAGAATTGTGCAGAAACAACAAGCTAGGCATGGTATTAGCCAAAGCTGCTTGAACTAAGCTAACCCTTTGTAGCCTCTAGAGCCAGACTGTAGGCTCTGCCCCTGAGCTTATATACACGTTAAGAATTTTCTGTGCAGAATATTCAGGCTCATTAAAGCAATCCCAGGCATGCAGCTGAACATGCGCCTGTCAGAATCAGTTCAGTCCAGAGTGGCTCCTGCCCTGCTCTGTGTGTTGTGCCCCCCGCAGTAACCGGGGGGAGCTCTAGGCTTCCCAGGTGCCTGCTGGGGCTGGCAGGGGGGCATGGGGGCCCATCCTGACTGATCCCTGCAGGTGGAGAGCTGTTTTGGCTCATGGCAGCTGCCTACCAGCCATGTGGAGATCAGCAGCTGATCCTCATTTTTCTAATACCTGTATGTATTGGTACTAGCAATAGTAGATGCATCCACTGGGTACCAAGCTTCTTTGCAAATCTGCTCTAAGTGCATACCCCTACCAATCGACTGCTGAGCCACTTAGCGGTAGCAGAGGATGGATGGGCAAGAAGATCTGAAATGGAGGAGGTGAGGTGGGGTGTAGTGGCTACAAGATTTGCACTCAGTACTACAGCCTGGCTCAGCCTCACTGGCTGTACTCATGCACATTGTCTGATGAAGTGAGCTCTCTGCTTACAAAAGATTATGCTATACATTTCTGATTTTGTTAGTCTAAAAGGTGCAAATCTACTCTGCCTTCTGCCTGACTTCAGACTAACATAGCTAACTACCTCTCTCTATGTTCATGTGCAATGGCAGTTAACATGGCTAACTATTTCTCCAGCAGTGCGGTACATGGGAAAATGCAGTGAATCCCCAATAACTGCTAGCAGCACTGAAGGGAGACACAGGAAAGGAGATCACCAAGCAGAAACTACTGCTGTAGCTAGAGCAACAACCAAAGTTGAGTGAGCAGCAGTTGGCCCAGTGCCAGCCACAGAACACTTCCTGTTCACACCACTATGCATGGGCTTCTGGACTTCACAGAGTCACTGTGCAGTAAAGTACGTGCAACCTGGCAAAAAAAAGTCTGATAACTAAAAGTTTTAACTTTTCCAGTGGGTTTGGACCAGTCTATGGTTAGATATATGTGATAGAATTCTCTTTGGTGATTCAGGAAACCTCTAAAAAGAACCTGACTCTCTGTGATTTATAGTCATTTTTAAAGAGCTGTGTTAAATGTCTCTCAAATACTATCACTTCATCGTTTCTACTCTCCATCAGTAGTTTCTGAAGGGAAACCAATCCTGAGTTGAGGGGACTAATCCTGGAAAACTTTGGTATTCCACAGAACCCACTCTTTCCTTTCAGCCTTAGGAATTAGTTCATATCTGTGCATGTTTTCCAAGGTCACATCCAAAAGGATTAAAACTTAGGGCTGCATTTGAAAATGCTTTTGAAAATCCCTCTGGATGCATATTGGCATCTCTGGGTGCCTAAATCCCTTTACAGGTCTGGCTCTCTGTACTGGGCTTGGAGCTGTACTGGTAACAAGGTGATCTGCTCCAAACCCCTCCCTGCTGGCTAGTGATTCCAGGGGAGTTTTCGTGTTCTGGTGGCTTCCATGTGCAGATATGTGGCATGTGTCTGTGCTGTCAGGCTCTTACCATCAGACCTAGGCATTTGAAACTCGTGACTGCCTCTTTCTTGATGTCAGTGCTCTCTTTGTCCCTGACTTCCCACCCAGAGGCTTCTGTCATGCTTTGGGGGCATTCCAGGTCTGTCTGTCTGGGTTAGATATTCAGCCTGTGCATCTGCTCTGCATTTCTGTGCAATAAAAGGAGCCAGCTTCCAGCTATGTAGAGAGACAGGAAAGAGGAAGAGAGAGCAACAGAGAAGGAACCAAGTGGAAAGGCTTAGAGCCTGTAGTGTCACTATGACTCACAGGCTCCCCACAACATCCTAAAACTAGACTGACCCCAGAAAGAGGCTGAGCACACTCCTCGGAGACTGCTGTGGCTCAGGGAAGGCAGAGCTCAACCTGGACAGCAAATATGGTGCACCTGCAATCCTCACAGTGGTCTAAAGCTCTCTGCATGTCACTGCTGCTTACTTGCACCTGGCTCTGCTGGGCTGAACAATGTGCCACAGGTAAGTCCTCTAAGATCTTTTTCTTCATGCTGTGAAGAATTGCTGGCAATTTGTCCCTCTGCTTCCAACTGTTACAACTCCCAGGGCTCCATGCCCATCATACCCTCTTTTGGGACCTCTGCACTGGGAAGGATGACTGGTGGCTCTGGGACTGACATGGAATTAGACTCCTGAGGTCCTATATGATCCAGGGATGCTTTCTTGTCTCCGGAGATACCAGGTTCTGCCTGGTCGGTGAAGTCATTGGCCTGTGCCGTGTCATAGGGGCTGCATCATCATGAGTCCCACAAGCAAACTGAATATGCTGCTGTATTCTTTTTAAGGCAAGAAGGTCCAGTTCTCTCTTTAAGCTGGACCCCTGCCTCACAAGAGAGATATTGGCCCTAAATCCGTTGCAGGTGCATGAGTCTGGCAGGACTGAATCCCCAGCCAATGTTCCTGATGTTTGGTTATACATTTATTAAGGAGCCCAAATGATCTGCCCTACACACCAGCTCCAGGCAGGAGGTGCTGGGACTAGGTCTTGCTAGGTCTGCCCTCTTGCTACTGCTTATCCTGTTGGTGCAGTCAGCTGTATGTGTTGTTTGAGCTGGGACTGACCCTGGCTCTGTAGCAATAGGGCTAAGTATGGAGGGTACTCACCCTTTTGAAGCATGCATCTCTTGAAGACATTCTAGTTGCGAGTCTAATGTGAGTTTAGGGGTGGGCTCACCCTCTTCCAGCTCCTTGTCTTTGCAAAAATAAAATAGTGTCCCTTGTAGCTTTAAACTTCCCCTGCCTAATCTGAGAGCGGAGGAGTTGGAGTTCGTACCATTTCCAGTACACACATACTATTTCTGAGACACAGCTGAGGACCAGTAAAAGATTATGCTTTAAAACAGGGGCCTATTTCTAGATTCCTAATGATTAGGCTTGGCAGGATTCAATTTTATCAATAGACATTGATAAACATCAGTTTCACCTGACACTCACAGACATCATTGAAATTTACATAAAAGAGACACAAAAAAACCCAATAACAAAACCCAGGACAGAGGTAAGGGAATCCTGGGTAGGGTAGTATGTGTATGCTTACATACACCCACCCTTGCCACCCAGCTGCTGCAGGAGCTGGAGGCCATCCCAGTAGGAAAGGCTGTGCTGGGATGTGGGGTTTGCAAGGGCAGGGCTAGTAGCACTGGGGAGCCCAGTGCTGCCAGCTGCTCTCTATGCCCAGGTTCCAGCCTTGGCAGGGACCAAACTCCCATGGTGGCCTGGCTGGGCCCTGGGCAGAATGAGGGGCCAGTAGCACTGGGCTCCAGGGCTCTACCAGCCCTGCCCCTCCAGCCCCCACTCCCAGCACAGCCTTACTGGCATGGGCCCCAGATCCTGCAGCAGCCACAGTGCACACGTGCATGTATGTGTGCACATGCCAAATGGAAAAACATCCTTAATTTTGTGTAATCGTGAAAATTTCAATTGATAAAAATTGAAATAAATGCTGAAAAATAAATTGATTTTAGCTTTCAAAATTAAAAAAAATTGAATTCTGCCAATCCTACTAATGATGTATGTAAGCACCCAGATGAATGGCCTGATTTGCAATGGTAGTGCACTTGACTTGGAGGCCGTTGGGGTCTTAGAAGCTTGGCACTTTGAAAATGAGGCCATTCAAGTATCTGCCTATATATATGGATGTATACAGCTGACTGTGGCCCTAAGGTTTGAAAAATTTGGCCTGCATGTTTTCATTTTTTTGTGGTGCCTTGTGCTTGCTTGTCTCCAGTTAGGGAGAGGAGAGTTCCCAAGTCAATCTCCCTGGGATTCAACCGTTTCCTTTCTTGCCCAAATTTCTGTCTTCTGTTGCTTGAATTCAATAAAGCAGTGATTCTTAAACAGGGTGCCATTGGTGCCTCACAATGTTAGGTGACAAACATGATTCATAAGATAAACCCAGAGATTTCAAATAGGAATCTATAGTGTTAAAATATCCTGACCTATTGTGGTCTTTCTGAGTTTTTTGTAACAGAAGATCTGTTGTATTACTTTTACATAGTTAAAGACAGAGTAAAAAATAAGATCTGGCATTTTCTGAGGGGTGTCTTGAGACTAACAAGGGGTGCCTCAAGTCCAAAATTACTAAGAACAATTGCAGTAAAGTTTTTCCTACTTAGGGCAGCAGCTGGGCTGGATGGTAAAATGCCACAGAATTCTTCCGAAACATAAAGTAGGCTGGTAGGTTGGGCACCCAGTATAATAGCTATGACAGCTTTGTGGGCATCGTAGAATGCAAGGTCAATGGCTGAACTCTGTGCATGAATACTTTATGGACATTACAGTCTCTGAAGCTCTTTGGCCACTAGCACAATAAAATGTAAGTCAAGGACTTTGGTAGAGGACGGAGGGTAGATGAGCTGTTTCAGCAGAACTTTAACAATATTTATGGAGCACAGTGCTAATAAGTGCAGTCCTTAATGCCCTCCGGCTGGCTCTGTACATTCAAGCTTAATGCTTCTCTTATAACATTCCCTTTGCCCTAATGTATTAAACAGGCACATAGTGCCCTTTGCCAGACATCAAGTAAACTTTAGTGCCTCAGCCCTGGTCTAACTGAATGTTTTAAGCAGCAACAGGGACAAGGATTTGGATTCTAATATTAGTCCTTGTTGTTGCCTGCTGGGCTGGTATCTGTATCCACCACTACTGTCCTGCTAGTCCTGTGACACTTCTGTGTATAAAAAGAATTGCAGGGGCATCCTGGCTCTGCACACAGGCTGGTTTCTATGTGGCTTAGGCTTACGTGTGGAGTGGGGGGGAGGAAGGAGGCTATTGCTGTTTTCTTTGCTATAATTAATTCCTCAGCCTCTCTATGGATCTTATTCTGATGTAGCTCTCAGCCAACCCAGGGCATGAATGTAGAGTCAAGGTCTGTAGTAGGGATCATCCCCTAGTGCCATCTGTGTCCGTAGGGAGCAACTCTGATATTACAGCTGAACAGTGCATTGATCCATAGGCGCTGAATTATTTTTGCTGGTGGGTGCTTGCAGGCGTAAAAACAACAACAAAAAGAAAACAAAAAAACCCTAGCACTTTAAACTCTGCATGTTCCTGCACCAAGCCCCGCATGTGCCCAGAAGATTCCCCATTATGTGGGCTTGCCTTCTGCTGGGACATTCCACCCAGCTAGCCTAGCTTCCCAGGAGCACTGCTTTGGATCTCTAGTTTTGTTCTGAGCTTGGTGGCTAGTCTGGCTGCTGACTCAGCCGTTCTGCCAGACTGCCAGGCCATGTGAACAAAGTCATGTGCCCAATCCCCCTTCCTTTCCAGACAGGCTCACTACTGAACAGGCTCACTGCTGAACAGGGTCCCACATCCTGAGCTAGCTATAGCCTTGCTTAGGTAATAGTTCCTACCAAGTAGTCGGCTCTCTTGTCTGTGAGAAGTCCTTTCTCACTTTGGGAGCAAGAAGAGGGCACCAGGCAATGTATGGCTCCTTTAAGACTCAAATGATAACCTCGTGGCTACGCCAGACGAGAAAGCCAATATTTTTAACAGTTTCTTTGAGGTAGGGACAATCTCGGGGATAGCTCTGTCAGGCCTTGGGTCAGTGCAGATGTTGTTAGGGATCTTCTGGAAGGTCTGGACATTTTAAATCTGCAGGTCCAGATGCCCTCCACCCAAGGGTGTTGAGGGAGCTGGTAGGGGTCATCGCGGAGCCCTTAGCCCGGCTGCATGAGCATTCGTGGTCATCTTGCCAGGTGCCGGGGGATTGGAAACTAGCTAATGTGGTCCCCGTTTTCAAGAAAGGGAGGAAGAAGGACCCAAGTAACTATAGGCCTGTAAGCCTCACCTCGGTCCTCGGGAAGATCTTGGAGAAAATCACCAAGGAGCACATCTGTGG
>NW_017729000.1:45790373-45827290 GCF_001723915.1 Gavialis gangeticus | reverse complement strand
GTTCCCTCCTTGAAAGCACAGAGGTAGAAAGGGATCTTGGAGTCATTATCGACTCCAAGATGAACATGAGCCGCCAATGCCAGACCACAGCTAGCAAGGCCAGCCATATCTTGTCATGCATCCAAAGATGCATCTCAAGCCGGTCCAGAGGGGTGATGCTCCCCCTCTATGCGACACTGGTCAGGCCGCAGTTGGAGTACTGCATCCAGTACTGGGTGCCGCACTTTAACAGGGATGCGGCCAGCCTGGAGAGAGTTCAGAGGAGGGCAACCCATTTGGTGAGAGGGCAGCAGGACAGACTGAAGGGAGACTATGAGGAGAGACTATGAGGAGACTGAGGGACCTGAACCTGTTTATCCTTGGCAAAAGGAGGCTAAGGGGGGACCTGGCGGCTGCCTACAGACTCATCGGGGAGATTATCAGCAAATAGGAAGAGCCCTATTCCCCCCAGCATCACCTGGGGTGACAAGGAACAATGGTAATAAGCTGATGGAGAATAGATTTAGGTTAGAGATCAGAAGGCAATATTTTACAGTTAGGGTGGCCAGAATCTAGAACCAACTTCCCAGGGAAGTGATCCTCACCCCTACCTTGGGCAAACTCAAGAGGAGGTTGGATGATCACCTGTCTGGGGTCTTGTGAACCCAGCATTCATTCCTGCCTGTGGCAGGGGGGGAGGCTAGATGATCTGTTCAGGTCCCTCCTGACCCTAGCTACTATGAAACTATGAAACTTTGCTGGGGTTATTGTTTCACGTGCTGTAAGCAGCTCATTTGCTTGACACAGAAAACTTGCCAGGTATTTTTTTTTAACCTTGCACATTCTCTCTGCTTCCCAAGCATATGCTTGGCCACAGTTGCAGCTCTTGAGTTTTGTAGATATGTCTCTGCAGCTTAGTCACTAACATGGATGGCTGTCAGCAAGGTAACTTACCAACTCCACTTGTCATGCATTGTTTGGGTTGATCCACAGTGCAGAACTTATGGAGCCCTCAGCTGTCGGCATGCATACTGCACAGAAGCACCCTTCAGCCCTGCTCTGAATATTATTTGTCTGGTCTGGGAAGACCATCTCACCCACACATGAGGCCAGGGCTTATGGTCCAGTCCCGGGACTCAGGCAATTCTTTGCATTCAGGCTGCTTGCCTTCATAATTAAGATGGAGGTGGGGTCTCTAGCAGGGCTTGTGCACCCCAGGGCATCACTTCTGTGTAAGTGCCCCAAACACTGAGCTGGAGGAAGATCCATTGCTTCCCCCAAATCAAAATGATGAACATAGAGCTGCCCTATCAGAAGCTGCTCTTGCTTGGTGAGCTGGAGGAGGAACTGATATTTCCAAAGCCTCCCTTTCCTATCCTTCTGCCCAGGGGCAGCTGCTTTAGTGTGTTTTAGGCAGTGGAAGGGGGCTAGGGCAGCTCCAACTGTTGCCAAAAGGGGCTACACTGGAATTACAATGTTCATTAGCCAGGCAGAGCATAACCTAGGTGGCCCTTGACTGGATCCACAAACCTTCAGCTCCAACAGGGATGTGCTAGAAGACCACTGCCATCTAGTGGCTCCATACAGGGGAGGACAGGACAGTCTTGTGGTTTAGGACCCCTGAGTTCTATTCCTATTTTTCCTTCTCACTGTCTACAGCCCCAGAAAGCCTCTTGTTTTCTCTGTACCTTGGATATGTCTCTGCAAAATGGGGATTTTTCAGAGATCTCTCTCTGCTTAATCTCTCTCAGAAAGGCCAAAAGCCCTCCTACCTGTGCACAACCCCTGCTGGGGATTAGCAGAGTGCAGGTAGGTGGTGTGCCCACCAGACCCATGCCTAGGGAGGCATGCAGGCAGTCCACATGCAGAGTGTCGTGTTCCTGGAATGCAGATCCACAGAGTGTCCTAACCCACTTTCCTATCGTTTCCCCACAGAGAAAAGAGTAACAAAAGGCAGAGCCCTGACCCGTATCTCCAATTGCAAGGAAACAGGTAGGAATTTCACATGCCGCTGTGCCTCCCCAGAGGACCATCTCAGTGGTACAGTGACCACGTGCCTCCTCCCCATCCTCTACACTCTGGTACTTCTAGTTGGGCTGCCAGCCAATGCCATGGCCTTTTGGGTCCTGGCCACCAAGACCAAGAAGTGTGCCTCCACCCTTTTCCTGCTGAACCTGGCAGGTGCTGACCTGCTTTTTGTCCTCCTACTGCCCTTCAAGATCTCATACCACCTGCTGGGCAACAATTGGCTCTTCGGGGAATATGCATGCCGGGCCCTTGTCACCCTCTTCTATGGAAACATGTACAGCTCTATCCTCTTCCTCACCTGCATCAGCCTGGATCGGTATGTCTCACTGGTGCACCCCTTCATCTGGAGAGGCTCTGAACGAGTATGTGGCACAGTAGGCATCTGTATCGGGGTGTGGCTGGCCATAGGGCTGGGTATGAGTCCACTGCTGCTTATCCGCCATTCACAGCATGTCCCGCAGCTGAACATCACCACCTGCCATGACTTCTTGGAGAAGTCCACAGAAACCCAGTACCTGGCCTACTACTTTCCTACGCTGGTAGTTCTGGGGTTTGCACTCCCCTTTGTGATTATTGTCTTCTCCTATGGCTGTGTGCTGGCACACCTGCTTGCCACGAGGGGACGTTATGGTCATGTGGTGCGAGTTCTGGTTCTCCTGCTACTGGTTTTTGCCCTGTGCTTCACCCCCAGCAATGTGCTGCTCTTTTCCCACTACCTACAGGGCATATCCTTGTCCCGCAACAGCACCTACATCCATTATGTTTTAGCATTGGCTCTCAGTGCCTTCAACAACTGCTTTGACCCCTTCATCTACTTCTACATCTCCCGGGATTTCCGGACCCAACTCAGGTACATGGTTTGTTGCCACTGGAGACAGCAAGACAAGGCTTTGGCCAGGGCCTGTGAGAACCTAGTGCTGCCTCTGAGGTCCAGTGAACAGAACCAGCCCTAGGCTGGGGCAGAGGTGGTCCCCTAGAGCCATCATAGTTGGTCTTGCTTTGTTCTTCCTTTACCTTTTTGTGTGGAGGACTCAAACAAATTAGCCCCAGTGGTCAGTCATGCTTCGTGCAAGGGGTGGGCAGCATGCAACAAGAGATGCGGCACAGGAGCCTGTAAGCAGTAACCCCAGTGTGACTCTGAATCCTCCCTGGCTTTGCCTATATAATCAGTTGCCCCATCTGGCACACAATGACTGGACTCCATGCTGCTTGGGCACAAGTTCCATGTCACTGCCAGACCACAGACTCTATGCAGCTGGATTCTGCCCTTGCCTTACAGTCTCTGTGGTCAGAGCTGGTGTTGCTTCCTGCATGTTCAGACATGGATGTTTGCAGAGTTACTTGGGAACACAGAAAGAGTGCCCCGTTTAGTGGGCTGCAGGCTCTTGTACTGGTTTTCAGTTCATACCCTGCACTCAGCCCACACTCATGATTCAGTGTGTCATGTACTGACAATCTGCACCTGTATTGTAGAGCAGCGCCTGATAAAGCAGCTCGAAATCATGGGAACAAAAAACAATATTCTGTGCTTATCTTGTAATGGAACAGCATGATGTGGTTTGCAGCATTGGTATGTTTCTGTGGGGCAGAAACCACCACCAAGCTCTCATTTCAGGCTGACTGCAGATTGTGCAGTGGTGACACTTGGGAGCATGGTTTGGAAATTACTGTAATTTCACCAATAAAAGAGCTCAAAGCAAAGCAGAAGTGTTTGATCAGTCATGGTTCTTAAAACTAAAGTCTAGGTGATTTCTACCTTTACTGTTTCTGTCTCTCCAGTGACTGATTTACAGCTGAAACCTTTCCTCCCCAGGAAGTCTCGTGGCATAACTGTTCACTGGACACCTGTTCCTTGAGCACTACGTGCTACACCTGCTCCCCCTGCTGCAGTCACTATGTGACTGGTCCAGGGACTCAGTTTGGGGATGGTCCCTGGGTCCCACCTGGGCCCTCAACTCCATGACCATAGCAAGGGTCAGAAATGGCTTTCCAGCGGCAGGCTGGAATGACCCAGCTTGGATCCAAGGTGTGCAAGTACCAGAACCTGGCCATCACCACTACTCCCTGCTGCCCCACCATGGTGTGGTACGGGAGAAGTCCCCTGCCGCTGAATATCACCAAAGGCCCCTGGCTCCAGGCCAGATCCAGCCCCCACTTCCTAGGTTGCTGACCCCTGCCATAGTTCACCTGTTTCAGCTGTGATCACCCAGCATTGTGAGCACAAACTGCCCCTGCCCCTCCTCTTACCCTGCTAAGGCCTTGTGTAGCTCCTTCCATGACCTCCAGTTCCCTGCTGTTCCTCAGGGACCCTGGTGTGGCATGCAGGCCACTGTGATCTTCATCCTGCACTTTGCCCCCTCACCTCTCTAGCAGGAATATGGAACATGCACAATACCACTGTCTTCCCATGGCACACCTGCAACCTCCCCTCCTGATCAGCCCAAGGTGTTGTGGGAAGGAATGGGCAACCACCCTTCATACAGGAATCACTGTTTCAGTGCTGAGGCTTTTTATATGAACTCCTGCCTCATCTTAACTGATTCCTCAGCTGTTGCCTCTCCGAGAAACCAAAGCCACAGAGCATGAGGCATGAAATCCAGCTCAATTCTCACAGGGCTGCTTCCTACAGAGAAGGACACTTCTTAGAGAAGCTCGGGCTTCCTCTGTTGCACACTATGAGGTGTGTGACCACAAAGCACAAGACCTTCACAGTTGACACTAAGAGGATCAGTTCCTCAGACAAAAAAAGCCCCAGGCACTTTGCTTGGCACTGCATTTCCCAGAAACAGCTCTCCCCTTGCTTTCTAGTCTGTAGGTACAGCTGGACCCAATTTCTCCTACCACAGCAGCTACCAGCTCCCTGGGTACCTTGCCTATCAGTGGCAACCCATGACATCTGGCCTTGAGATGGAGGCAAGGTGCTTACAGAACAGCATACAGGGCAGCTAGCAAGCTGGATAGGCAGTGAGATGGCATGGATCCACCAGCCTAAGAAAATACCTGGTGCCATTTCTGTGCCATAAGAGTTGGCAGTCCCCTCCAAGCTGGGCAAGCAGAAGGCTAGGAGGCTGGCTGAGGCCTTAGGAATATGGGTGACCTCTCTCAAAGATGGAAACACATGGCTTTGCATCACCAAATGCACCTGATGTACTGCAGCCCAGACCCCAGGAGAGCTCAATTACCATGAAGATTAGCATAGTCTGTTCTGGCCATTCCCTACCCTTGCTACACAGCCAGCCTAGACTCTGGATGCAGTGAATGACCTGCAGGTTGAAAATCCCACAGCACTTGAGGCAAAAAAAAGCAGTGTGTGCTGCTGAGACCCTGCACACAGTGGCATTCCCAGTGCTCCCTCTAGACTGAAGCAGTTGTGTTCCCTGTGCCTTCAGAAGTTGGGAAGGGAGCAACTCCAGTCCCTACTGAGCTACTTATCTCTATTGCAAAGATGGGTCACCCAAGAGGGTGAGTCAACTTATGTAGGACCACCCAGAATCATAAAGCTGATTTTAGGCTCACAACCCAACTCAGGCACCTCAGCTCATATTTAGTCAAGTAATTAAAATAATCACTTCTCCCATAGGCTGCCCAGAGTGGCCTCTGCTTCCCTCCAGCAGCCCATGATGCTGGGCTGACACACCAGCCTGGTTCCCATGCACCATTTACATCCTTCCTGTTGGTTCTGCCCATCATTTTCATGCCTCAACCCCTGCCCTCATCACCCCTTCTCCATTCTTGCTTCAGCCATATTTGTTACCTGCCTCCCCTCCCCCCACCCAGTCAATGTGCACTAATCGTATTGTCTGGAGGTACAAAGACTTTATTCAAATGGAAGGTGGAGGAAACAGATATAAATATTCTGGAACAGAGCGAGTTTCATCCTCTGTTATAAAGGTCCCCATCTCCCAGATGGCACTTTTCCTGCCCAGGGACAGTACACATCCCCTGGTCCTGTTCCAGGCAGCATATATAAAGTATATACAGATATTATAATACACATGGAGTGGCAACAAGACAGGTCAGAGCATTGCAGGCCAGCAGAGAGGGGTACTTGATTGCCAGGATGCCCTCCAACCTTGACTCTACTTTTTCCTTTTTCTCTCTGCTTAGGATGAGTACTAATGCTATAAGGCAGTCTTCCCTCTGGACACAGCCTCCACAGACCACCTGTGGGGTCTGGGTAATAGTTAGTAATTAAGAAGATGGGCTTTATCAGTGCTGCCACTTCCATTTTCCCACCAGCCCTGTCTACCTCTGTCTAGAAGAAAGTAAGCCCCTAGGAAGGCTGAGAGGCACATAGGCAACATACACACTGGAATTACATGCACATGTATACAGATGCACCCATTCCTCATACAAGCATCCTGCATGTTAGAGCCATGCACCCACACATTGAGATCATGCATATGCAGCTCCCCCTGCATACGTAATGGCAGTTCTTCTGCAGACTTGTTGTGATTTAGCTCCTGTTTTTTTCCCCCCTTCAGGAACTTCCCTTTGTTTCTGGGTCTGGCTCTGCAATGCTTTCCACTGCTTCAGGCTCTTACACAATTGTAGCTGTGGTGCTCTGCACTTATCCTGTGTGATGCTTGTGATAAAGATATGCACCTTTATCATAAAGATATACATCTTTGTGTACACATCCTCCTACGTGGACTATGAGGTTGAGGGATAACCAAGCCATCATGGCTGCTTTCTGCAGGTGCAATGTTGTAACTAACAGACACTGCTCAGGTGCAGACCTTTGAGGGGCACACCTGACAGCTGCTAACAGTGGCAGTTATCCTCCCTCTTTCCCCGCAGATCTGATCTGACACAGCATGGCTCGGGAATTCCACTCCAAAGGCCAGGGAAGCTAATGCCTCCTCTAGTCTCAAATACTTGCTCTTGATTTGTCTCCTGCGCTTGTGGCAGGAGGCAGAAATGGTCCACATGGGAGCACTCAGGTGCCACATGACAGGTCCATTTACCCCAGACCTTGCAGCTGCTGCTACTAGTCATATGACCTGCTGCCTCTGCTCTGCCACCCAAGGTCACATGTCCTCCTGTCCAGCAGTGGAGATCATGTGATTTGCTGGCCTGGCCCAAGCTCAGGGGCCTGGCCCTCATTCTTCCTGAGGATGACGCTGCTCAGCTCCTGCATCAGCTTATCATTGATGGGTGAAGGCAGATGGCTGATCTTCTTGGAGGCCTCTGGAGGGGGTGCCTTGCCAAACAAGGGCTCTAACACTAGAGGCTGGTTCTCCTCTGCCTCCTGCTCCCGTGCCAAGGCAGGTAGTACTTGGGATGGCTCTAGATTTCTCTCAAGGGAAGCTGTTTTGGTAGGTCTGAGCCCAGATGATCTGGCGTGGTACAGGGCCTTTTCAGACTCCAGGTTGAGCCCTCTTTCAAGGGAAAGTGCCTTAGAAAAGGGCATGCTGGACACCTTTTGGCCTGGGCTTGGAGGCAGTGAGGAGCGAAGTGCTGGGTGCTGAGACTGCTCTGAGAACAGGGCTGGTTTCACGGATCTGTCCACAGCAGGCACCTGGGACAGCTCAGCCAGGAGGCCTCTGTCCAGCTCCAGTGGGGACAGTGTAGGGAAGTTGCCCACCTCCTCATAGACAGGCTCTGCATCTGCTGCTTCCTTCTCCTGCTGCTCATCCAGTGAGTCCTGATGCATTTTCATGGGCTGGCAAGGGAGAGAGATTAGGGGCTAGATGTGTGATAGAACCCCAGACTCAGAGAACGTTTTCTGGGATACAAGTTCTTCCTCCATGGTTAGATGCCATGCCTTTCCCCAGCCCACCTGCCTTGAGCCTGGAGGCCCTGTCTGTGCCCTAGCAGCAGACAGCCTGGAACTTTGGGGAATGCCGTGCAGGTCTGATCCCTCCCCATGAGTCCTGGCAGGTGGGGAGCAGGTACAGACATTAGGTGACCAAACTTCCTAGACACCTGCACAACAGCAGGGGAACCAAATGAGCAGGAGGCAGCTGTAGCAGTGGGAGGCAGGCCCTTTGTGAGAGGTGCCTTCTTCTGTACCTTTCTCTGCTAGGGAAGGGAGTGTAAGGCCATGTTGTTGCCCTAAGCCCGCAGGCGTTGGCCTTAAGTGGGATTCCCAGTCTTGCTCAATTCCTGTGGCTGATTTGCACTGGTAGGAATCCCCCCATTGGTACAGTCTTCTCTTCCCCACATCACAGTCAGACAGGAAGAGACTTCTCTCAGCCCAGCATCACTCCCTGGTCTCTTCAGCCACCAGCTCTGCACCTTCCCCAGACAAGGGCTAGAACTGCGATGGATCTGTTCTGGGCCGGCACTCAGAACATAATCTCTAGTCAGCTGCATCCCAGAAGGCTCTTAGCTTTAGACAGAGCATGGGGTAAGGCCAGGCTAGACTAGGTCAAATGGTCTTCCTTCTCTCTCTCTCTCTGTCTCTGAATCACCAGATACTGCCCAGTCTCAGCTCACCAGCTGTGGGAACAGACTATGGCAAAAGCATCTATTCATGCACCAGTAAGGGCTTTTTAACACCTTGGTGGTGGTGTATCCTGGCCTGGTCATTCTCAAGCATGCCTACCCCTGAACCTTACTGAGATGCTCCAGACCAAGGCATATGCTGGTAAGGCTGATCAGGGCTCTCCCTCTGTAGCTACTTCCAAGACCTCAGTCTGTAGAGCGCTTGAGGGTGGGTACAGGGGACCATCCAAGAACAGCTACACCTTTAGGCATGGGTGGGTAAGGTGTACTCAACACTGGTGTGGCTGCAGTATACAACTGCTGCAGTATAGATAGGCCCTAGGAGAAGACACTGAAGCTGGAGCTATTCCACTGGGTCAGGAAACCTGAGAGCAGAAGAGGCAGGGGTGCATCAGCCCAACCACTCTGGGTCACATATGGCAGTGAAGGATAGCAATTCCGCACTCCTGGGGCCACATGTGGTTTGGACGTTGCACAGTGTTTCAGTCTCAGTCTTGTGGCTATTCCACAGCAGTAGGCAAAGCTTAGCTCCAGTGCTTGACATGTTTCTACGTCTTGTAGCAGTGGCACCCAGCAGAACTGCTGCATCACAGCCTGTGGCTGTGTTCTGACAGCATTTTGCACGAAAGCCAAGCAATAGGGCATGCTTCCGCCTCTGCCTCTCCCAGCCCAGCTCTGCTGCATGGCCTCAGTTGCCCAGCACTTCCCTGGAAACCTGAGCATGTATTCAGGACAGAGTGGAAACCACACAGAGCAGGACTTACAAGGTCATAGGTAACTCAATAGCTCTAGTCATTGGGCATGCTCACTAGATGTAGCCGTATGGAGCTTGATAGGGTTATCTGGCTCTAGTGAGATGAGTAAATAGAAAGGCAAGAGAGTTTTCCTCGCTGAGAGCTTATTTTCCTTCTATACTACACACCAAAGATATCCCCTTTGATCAATGCAGACTGAGTACTTGGCATCTCAGCCCCAATACAGACTGTCAGAAATGTTAGGAGCAGCTGCCTCATAGTGTAGAGCGCAGCAGATTTCTGCCTTGTGTTCCCTGGATGGTATCTCCTTGCCTACTGCTGGGGTGGGGTGGGACAGTAATTTCTCAGCATGCAGAACACCACACAGCAAGCAAGAGCAGCAGGCAAAGAGGAACCCTCTGCTCAAGCAAGAGACCAGGAATTCAGGGTGCCACAGTCTACAGCCTAGCCAGGGCACCAGTATGGTCCCTCAGTCCTTGAGCAAGACCATGAGACAATAGCTAATGATACTCCTCAGGGCAATTTTCCCAAACTCTGCCCAGGCTTTGGCCAATTGTGTTGCACTGAGCACCCTCAGATCAGCACTGAAGGGGCCATCCTGCAACCAGTGGGCCAGACTGCTCTTTAAATGAACACTGTGACTGAGTCACAATATAACGGCTGGGCTTTGCAAATTGGCCCCCATTTCCAAAAACCCCAACCACCAGGTTCTCCCTGCTGTTGTAGATGATCCTTAAAGGCTCTAAACCCCTGCATGAATATGCATCAGACATGCAGATACTTACAAAGAACATGGACAAAGTCCTTCGATTGTGCAGGCGACGCTGGAAACAGAGGGAGATGGGGGAGAGAGTAAGCACCTAACAACACAGAACAGCGTCAGGGCTGCAAAAAGCTCTGGGGGAAACAAAACTCAACACATGGGCAAAGTGCACCACACTGCTATACACAAGTCGCGAACACTTTACACAGAGTGGTACTCCTGCAAGCACATGCATGGCCTGCTCGCACACAGGCACAGAGCAGCCACACAGACACAGTGCTGCTGCACACATTGCCACAGCTGCTCTCAGGCATGTTTCACTTGCTCTCCCCTGTGTCTGCCTACAGTTGGACAGGAAGAGTTCTTGAGGTTGGGATGGCCCAGTGGGCATGGAACACAGGGTTGCAGGGCCCTGCTGAGCCTCGGTGCTATCTTACCAGGGTCTGGTTGGCAGAGAGCATGGTAGTGTCAGTGCTGTCTCCCCGCAAAGGGACCAGTGGCATGGTGCCAAACTTCTGTTTGGAGAGGTCAGAGGAGGAGCGCCGCCGCAGGATCACTGAGCGCAGATCATCATGCTGCAGGGCATCGCAAGAGACATGTTAGTGGTTGGCATTGCTGAACCCCAGCCCTGCCCAGGCTCTCTGTGGGCTTGGCATGGCAGTTCTCACCCACCTGAGCCTTCAGGATGCTGGTGATCCAGTCCCACAACTCAGCCTGCCCTGTGCATGCCAGATACCTACAAAACAGTCAGAGGAGACACTGACTGGCTACTGGGACCCTGGGGTCTGCCTCTCGTCACCAGCTTTTTCAAGAGCCCAGCCAACAGGGCTGTTCTCTAGGTGGCTCTAGGGTGCTGTTTCCACAGGCTCCCTCCCCACCTCCCACACACAAGCTACCCCTTTGCACATATACACACACAGGCTACACCCTGTAAACACGTAAGCACATTCACACACACAGGCTACCCCACCCCTCCACCTAAACTATACTGCACACACACATGCACACATGTTCTGGAGCACAGAGACAGTTTGCTCTTCCCATCTTTGCGGCCTGACCACAGCCCCTCAGCTTCTGCTCTATCAGCCTCCCAGTTTACAAGCCCAGCCTGCAATTCTTACTCTACTCACTCTCTCATTAGTCACTCATGCCTGCTCTCTCTCCATGCATTTCCCTGAGGGTCCTGCACTAGCCTGCCTGCATTAAAGGTGTGCTTGGCCCAGCGCTCCTGCCCACATCCTCTCCAGCTTCCACCACATCAGTGCCCAGTGCAGCCAGGCTCTTACTCCTCATCATTGTTGAGGGCAGGAAATAAAATGGGCTTGGGGGCTAAGGAGGAAGGGTCAGAGAGGACCAGAGATGGACTGATCAGAGCTGTGAAAACCAAAGGGCAGGGCAGGCACATGGGTGCTCTCATGGCCTGCCTCTCTTGTGAAGTGGAGGTCCCTGTCCACAGGAGGAAGAGACGCAAGATACTCACAGTTGCTGCTTGTCCAGAGTCAGTGTGAAACCCCACCTGGAGTGAAAGGACAACAGCAGGGTCAGGCAGGGCAACTGAAGCACAACAGATGTTGTAGGAGCTTATGAGCTCTACAGCCAGTGCTAGGGGAACAGGCTGAGCCGAGGGATTAGAAACTGAAGCTAGGGTCAGGCTGGTTATTTGGGACCAGGGCTAACGTGGGAGCTAGGGCACAAGGCCTACAGGACCACAAACAGGTCACACTACAGGGCTACAAGCAAGCACTTGCAAAGGGGTCACTATCAAGATCCTGCCTTGCTGTGGCTGTGGCACAGGGCTGGGCTCTGGGGAGCACCAAGCATACTTTGTGCTCTGGCAAGTTCCCGTTAGGCCAGGCCCTGAGGCTAGGGGGTGAGGGTTCCAGGCAGAATACTATGACAGAGCTTCTCCAGTATGCAGCTACAGGCTCCAGGACAAGGTAGGGTGTGGAGCTTCTGTTAGAGGAGGTGCTAGTGATCAGGGGAAGTTGTTAATCTGGCTCAGCCCCTGGACCTGACTTACTGAGAGGGTGGTTTCAGTTTCTTGCGGATCCCCATGTAAACCTTGGCCGAATCAAGAGGCCACTCCCGTTCTGGCTTGGCACTCTGGAGAAAGAAAACAGACACTTAGCCAAGGCAAGCCCTGCCAGTCATTCGTCCCCTCTTTCCCCCTGTTGTGGCTGGCACCTGGTTCCCTCCCCTCCCCTGCCCTACCAGCATTCCCTGATTTCTCCTAGTTCAGTCATCCTAACTGGCACCTACTTCCCTTCCCTCTCTACTCCTCCCCATCAGTACCCCTTCCACTCACCTAGGCCAGTTCAGCCCTGCTTACCCTGTCAGCATGCCCCTCCCACAGCCATAAGTGAGCAGCCACTTGACCTCTGGGTTCCCACCATGGGGAAGACCTAGTGGTCTCTTGCTCCACAGGGAGGGAAGAAGCCTTTCTCCCCACACGGGTAGGGAAATCAGCAGAGGATTCCAGAACCGGCTCTTGGCACAAATCAGTCAAGCGGAACCAGGTAAAGTTTTACTCCACAGCTCATGAGGCTGCCCTTCCCTGTGCACACCATTCCCTGGTACCTTGGATGTCTAGAAAGTGCGGGGGTGGGGGCCAGGGCCAATTTCCTGCCTGCAGTGAGAGATCACTCTGCAGACAGCAAAGAACGCATGGGAGGAGCCCAGGCTTTAGCACTGCCCTGGGGCCAGGGTGCTCAGCAGGGCTCTAATCACAGGGGCCAGGCAAGCCTCCCCCTCCTCAGCCAGGACTGCACTTTACATCAGCTCAGCCATACCTAACACCTACCGCAGAGCCAAGCTGAGCTAAGCCTCGTGGCCAGTGGTGAGTCTCACCACTGCCCAGGTGGGAGACTGGCAGCAGGATGGGCATTAGCCAAAGCTTGGGCTGCTGGGCTGAGCTTTACCCTTTTCTCCTTCAGCAGCAGCAGCTTTCGATCACGGATGACAAAGTATCGCTCCTGAAACTTGCTCCCCAGGAGTTTGGGGTGCTCCTCCCGGCACTTCAGTAGCCCACACTTGGGGCTCTCCTTCTTGGCACCTGTGCAGTGGGGGAGGAGCAAAATTAACTGTGGGAAACTGCTGAGAAACACAATGGGAGCCTAGAGTGAGCAGGCAAAGGAAAAGGAAGAGCATACTGGGAGCAGCATAGGGGCTAACAGGAAGAGAAGAGTGGTAGGTGGCAGAGGCCCCCCCCACCTGGCTTGTACTCCCTTGGTCATAGAGCTACTGCCCTGTCAGACCTAAGGCTCAGGTGTTGTTCACAGGACACTGCCTTTTCAACCTTCAGTGGCTTTTCTGCTGGAACTCACTCAGCAGGACTGTGAGGTCTAGCCCCACAGCCAGATAGTGCCACCCATGGCCACATTATGCCCGCTCTGGCCCCTGTAGGCAGCCTCAAAGGCAGAAATTGAAGGACCAGGCATAGAGAGGACTGTTGACCTTACTGTATCTGCTCCAAGAGAATGGGGACCATAAGTCGATGGTCCCTTGCAGGACCTAGCACCATGCTGTTGGGGTAGGAGGATTCACCTGTAAAGAGACAGCCACCTTCTCCTATGGGTACCTTCCTCACCAGCAGGTAGGCAGAGCTTGGTTCAGGCAGCTTGCACCACTGAAGAGCTTGCTCTAGGACCTTCTCCTTGGGGTGCAAGGGTCGCTCTAAGGATGGAGGAGACATGGCCTACTCAGATGCTGCTGCTGGGCAGTGGGAGGAGCTGATCTGGGGCAAGCATATCACTAACTTGGGACAGAAGTCCAGAACACACTGTGAGGCAGGAGCCTATGACAGCACTGAGCAAGCCAACACTACCAGGCTGCACTAGCACCTGGGAAGTTTTGGGAGGCAGGTGTGCCCCTCTACATGGTGGCTCATGGCAACAGGCACAAGGGCTCCAAAGCCTGAACATTTCATAGATGAAATGTGGATGCCCCCCTTACTCAGCAGAACTATGACTTTTCTCTCTGCCTTTCATAGAATCATAGAAAATCAGGGCTGGATGGTACCTCAGGAGGTCATCTAGTCCAACCGCCTGGTCAAAGCAGGACCACCCCCAACTAGATCATCCCACCCAAGCAGTTTCCCTGATCTCCGATAGCATGGTTCCCTTTCCCTCACCCAGTGTTACAGTGCCCCCTCCTCTCCCCTCAATGCTGAAGCACTCCCTTCCCCATCCTCCCAGTAATGCAGCACTGCCTTCTCCCTTGTCCCTCAAAGGTGTAACACTGCATTCCCCAACCAATGCCTAATGGCACAGTGCCACCTTCCCCACAACGATACAGCTTTGCCTCTCTCCCTCACTCTGCCCCGCCAACTCAGCACCACCTTCCCCACTTACCCACTGCCTCTTCCCCTCAATCTGCCCTCACCTCAATGGCAAGGCACTCCTCACACTCACCCAGCTCCCCATTCTCTAGCGCTTCAAAGGTCAGCCAGATGTCCAGGCTTGCAGCCACACTGCGCATCTCCAGTACTTGGTTGGTCAGCTCCTCAGCAGTCATAGAGGGTGACACCTGGGGACATAACGTGTCAGCTCAGTAATGCTCAGCTCCAGGACCAAACTGGTCTGAGCCCTGTGGCCATCAGTGAGTTTCACCATTGCCTACATGGGAAACTGATAGCAGGATGGGAATTAGTCAACAGATGGCTTCCTCTTCCTCACTAAGTATCTCCTGGCACCACAGGACAACTCTGATGTTCTGAGCAGCCACTTCCACTTCCAGTGTGTGCCCACAAAGGAGTTCCCAGCCCTGTGACTCTGTATGGATATAGTGGAGTCATCCAAGAGCCACGGACATGTCAGGCACCTGCACATCTCCGTCACTTTGTGCCAATGGCTACAGCCAGGCCACATGCTTGCTCCCTCACCTTCAGGGTGACGCAGCAGTCAAGCAGCTTCTGCTCCAGGTAAACCTCAATGATGAGATCTCCAGCCTGTGAAAGCTGTGAAAGAAGAGATAGTGGAGGATAGGTTAAGCCCCTGGGAGCACACAGTGTCCTGGAAACCCAATCCCAGAGGCTGGAACAGGTGTGGCAAATCAGTAGCATAGTACAGCATTTCCTGCAAAGAGGCCTTCTATTCTCTTGCATCCACAACAGCTGCACTCAACTAACTGTGATGTGTCAGGAAAGAGAAGGGGGTTTTGGGCCCCCACAAAAAAACTATTCACTATAGGGAAACAACACCAGGGAGAAAAGGATCAGGAGACTGAAAAACTAGAGTGCTGAAAGCTGGGAAGCAATGCTGTTTACTGCTCTAGGGTAAGCTGCAGTAATAACTTACTGGAAGCCTCATTCAAGAGGTGGTTAGTGCTGAGAGAGCATGGGGCTCATCTAAGGGGCTGAGCAGACCCATGCTGGAACAGTGATCCACACAGATATCTATAGGAATGGGAGGACTTACAGCCGTGGCCTGAACTGAGCTGTTCCCAGCCAGCCATCTTCATTGCTGAGGGTTCTGCAAACCTGCAGACCTCAGCAGAGGCTGAGGTCAAGACTGTAGTATGGCCAAGGGAGGGTGATTCATCACATAGTGCACCTGTGTCTCCAGTACCTGAACATCCTTCCAGGTGGTAATCAAGCTGTTTTCTAGGTCCATCTGTGACACCTGATCCTCATCAATCTGTCAGGAGAAGGAAAAAGAAATGAGACAGGGCAGGAGGGAGAGGCAGAGTACTGCCAGGTTGGGGAAGGCAGGGGAACAGGCAGAGGGTGAGGGGAACATAGTGAAGGGAGCTTACATTGAAAATGCGGACATAGTTGTCTATCAGGTCTTCCATGACTTTAACCTCATGCTCGCCTTTGCCATCTGTCTGGAAGAGGCTGGGAGCAAAAAGCAGCGACAGGTTCTTGGTGCCCATCTGATTGAAGTCAGCACATTTCTGCACCCTGGTAGCCCAGGAAAGAGAGAATTCACCATGTGTGACCAGTGCCATGGCATAAGAAACAGGAAGCCTTCAGCACCCTCCAGACCTGCTCCCAACACCCTGGGGAATTGATCATTCTAATTTTTTACTGAGTTTTCTTCAAAACCAGAAAACTTTATCCAATAATCTTTCAAGGTTTTGAAATTTCCCAATTTTTCATCATAACTAGGCTTGAAAAATGTTGAACAGTAACAAAGGGAAGTAGAAAACAAAGTGAAAACCCTTTGTCCTGAACACCTATTATTTTATTAACCTGAGTTGCAAAAAGAAAACAAAGAACAAAAATAGGGAGAAAGGAAACAGGGAAAAATGTCACTAATGAAACACCTCCAAGTTGTTCTGCCTTAGCCTCTGGGAAATGAAACTAACTTCACTTTGTGAAAATAGTTTTGCATTTTTAGCCATCCACCACCTGTCCAGAGGAGCTGGAGACCAGTGGTGTCCCAGACAGCATGGGGCATGAAGAGAGCAGACGTATGGCCTGTCCCAATTAAACCACCTCTGTTGGCTGAGGTCAGCCCAGGGCTTGCCCTACATCTCCAGCTCAGACAGAATCACATTGCTTCTTACAAGACAAGCAGGAAATGACCAGCGAGGGACAGACTGACCGGTAGAGGTGACCAATCAGAGCAGCCAGGGTCTTGCGGTTTAGGTGAGGCAGGTGGTTAATCAACTCCTTGTATCGTTCCAGACGCTGGCCTTTCTGGGGTATTTCTGGAAGAAGGAAACAATCACAAAAGCAAGATGCCAGCACAACAACTTATTTATGTGGCACCTGCCCCAGCAGTGCTTCCCTTGCCATCCTACCACTGATGGGCATAAGCACAAGCAGCTACTGCTGACTGATCCCACTCAGGCCAGTTTGCACTCACTGCCCTTGTGGTATTGGTTATACTGCTGCACAGCCCACATAAGCTGTTCTGGGACTTTTGGATAGGGCAGGTTATAAATCTAAAAAAATAAATATGTGTAACATGCTGCCGATAAAAGTGGTAACAATTTACATGCCCTAAGCACTGGGGTACCAGCCGGCACATGATACAAACCAGGAGAGAATTGGGTTCAGAGTCCACATTCCCAGAGGGGTCAGCTCAGCTTGTCCCTATCACAAAGACCTCAGTGGAAGGCTAAAGAACAGCGGTGTAACTGGGGTGGAGGGAGAGGGAGCAGCAATAGGTGCAACTACCTCAGGCACTGATTTGTGGGAAGGGGATTGGGGGTGAAAAAAAGCGGCTGCTGCTGGTAGCCACATGCTTGCAATTATGAATACAGTGGCAACCAGAAGTCACTGAATCTGCTTTTTCCTAGTTGCCCAGGCATACTGCTGCACTGCTGCCAAGGAGAGTCTGGGTGAAAAAGAACCACAGCCTTCATGAGGGCAGGGTGAGATAGAAGGTGATACCTGCAGCCTCCTTCCATTGTGGGTGCAGTTCTGAGGTAAAGACTGGGTCTTCGAGCTCCCGAAAAAATCTCTTCAGCACATCAGTCACGTCCTCAATGAAGTTGTCACAGATGCGCAACTTCACATTACGGGCATCCCGCCGGAACTCTTCCATCAGCACCTTGATGCGGGACTTGGCCCCATTCTTCCGGTAAATTCCTTCATGACGCAGCCCTGGGGGTAGGAGGGCAGGGTCCCCAAAGGGAGCCAGGATCAGCACAGGTGTGTATCTAAGATGCTAATATGACTTGAGCATGCCCTCCTAAGTCCAGGGTGTGCATGCGTGCGTCCCAGGTTATTGTGTGCATGGGTGCTTCACTGTGGGCCCTCCAAAATGCAGTGCCTGCTGCTCCAAACCTTCTGCTTCATGCCCAAATTACTGGCTTTTGTTATGTTGCCTCTTTGGAGGGTGGAGTGCTGTTGTGAATGACAGGAGACACTATGGGGTCAGTGGCAGTGCTCACCATACTGCGTGATGAAGGCAATGCAGCTGTCCACGATGATGGGGATGTTGCTCCGGCTGAGCTGCTGGTCACGCAGGGCATTACCCCAGCCCCCTGCTGAGGCCTGAATGTCCATGCACCATGCTGCAAAGTCCACTCGTGACACCCCTTGCAGGTAAAAGGTCCTGAGAACAAAAGAGGCAAAAAGCAGAGAATGAACATCCTTGCCCCTGGGACTTACCCCCCCACCCCCCACCCCTCTGTGAAGGCCTAGAGAAGCAGAAGGTCCATCACTGCCAGCCTTGGGTCCTGCTGGAGCCACATCTTGCTGGATATAAACCTGTCTACAGTGATTTAACCTTCAGGAGGTAGGGGAGGCCCCAAGGCTGGGTCAATATGCAGGGGAGTTAAATCAGGCTGAATACTGGGAACCCACTGTAGGGGATGTTCATGCTGGGCTGGGCTGGGCTGGGCTGGAGCTCTGCCCCCCTGCCTGGCCCAAGAGCAGACCTTCTATATCAGTGACTGGCCCTGTCCCACCTGAAAGGGACTGTGAGCGCTGGTGTGTTGCATGCAATGCTGTGAAAATCCTTCAAACTAACTCTGGCTGTGGCTCTAGGGTTCAATGGCACCCCTCCAGGCAAGTAGGTTCCCTTGGCACTTTCCTTGAGGAAGTCTGAGAAGCAAGCTGCTCTGCAAGCTGCTCCAGCCCCACTCCTCCCAGTGATGATCCAGGAATACTTTGTGGGCACTTTGCCCTGGGCATGGCTGTGAGAGAGCAGCAGGACCCTGCACTGCGCCAGTGGCTTGAGAGCCCTTCCAGCAGACCTTACCTCCCCATCTCCACTAGGATCAGCATCTCTTTCTTCTCAGAAGTTTCACTAAGGGGGACCACACCTGCATGGAAGCAAAAGTATACATCAGATGGGGCCTTGAGATCAGGGAGACATCTCACACTAGGGTGCAGTGAACCCTGGAGTCAGGTAGAAGAATCTTCACAGCACTACATGCAACACATCAGCATTCACAGCCTCTTTCAGGCAGGACAGGGCCAGTCACTGACAGAGCTCAGTCTTGTACCATGGGCTTCACTGACCAAGTGCAGACTGGTCAATTGCAGCTTGTTCTGGTGCAGACAGAGCCAGTGGTTAATGCCGCTCAACCACATAGTACAGGCCTCACAGAGTCAGCACTAAAATGCAGTCCCTCTAGGGTGAGGCAGGGCTAGTGGTTAACACTACACAGCTACAAAGTATGGGCCTCACTGATCTAGCACAGAATTGCAGTCATCTCCAAAGAGGGCGGCTCAGCTCCCCTGAGCATATATGCAGACTCAGCTGGGCAGCTTGGGCCTTGCTGACTGAGCACTAAAATCCAGTTTCTCTAGGGCAGCAATTTTCAGCTGGGGTGCCATTGGGTATTATAGTATCTCACTGGGGTATTAAAAGATTCTTTATGGGTACTATAGGGTTCTGTGCAATATTAGCACTGTAAGATGTGCAAACACATACACGATTCACAAGATAAACCAGATATTTCGATCAGGAATCCATTGTGTTAAAAAAATTCTGCCCTTTGTGGTCTTTCTGAACCCTTTGCAACAAAAGACTTGCTCTGTTATTTTTCTGTAGTTGAGAAATGAGTGAAAGCTCATTGCTGGCATTTTCTGACAGGTACTTTAAGTCTTACAAGAATCCTTTGAGTCTGAAAAAGCTGAGAAACACTGCTCCAAGATGAGGCAGGGTTCATGGTTAACAGTGCTCAGCCACACAGAATAGACTTCACTGACCCATCACTGAAAATGTAGCCATAATGCTATGGGCCTCACTGATCTGGCACTAAGATGCAGCCTTCTACAGGGGCAGGGAAGGGGCAGGGCTGTAGTTTCTAATTTGAGAAGCAGAAGGTCCACACTCACTGAGCTCTTGTAGCCTCCGGAGGTTGATGCTGTCCTCAACTGCCTTCTCCTCCACTGGGCAAATGAACAGGTGAGCTTTTTGCAGGATGAAGAAGCCCTGCAGCCACTGATCAGGGTTGAGCATGGATTTATAGCGCAGCTGGCCCACTTTCTGGAACTCATAGCCCAACAGGCAGTGACAGCTGACTGGGGTGAACCACTGCACAGAGAAGGAGAGGCTGGGTAGACCTGGGCATGAGCACTGTGTAAGGCCAACCAAGACAGCAGGGAGAACAGAGGACGAGTACAGAAGGACAAGACCCCATCAGGGGAAGGAAAGGGGAACTAGAGTACAGGTCTAGAGCCCATACAGGGGGAAGGGGATTAGGGCAAGCATGGAGGGCCAAACCTTGGCTTGGGAAGGGGAACAGGGTTGGACTGGCACAGAGAGCCAGGGCCTAAGTTAGGGGAGAGAAATGGGAACCCAACATAGAGGGCCATGGCCCAGGTGGGGTGAGGGAGGAGAATGGGGGCACAGTACAGAGGCCAGGGCCCTAGCAGGGGAAGGAGAATAGGATCCATGGCATGACTGTTTTGGGAGGAATTTACCATACCAGAGATCAAAGAATCATAGAAAGGTAGGGCTGGAAGGGACCTCTGGAGATCATTTAGTCCAACTCTCTGCCTAAAGCAAGATCATTCCTATCTAAACTCATTCATACAAATCCTTGTCTAACCTATTACTAGCACAATATAGTTAATCCTGTCACATCACTACTGGCACAGCATCCTTAACCTGCCACAGGTAAACCTGGGGGACAACCACAGCCAGTGTGCCACTGCTGCAGGGATTGTTAAAATATGCTTCTGAGATCCATGAAAGAGGGCCACCCACACGCTACAGAGGAAGAAAGAGACCCCCCACAGTCGCTACCAATTTGACCATGAAGTCAAATTCCTTCCTGATCCCAAATGTGTTTACCAGTCTGATCTGGAGCAGAGGGAAAGACCCTCCAGCAAGGAATTTCTGGGTTTTAGTCCCAGCAGGAGCATTAGCACATCCCAGCAAAATTCCCAGCTTTGAACACTCAATGCTTTTGAGAAAAGCAACCCCCCTCCCACATGTGCAGCAACTAAAAGAGAAAAAAATCCTTCCCAGTTCCATGTGGCCACCAATAAAGTCCAGAAGCACGGGAACTACTACCTACAGTAGATCATAGGCATAGTTCCTCCTAGCTCATCAATGACCAATGCTTGTTCAAACTCTTCTTGAACAATGAGGCAGATTCCACCACTTCCCTAGAGCAGTGAGTCAGTGGAATTGACTGTCTAACAGTGAAGAAGTTTTTCCTGATATCTAGTCTAAAATAAGACAAATCAGACAAGGGCCTATCAGCAACTGCTTTCCTCAAGGTTCCCTTGGAGGGACTGGTCTGGCTGAACACCCTGTTGCGGGTGTGTTGCTTACCTTGCCAATGGCACTGGCCCAGGCCTGCAGGGTGTCAGGCCCATCCGCTCCCAGCTGCTGTACTTTCTCACTGCCCAGGAAGAGGTCCAAGGTGAAGCGAAACCTGCAACGGCAAAGGCATCAGATTAGGGAGGCCTCACTAGGTACTGGGGGGCTTGGCACAGGGATCACCTTGTCTTCCCAATAAACCTACAGCCCTGACCCTGAGGCCTGCCCTTGAACTCCTGCCCAGGGAAGAAAATGCCCTCGAAGATTAACACTGAGTATGATGCACTTGCAGGACTGGCTGGAGTTCTGGGCAGAATGCAAAAAGTTGGACTTCTCCAGCTGTGGAGACATGCAAGGGGATCTTTACAATGGTGCATGACTTGGTCAGTACACGTTCCTCCTCCATACAGAGAGCCAGACCCAGCTCCCTAGGACAGCAGGGACTACAGCAAGGAGTATATGGCTCAGGGTCATTAGGCAATCAACTGCCTTGAGTGGCTTTTTCTGGAGCATCCACCACACCAAGCAGAAGATCCCCATATTCAGAGCTAGGCAGCCCACAGGGTTGAATAGAGAGACCTGGATTCAGCAACCTTCTGAGCCAGAGGACTACCTGTAAGGAATTGCCAAGCATGCTCCCTTTCCCACAGGCTCAGTCATGGGAAGAAGGGATAGAGAAGGAGGCTCACTCCAGGCCAGACTGTTACTACAGTGGCTTGCCTGTAGCACTGGCTCCCACATTCACTGCTAGCATCCCTCTTCTCTGAGTTACTTTCCCTTCCCTTTTATGAAGTTCTCTGACCATGGGATAACTTACTGCCTCTTTCTGTAAGGCAGGAAGAGGCCGAGAGCAACTTGCCTGTACCCAGTGCCTGTAGGCTTCACTACCTCTGAGCTACTGGTTTTGCAGATGCAGAGTACCCATGACAGGGGAGGAGGTATGGCGAGATGTGTTCATGAACCTCACCCTTGATCACCCCAGAGCATGCCCCTGGATGCAGACTGTGCTTATGCATACCTCTCTGTAGGCCCAGGACTGGTTGGGCCCTCCATCTTGCTTACACCCACAGAAACCACATCAGCCATCTCAATCTTCCCTAGTGGCTCGGTGCATTTGTCAGTCTCATAGAACAGAAGGGACTTCTCCAGGGAGCACCACACGCGATATAATTCTGCAGGGAGCACTCAGTTAGCAATGGCAGGACAGCCTCTCCCTATCACATTCACTGTAATGCCTGGCCTGGCCTGGCCCCAAACCTACCATCTCTGCTCTTCTTGCTGACACCAGACCTGGGGAGGGCTGCTGCCTTATAGAGGTAGCCACTGTGCATCACTGGCTGGGTGATCTCATTGTAGATGCTGTCTAGGCTTGGCTCCACTGAACTATGGCTCCCTGCTGAACATACTGTGAAGAATCAGAACAGAAGGTAAGGGGCAGCACTGACCTTGCAGAAATACAACAACCTGGGCGGAGGGGGGGGTCCTACTATCGAAAGAGAAGACATGGAATGCTGTGGTTCAAAAAAACCCTCCCCTCCCAAGGCAGAGGGGGTTCATAGGTGCACCTGTCACCCTGACTTAAATGTGGGAGAGAGACATATGATCCTGCAGGGAACTGGGCATTATGCAAGATTAGCCACTGGGTGTGCACAGTTCTGGCAACAGCCTGAGCTTCAGGGTTCTAGTTCTGATGCCCAGGACGTTCCACAGAAGAGTTAGGGGTAGCGGGAAGGGAACCAGATGGCCTAGAATGGGAGGTGTAGTGGAGGGTGGAGGGGCTGCACCAGCATGGAACTGCCCCACTGTAGGGGAAAGTGGCTCTGGTGGCTCCTGTTACCTGAATTGTTCCCATGGCAGCTGTTCTCAGACATCTGCCACAGTTCAACACCTTGAGACACATCACAGCCTCCTACATCAAAAGCTGCCTCAGCTTCAGCAGTGGAGAAGAACTGCAGGACTGTCTTCAGCAGGTTGGGTCCTGCCACAGCAGCACAAAGTGCCTGTGGGTGAGAGATGTCATAGGCAGCCGTGGTTTCTCAGCCATGTGGGAACTTATTGTCTCTGGGCCCTGCAGCCACTGAACTGTGCTAACTTGGGGGCTTGTAAAGGGAGGCACAACAACTTGCCACATGTCTGTCCTGCTATGCAGCTTTCTGGTACATCACTGATTATCTGGAGGAGACCAGTGAGTGTGCATATATGGGATGCATTATCCTCTACACCATTAAAGGATCTGAACTTGAGATACAAGTGCTTTTACAGGAACAATCAGGGCTAGAATGAAGGACTTGCAGTACTCTCTGAAGAGTTTGCCCAGTGTCCCCAAAGCTTGCATGTGCCCATTCAGCTGGGTTCATGTTCGCCTTTGTGTGCCAGCCCAGACCAGCACTCACCTGCAGCAACTCCTCCTGAGTGCTGTAGCTGGGGTGCTGGAGGCGGTATCGCCCATCCCGATATTTGCAAGTGATGAATTCCCGTCTCTGCTCTGCACTGGCATCTGGGTAAAGGGCCTCAGAGGGTGGGATGTGTGGGCTCCAGAATTGGTTGGCTCGCTCATTCCCCAGCACAATGAAGAGCTACAAGAACATTGTTGTCAAAAAAGAGGGGGTGATCCATGAGCTAGCAAAGCAGGACACCTCAAGCTTTTAGAGAGGGTATGGGGGTAACAGACAGAAATGGAGGAGGACTCAAGACTCTGGGTGAAACTCTGGGTTCCTGTTATGGCACCCCCAGAGAGATAAGCCCCTCAGACCTCTGGTTCTCCACTGATTCCCCTGAGCTGGCACTCTGACTGCACTATGTTTCTGTGATACTAGAAGCAGTCCCTTTGGACACAAGAGCCCTGGCCTCAGATCTCATACAGCCCAAATGGGCAGCATTGGGGAGCAAGACACTTCCTGTACCTGAACAATTTCATTGCTCCAGACACTGGTGTCAAGCTTCAGGCTCTGCACTTTGGAAATGTTGGAGCCCAGACCCCGGTGCTGACCTGTTGGGAGCAGCGAAGACTGTGTGAATACGTGACCACTCTCCCCAGTCTGTCCAGTCAGATACCCACAACTCAACCTGCCTGCCATCAACTGGCTGATCAGCCAACCCAGCCATTTTCCTTTCCCTCTGTCTACATGATTTTAATGACTTGTAACCAAGTAGCCAAGCTGCTAATTTAGCCACCCAGCCATCCCACCCACTGCCCCACTCAGGAACAGTGTCCCCCAGCCTCTCCTGTCTACCTGCTTGCAGGAATGAAGGAAATATACTGGCCTGCACACTGCTTGCAGATCACCACACATAAGTTGATGGATGCCCAGTCAGGGCTCATGGCCCTGCAATCAGCACAGAACTTGTTGGCTTTGTTGGACCAGATCTTTTCAGCCACCTCATAGTCATAGAGTGTCTCTGCAATGGCATCCTGCAGGGCTTCCATCCACTCCCGCTTCTCCCGCTCTGATTCAGCTGTGAAACTGGGGGGCACAAGCACATCTGGCAAACACTGAGTTTCCTGGATTCTTCCCCAGTCACCTCAGTTACCCAGAACCCCAAATGTACCAGTCCCTGAGTTGCACTAGGATCCCACACAGTGCCCCCAAAACACAGCAGGTTTCTTTAGAGCAGGGATGGACAAAATATAGCCCATGGGCCAGATTCAACCCACCAATGGATTCTGTCTAGCCTGTAGCAGGTCCCTTGGTATTGCCAGGCCCATGCATGGGGGGGCGCAGCCTGAACCATGGTGCGTGCGATCAGGCCCACTGCCCCAGGTGTGAAGTGGGGCTGGGGTGGCATGGCAGCCAGACTCCATTTCCCAGTAGCCCTGGTGGAAACACTGCTGCAATTGCCAATTCTGCCTCCGCTGTCCAGGAACCCGGGCCCATCTGGACTGCACCAACTGCTGGGAAGGCAGGAACACACAGGCAGGACACTCAGCTGGGTAGCTGGGGTGGGGCTGTGGGCAGGCAGGGAGTAGCACCCAGGAGTGAGATGAGTGGGAGAGGCCAGGGAGACCCTCGGATCTTGGAGCAGTGACAGTGGGGCTCAGGCCAGGGCTGGGGCACAGCCACGATCTGCCGCCTGCATGCCCTGCAATGGGCATGGGTTCCATGGATACGAGTGTGTGTGGAGCAGATCATGGCTCTGCCCCAGCCCCGGCTCCATACTGTCATCACCCCAAGATCCCAACCCTGGACACAGCTTTCTGCCTGGCCATGACCCCATCCCATCCATCCAGCTACACACCCTGCCTGTGTGGCTCCTGGCTGTTTCTCCATGGAGATCTCTAGATTGGGGGGTGGTAACAGCACAAGGCCAGGCCTGAGGCAGAGCCCTGCTTCTGTGGGCAGGGACATACAGGGAGCAAACAGTTGCTCTGCCTGGCCCCATGCTGTCACCCCCATGATCCTGGGTTGTCCATAGAAACTGGCCAGGAGCTGCATGGGCAGGATGTGAAGCCAAGTGGACAGGATGGGGCTGTGGCTGGGCAAGGAGACGCATCCGGGTCCAGGTCTGGCATCTTGGGGTGGTGACAGCATAGGGCTGGGGCCTGAGGCCCAGGATCCAAGGCACAGCTGCAATCCATTCCCTGCATGACCCTATCTGCAGAACCAGTAGCAGGGGCATGCAGGCAGCAGATCATGGCTTTTCTCCAGCCACAACTCTGCATTGTCTCTGCCCTGTGACTTCACCCCATTATCCTAGTCTTGCCAGCCCACCCTACTCTCAAACACTGCTCCCCACCTGCCCACAGCCCCATCCCACATAGGGAGTTATGATGAGCTGTTGCAAGGGTGGGGAGGGGAGGGAGTGCTAATCCAGTCCACAAGAGCTCATTAAAACTCCCCTAGAGGCCCGCAGGTCCAAATAATTGCCCACTCCTGCTCTAGAAACAAGCCAAAGCCCCAGGACTGCAGCTCCTAGTTACCTGAATATCTTGAATGGGGTGATGAGCTCAAAGCTACGGTGCTTGGCCTCACGGATAGTAGCACCACGCAGTTCAATCAAGCAGATGCCAATACCCATTTTAAAGAACTGCAAACAGAGATGGATATGGTGAGGGGGTGGTGGTCAGCAATAGTCTTGCAGAGTTATGCCCAGGTCCACAGCAGGCACAGAGCTCTTTACATTTCTCTGCAGAGCAGTCCCATGGCCAAGACAGATACCAGTGAACCCAGGGTGGCAGGCAGGGAACTGCAGAGGGTAGTGCCCACAAGCAGGTGCTTCTCTACATGGAGAGCATTTATGGAACTGTTAGATCCACATATATTTGTGCCTGGGGGTAGGTCAAAAATGGGCTACCCATGCAAGGAACCACCCATGGCTTGCAAGGGCAGTCTCCATGCTGTGTCTTGCTTCTCTCTGGCCCATGTCCACCTCAGGCTCCTCTCACAGAGCAGGGAGTCAATTTGTGAGTTCAGGTAAAAGCCACCAGAATACCATGGCAAGGAGGATCTCTTGAGCATATACTGACAACATTTAATAGAAGCAGGATGATGGTTGCCATGTTTCCCCTGCTTTACCTGTGGCAGGTTAGAGTTTTAGCTCTGTGTTGTGTCAGGGTTGAGAGTAATCTTATGTAGAGTTTAGATTATGGTTTGTACGGGACAGTTTGGATAAGGATGATCCTGCCTCAGGCAGGGGGTTGGACTAGATGACCTCTGGAGGTCAGCTTTACTCCAGCTTTACTCCAGCTTTACTTCTGTATGATTTTATGAATGGCCTCGTGGAAGTGACAAAGCATGGAAATGGAATTCTAGTTTCCCAGGCCCTGCACATGTCCACACTGCAGCCTTTTCATTGTCTCTAGCCTCTCTAGCCTCGGTGATCCTGCTTCCACTAGCTGGTATGAAGGGCCAAGGCACATAGGCTCCCAAAAATATCTCCACTCCTGGACAGAGGCCTCAGCTTAGTGTCCCTCTTGCAAACTCCTGAGTGAGGCCCAGGAACTGCTAGAGGGAGCACTTCAAACTCACCCTTAGGTGAAGTAGACCCCAGGACACCTGCGTCAAAAAACACCCCACACTTCCCCAAGGCATTTGGGCTGCTGCACTCACTTGTTCACTCTTGTACAGCCACATCTCAGCCAGGCTGAGAACTGCAAACACCTTAGACTTGTGACCCTTGAACTCCAGACAGCCGGACTTCTGCCAGTGACTGTTGCTGGTGTGACGAGGCCGGGGGCTGACCTGGCGCTGCTCTGTCACTTTCTTCTGCATGGTGGAGCACCACTCGTTCCGCTGAGCTGTAGAAGCAGCAGGGCAGGGGAAGCCAAGAGAAAGAGGTAAGTGAATGTGGAACTGGGGAGAATTGGAGACACTGAGTGTTGCAGCACAGGCCAATTTATCCCATGTTGGGAAAAGCCAGATCTTCATGTGTTGAACTCAACCAGAAGTTAGGGTCTTTCTATCTCAACCAGCTGTGCAGCATAGACCTGACTGGCAGCCCCATGTGTAGCGGGCCATAACAAAAGGGTAGCAGCACCTGGGACAGACCTGTAGAGAGCTTCTCCTCAACATACATGGGGAAGAGATGCCTGTCACTGCAGCAAGAGAGATACTGCAGTGCTGGGGATGCAGGAGTGGCTGTAGGCCAGCAAAGAGAAATATCACTGGACCATACAGTGCATGGAGAAGTGGCGACTGAGGGAAGTTCCCACGGGAGAGAGGGAGAGATATGACTGAGGTGAAGAAGTTATGGAGGGAGGACTCTAGAGGAGCTTGGTTCAGGGGTCTGGTAAGTGGGGCATGGGCTTGGCAGCAAAGGAAAAAGCTATGACTGGAATTTCTGGCTGGGGTAGGGAATGGGAGGTTGCGCTTGTAGGTTCTGGATAGGATAGGCAAAAGGGAGGGCTGTGCCTGTGGTTTATAGCTGAAAGAAATAAGAGCTGGAGACTAGGGAAAGTGATTTGGGAGGGGAGGTCTGGGGCTGGGGGTTCTGAGTGGGGAGGAGATGGCTGTGAATGGGGGAGTTCTGGCTGGGGGTTTCTCTCACCCTCATTCTCAGCTCTGAAGACAAAGATCCTGTGGCTGGTGACAACTTGGAACTTGTTCTCCTTGGTAGAGCGTGCCATCTCGATGACGGAGAGTGGGATCACCCCCTTAGGGTATGGGTCCTGGAATGGGTCCAAGAGGGAGGTTGCACACCAGAACCCTGTTCTGTGATTCCCTGTATGGGGTCCCCCTGTTCTGACTGGTAGAGTGTCCCCTTCAGAGAGGGCACTGGGTATTTAGCTCAGCAAATTTCCACAATGAATTTTATCAATACTCACTTGCCTGTATCTGACTCTTCACTAACTCATCCTTCTAAGGCAGGAGCAGGAAAAGCTACTGGTAAGCCTAAACTAAAGCAAAGATGGATAGAGGCCTGCCAAAGGCCATGCAGTGAGTGGCAGGGCTGGGATGAGAGTTTGACCATGTCCTAGCTCATAGTCCCATGCTCAGATCAGCTTGTTTCATAGACTTCAGGAGGTCAAATCTACTCCAAACAGCTGCTCAAGGAAATAGCATCTCTATCTAAACCATCCTAGACAAGCGTCTGTCTAACTTGCTCTTAAAATCTTTGTGAACAACTTTCATAAACAGCTACCAGGCACAATGCCCCAAACAGCAAAAACACCTTTTAACTTGCCACAGGCAAAGCAGGGGGAATGAGAGCACTGTCAATGTTCTACCACTGCAAGGACAGGAAATAGTCTATTAAAACACACTCCAGAGATCCAAGGAAGAGGACTATGCCCCCTGCTACAGACGAAGGCAAACCCCGCCACAGTCCATACTGATCAGACAGTGGGGTAAAGTTCCTCTGTGATCCCAAATCAGTCTGACCCTGAGCAAAACAAGACCTTCTACCCAGGAAAATCTGGGCATTTTAAGTCCCAGCAGGAGTATCAGTACACCTGCCAAAATCCCTAGCTTTGGCGGTGGCCAGCACCTAATGATTCTGAGAAAGGTGAGCCCCCTCTCCCTCCCCAGACACAAGTAGCAAACAGGAGGGGGAAAAATACTTCCTTGCTCCCCAGAAGCATGGGATAACTAGCCACCCTCCAGTTTGCACTGCAACCAGGAGGCCACAAACACAACTCTACTCATCACACACACTTACTAAACTGCCAGAACTTCCTTATCTATCATCCTATTCCCTCCATAAACATTCCCTTTAATCTTTCATAACCAAGATAGTTGTGATGCTCTATTTCATTCAAGTACACTATACTTCATGGTCCGTCATCCAGACAGCTTGTTCCTTTCTCAGAGGAGACCAAACCTGTTTGCCATGATTTATTCTCAGCAAATCCATGGTGGCTGCTTGTAAGCAGCTTTTCCTCCTCCAGGTGCTTGCAAACTGACTTTATAATTTGCTTCAGTAACTTCCTGGGTATTGAGGCCAGGCTGACTAACCCATAATTTTCTGGGTCCTCCTTTTTGCCTTTTTTAAAGAGGGGCACTATGTTGGCCCTTTTCCTGTCCTTTGGAACCTTGCCTGTCTCCCATGCCTTGGTAAATAGTATTGCTAAGGACTCCAAGATCCTTTGTGCCAGCTCCTTCAGCAACCTGCTTACTTAAATTCATTCCAAAAAAATCAAACACTCTGACTGTCTCTGTCATTATCATGACTGTCAGACTTTTCCTTTACTTAGCTATATAATCTTTATTTGCTGTCTGGTTGCAGCTTATTGTTTCATAAAGATTGAGGCAAAGTAGCTGTTGAGCAGATCTGTCTTTGTGTCTTATGTTAGGAGCTCACCCTGGCTATTTAGCAATAGACCCACAGCTTCCTTTGTCCTTTTCTGGATCAACATAAGTCTCACACCCAAACTAGAGATTGAATTGCAGGCTCACACCAAAATTAGATGTAGCCATGCCACTATACTGGCATTAAAATCACAGGAAAGTTGACAGGGGCAACTCTTACGTTAAAAGGCAAATTCAACATTCTGTGTGCTGTGCAAATAGGCCCCCTTTGGTACTGTTTGGTACTTCGCATTTGTGACTAGGCATGGGAGGCTGGTGAATAGTATCCAAAGTGTTGCTGCACTCTGAACAGTGGCTGGACAGATAGATACAGCTCCTCTTTACTATGCACGTCAGGGCTGGGGACACTGATTTCTGAACCAGCACATCTAGGGGGGCAATCATGTGCTGTGCATAAAACTGAAGAATCATCGTGAACTCCATACAGTGCCACCTGTGTGACTCCCTTTAATGTGAAGACTGACGGCCAGGTCACTGAAGCCTCAATGTATTACCCATATTATTAGGCCTGACAGGAAAGGATGTGTGAATGGAAAGCTTGACTCGCATTACAAAGTGCACTGAGACCGAAAGTAAGAAAAACTCTTTGCACATACACACAGCTCATCAAGAGACAAAAAGACTAAGGTAGCTGTTTGTTGACTACTTTCAGAGCTCAGGCTCTGGCATATTCTTTGCACTGCAGTCTTCAGTAATGTGGTCACAGACTGCTTGTTGCAGGATGAGGGCACATGGGGAAGTAGCACCCCCAAACACCCAAACCCCTTCCTGCCTAGTTCTTAGACCCTTCCTTCTGTCACCTGCCAGCACTTTGATGAAAAGTTTGGAGGAATAAATGTCGGGAAATAGTCCGGGATCCTAGTGATACCACTTGTTTGGCCCCATCACTCTCTCTGAGTACCTATCCCCATTAGATGCCTTAAGGGCTACATCCCTGGCCTCCAGTCACCCCCTGCCACACCCATGCCTAACAGGTGTTATGGTTCAATTATTCTGTGTCCTCATCTAGGGACAAGATATTCTTGGCCTTCACCTCCTTTGCTCTCTGCCCTATCCATTTCCATTTTGTTCAGGGCTACCTCTCTGCCTAGCTCTGGGTTCAATTTCTGCCTCCCACTATGCAGCATCATCCTGCCCCAGGCTCAGTCTCTGCCCAACTCCAGGTGGAGTTTCTGCCACTGCCAGGACCTTCATACCACCCCAAGTAGTCCTACCCAAACCACTGGTTTCACCAAACAGAAAATCAGGCATGCACCTCAACTAAACATACCCCACCCTGGATAAAAGGTATAAATATCACTTTAATCTGAACAGGCCTGCTCAAACGCACAAAAAGCAGAAGAGAACTGAGCTGTACCTTTCACCAGGTTAAATCCCTTTGGATCTGGATAAACAACATTTCCTCTGGGTGGCCCTGCTGGGAGCCTTTCCCTGCCTGGCTTTCAAGGGTCCAATTCCCCTTCCAGGACTTCCTAATGATCAGTCTTTTTTTGGGGAAGGGTGCTTGGCTCACTGAAAGGCTTCCTCCAGCTGCTGCTTCTTTCCTCAAACTCTGATTCCTGCTTATGCTTCTGAGCCTGCCCTTATCTAGCATTCCTCTTATCACCTGCATCAGGTAACTCACTGGCCCCAGGTGTTAGGCTCTTTTGCTTGCATTGACCAACTGCCTCTCCCTTTTGGGACTGCCTAATCCCTAACTGGCAGCTCTCATTTCTGTGGCTTGTTTACTCAAACACCAGCTGTTCTGACAAGCATGCTTCTGCTGCCTAACAGGAGTCCCTGGCTTCCTTTTACACTGCTTCTCAAACAAAATACCCTGAAGGTGGAGCAGTATTTTGACAGCCTCATGTGAAGATGCCTCTGGCTATGTGACAGCTCTGGCCATGCCTGGGGTGCCACCTTCCCAGGTTCAGGCCACCTAAGTGTTAAGAGGTGTGTGCCTGCTGGGTACTTAACTATAGATAACTACACTATCTTATGTCTGTGGAAGGGGGAAGAGTCCTATGGTGCCCAGGAGAGGAGCCCTCCCCTAACACGCTGTGTCTTTCACAGCCTCCATGTGTCACCAGGTGTGCAGGACCTCATGTCAGCCCTACCTTTCCTCTGACAGAGCTGCAGAGGCACAGAATATTCCAAACAGTGCTGCATATCACAGAGAATGCAACATCGGGGTCCCGACTCCTGCAGATCAGACCCAGCCCCCCAAGAAAGCTCCTAGGCTCATCCAACTAAACCTTCTCCCTGATACTGTTCAAAAGGTTGCCAGGATAGTTTTTTACTGGAAGAAATATCTCTTTTTCACCTCCTAAAACTCAAAATGCTGAGTCTGTTTTGCTCATGCGTTTAAAAGTCCTCTTGGGCAGAGAGTACATCTGGTCACTCCAGCCTAAGGGAGGCAGCATTTTGACAGGTTACAGACAACAAAAATGAGAGGATACAATGGAAAACCTTGTGCACTCTCACTTGGGGGTGGAAGGGGAGGGGCTCTTGCTCCTGTTAAGTGAAAACCTTCACTGAAAGAACCAACTCCATCCTGTCCCCCAACCTCTTCTCTTTGTCCATGTGTCCCTACTCACCCTATCTTTGCCTAAGCCTCCAGTACAGTGGCTGGTAGCTGATTGGGCCCAGACTGTGCCTCATGCTTGCTCCTGCACTCACCTTCTCACTGTTGAAATACATGAGGTTTTTCCCATCAAATCGGACGTAGCGCCTCTGGAAAACATAATTCCTGTTGAAAGGACAGCAGAAGGGAAACTGTTGGTAATAGAAACCTGAGTCCTGACTCAGTGGTGACCCCTATATCAGCTAGAGCCCAATGCAGAAATGGGGGACAGGGAGCCAGATTAAGGGTTCTCAATGGAAGGAACTGAACAAGGAAGTAAGAACAAATAGCAGGGTCAGACTGGGTTAGTGACACACAAAAACACAAAGCCTCCCAGTGGCAGATCTTATTTGGGATAGCTGCCACATTTCACACAGGGCAGCAGTTTCTTGCTCTGTGCAAAATGTGCCAGGATATGCCAATTCCTGCTGAACAGCAAACCAGGTGCGTCTTCTAGAAGCCTCCTGCAGGTGGCCATGTTGGAATGAACAATGGCATCCATGCTCCCAGGAGTATGGACAAAACCAGTGTCAACCTAAACCTGCTTACCTGACATTACTGTACGTGGCTTTACCTCCATAGAGAAAAACATACTTCTAACTACCACCCAGATGGGCATGCATAAAACCCTACCTTCAAGCAGGCACTTACCCCTGTGGGGAGAGCTTGTCCAGCCACCCACTGAGCATGTTAGGTGGTTTCTCAGACAGTGAGGTGTAGCTGGCATATGGGGAGATTGTCAAGTCATCCAAGACCTCATCTGGGTACAGGTGCAGTGGGAGGCTGAACTGGGAGCCCTCAGCCTGAGGAGACTCCACAGTGGAGTAGCCCTCTGTGTCATTCTGGATGATCCGATTAATCAGCTGGGCTCGGCTCTCCTCATCCTCACTTCTCCCCTCACTGCTGTACTCGCTGTTTCTCCTGTGAAAGATGGGGACATGGTTGGAGAACACGACCTGGCTGCTGCTCCTCTCCAAATAGCTGATGGTACTGGGGACCTGGCTAGCTTCCCCAGCAGCTGAGACATGACCTCAACCAGCAGGAACAAGATAGTGATCTCTCAGTTTCCTCCACACAACCATCAGCACCTCCCCCTCCCCCTGAGTAAGCCTCTTCAGCCAGACCCTGGCTGCACCCCATGCTTTATGGAATCCTCAATGAAGACTGATTCTGGCCTAGTATAGCAGGAAGGAGCACTTATGCTGGATTCGGGAGGATGTGGGAATGGGTACAGGGAGGGCAAAAATCCCAGAGAATTCCAACCCAAGACAAGATGAAAGGAGAGGCACTGGTTTAAAGATTTCAGCAACAGCTAGCTGTATCTGGGCTAGTCCAGTCCAAACTGCTGAACCCAGAGACTGTAGAGCAGGACCTGTGCCCTCCAAGTAAGAGCAGTATAGAGGGAGCTACTGTAGACCCAGCAGCACATTGCACAGATGGGAGTACCACAGGGCAGGGAGGGGGGTTGGGCAGGGTGCTAATCCCTTAGAACTTGGAGTTCAGGAAGTGGGCAGACCATTTCTACCAGGCCAGAGAGAGTAATGAGGGGATCAAGCCCCCTTTACCAAGCTGAGATAGAGTACTGGAAGCAGGACCCCTCTGTTCCAGGCTGGTACAGGTATTTGGGGGGCACCGCTGGCTGGGCAACTTTCCCAGGTTGTGACTTAAGTTACTGCTGAGTGAAGGCTCCCACCCCATTCTGGTTTGTTATCAGGTACAGGCTGCCTAGAAGCTATATTGAAATTGTTCTCTCTAAATATTAAAATAACACTTTGTTTGAAATGAGTGAGTGCCCCCTACTTCCTCCTATATGGTGTTCTTGATGGTCTTGTTAGATTTTATCTTCCAAAGGAGGGAGTAGATCCATAATCTTTCCTGAATCTATTAAAGCTTGGTTAGCTCCTATTTCAGCATATGGGCAATATCACCTCTACTGAAAGTGAAACTGTTGATGTGTTAATGAACTTGCTGACCTGACAGAATCGGTTCACTAAGAACTCCTGAGCAGACTCTGAAGTTTTCCTTGTTACACACTATGTTTAGCTCAGAGCCTGTGGTTCCAAAGCGCAGGCTCCTACTTCCTGAACTGACGGAAGGTCTTTGCCAGTTAGCGGTTAGCTATACAGAGCTGATGACACACAAGCGAGTGGCACTGACTCCATCCAGCACTAGTCAGTTCATTACCAGCAAACATTTGTGGTCATATATACAGTCATTGCTTACATGTAATGCGCATAAGATGGGACAACTTTGGTATCAGAAGATGTGACAAAGCATTTAAATTTTGCTCTTATGATTAAGTTGATGGAGCTCTTTGATCTTGGTACTTTCCTCCATCTCTCCACATTTCAGAACAATCATCCAGACACCAAGACAGACTGTGTCAGTTGTGACCCTGAAACTGCCAATGATGCTACACACCAGACAGCGATCCGACTGAGTCCGTTGCAAATGCTGTTATTAGTCATGCTAGCATCTCAACCAGTGCTAATGCAGATAAATTAAAATTTCACTCCTGTGCAGACAGCCAGCCAGCACAAAGATGATTTATGTGAAACTGAAGTGGTACAAAGACTTTGGGTTGGCACTATGCTCAGGGAAGTAAAAGGTTCTGAGCTACAAAGGTAGAATGAGAAATGAATTGTTACAAAAGTCTAGATATCTGGTTTGGCAGGGCACTAGGGGTGCCTTCCACTTTAAGAGATCAGCAGCCTGTGAAGCTGCCAGTGGGTGGGGGCCAGGGCTTGTTGGGAATCAGCTGACTCAGGGAGCTGGCAGGTGAGGCTGAGTCTGAGAGAAGGAGTCACCTGACTCAGAAGGGAGTCATTTGACTTAGGAGGAGGGCTGGGCTTAGAGCAGGTATAAGCCTGCCAGGAAGATCTGGAGCCTGCTGAGAGAACACCACGTTAGCAGAAAGATTGCTGCTCTAGAGCACCACCACAGAGAGGACGGCTGAAGCAGACTGGAGGTTTGGGTAGGAACTAAGGGCCTAGAGGAAGTTCCTAGGGACCCAGGGTGGAGGTCTGGGTGAACCTGGAGCAAGGGGCTCAGCACACATGACCTATTGTGGGGTCCAGAGAGAGAGGAGCACTGTGCATAAGACCCACTGTGGGGCCCAAGTCAGCCCAGAGACAGGGACTGAGAGCCTAAGAGACCTGCTAAAGAGCCTGAAAGAGGACCTGTGAATGAGTGTGGGCTGGTAGGCTGCAGAACTAACCCCGACAGAATCTTGCTGACCTGTTAGTGGGGCTAGGGGCCAGAGAGGGACTGGAGGTGGCCACAGTGGGAGACTCAGGAGACCAGAAAGGAGCCTGGAGTTCTCAACTGGTGTAGAGGGAGCCAGGGCCTAGGAGAGGCCATGTTCAGGAAGGACCACTGCCAGAGAAGAAGGGGATCCAGGGCATGCAGCCCAGAATGAAGATGGCTAAGCCTAAGCTATCTGAAGAGTAGGAGGACCCAGGAGAAAGGTGGCAGAAAGAGTGATCCAGAGAATCTCACAGGCCTGTTAACAGGGCCAGGGCCCAGAGGGGGACTGAAGGCTGGAAGTGGCCCCAGAGCCAGAGAGGGACCTGGAGTTCTGAACTGGCCTGAGGCAGGGCCAGGGCCTAGAAGAGGCTGAAGGTACAGGTATGGCCACAGCCAGAGAGCAAGGGGTCAGAAAAACTGAGGCCCAGAATAAGGATGGCTGGGACAGGGCCATTGGATGTAGAGGAGAGTCTAAGATAGTGCCAAGACCAGGGAGCCCAGAGGTAGGAGAGCCAGGGCCAGAGGTAGCCTGTATGATCAGGGACTTGCAAGACAAGCCATACGAGGAGAGGCTGAGAGACTTGGGCCTCTTCAGCCTACAGAAGAGAAAGCTGAGAGAAGACTTAGTAGTGGATTACCACTACATCAGGGGAGGACATCAAGAACTCAGTGAACAACTGTTCTCCAGGGTACCCCTGGGGAAGACCAGGAGCAAGGGATACAAACTCCTGGAAGGCTGCTTTGGGCTCAATTGCAGGAAAAGCTCCTTCACAGTCAGGGTGTCCAGATTGTGAAATAAACTCCCTCCAGTGGTGGTGCAGTCACCTCTCCTGGAAGCCTTCAAAAGGAGACTGGAGAGTCACCTTGCTGGGGTCACTTGACCCCAGTTGTCTTTTCCTGCCTAGTGCAGGGGGACTGGACTCGATGATCTACAGGGTTCCTTCCAGCCCCTAACAATCTATGAATCTAGGGCTGGAAGGGACCTCACAAGATCATCTAGTCCAGCCCCCCATCCGAAGGGCAGGAAGTCAGCTGGGGTCATAAGATCCCAGCAAGATAAGCATCCAATTTTTCCCTGAAGGTGTTCAATGTAGGTGCTCGAACCACCTCTGATGGCAGCCTATTCCAGACCTTGGGGGCTCAGACAGTAAAGAAATTCTTCCTTATGTCAAGCCT
>NW_017729000.1:45779153-45789521 GCF_001723915.1 Gavialis gangeticus | reverse complement strand
GCTATGATGCTTGCCAGGTCCTTGAGTACCCTGGGGTGTAGACTGTCAGGGCCAGCTGACTTGAAGGTATCTATGCTCTCAAGGTGTTCCTTCATGAGGTCAGCATTGATGGAGGACAGGGGATCTCCCTCACCCAGACCTCCCTGTCCTGTAGTGGGTATGGGCATCCCATGGGACTGATGAAAGACAGACGCAAAGTACCCATTTAATAGGTTGGCTTTTTCCTGGGCATCAGTTGTCAGTTGTTACAACTCTATCATTTTGTGCAGGTTGAAAGGTAAGAAATTCAGTTCTAATAACTGGAAGGAGGCAGAAGACTACCATTAAATGCAAAAAGACATCATTCTTGTCTAGCCCACACATGAGATTGTGACAAGTGTTAACTGTGTGGCCACCCTGTGCTACAGAAACTTCTGGGAAAAAAATGAAGTCTAACACTCTTCTGCATGCTCCAGGATCCATTTTTAAACTATTTCAGTTCCTTAGCTAATTGAAGGATTAACTCGGAGACTCTTAGCTAATCTGCTCTGTACTCAAAGAACAGGAGAAGAATATGCTGTAGTTTTCATATATAAGTGTCTGAGTCACTGACTACAGTGTGGAACTCGACTGTAACTATGGAGTTGCTGCCACCACCTCCACAATGCAGGCTGATTTGCTGTCAGCTTCCTGCCAACAGAGCTGGCATCTTCCTCTGGCAGATCCTCCACAAACCAGGGACATGCATGGGCATGGAGGTGGGGAAGAGTACACTGATAGGGCATGTACAGCGCCTAAGTGTTTGTTGTCTGATGAAACCTTGGAGCGTCTGGCCAGTTGGAGGCCAGTGTGCCCTTCTGAACCCTCTGTGAGCACTGAATGCCATTGATCTCTGAGCAATCTCAAATCAGTACCTTGCCTTGTTGGGAATGCTTCTCCTGAACGAAAGTGTCTGGGACATAGCAGACTTTCGTACCACCACCTTCTAGACCCAAACAAAATGCAAGGAAAGAAGTGCATCCTGCTATGAGTGTCACAGAGCACTCCCCAGTGTCTGTCCCAGCTGCTCTTCCTGAGGCTGAGGCCTGGGTTCTCACTGCACTCCACAAGCACAGTTCCCTCATACCCAATTTGCCTTGCTTTCTTGGCCCAGTGGCAAACCCTTCTAGCCCAATCCCCAAAGCCTGGAAACCACAGTCCTATCTGCTTCTCCTGCATCCCTGGGTGATAAGAAGTTCTAAGAAGCATATATGGGGGCATAGGATGTGAGCAGCAGTACTTACCTTGGCCCTTCTTGCTTCAGATCTGGGAACTTCTGTGGCACCACTTTATATCCCTGCTCAGTGGAGAGCCCAGTGCCCTGAAAAGAGACCCTAGGTGAGAAATCTGCATTTCAGTTCTTTCCCCTCTCCTCCCCACCCATTAATTTTCAAGGTCTCCTTAGCTTGCATTCTCCAGCACAACTGGATGTATGTCAGAAGCCACAGCCTAGCACACTACTCCAGTGATGACATTCTGCCTGAGGCCAAGATCTTACCAAAAGTACACTGCTTCACCCTGCTGTCACAAGTGCAGCTCTCTAGCCTCTAGCAACAGGCAGAGCGGCCTGAGTGTGGACCTGTTCCTACATCCACCAGGATCCAGGTGGGAGCTGGCAAAAACATCCCCAGTCCCAACAGCCTGTGACCCCCACTCACCTTCTGCTCCTGGGCAGGGAAACTACGTACAAAGACAGACTCACAGTAGGGACTGATGGGCTCCTCAGTCAAGTCTGTGGGCAGAAAGATAGGAAGAAAAGTAATCAAGATCTGCACTTGAGGATGATAATAGCAACTTCCAGCCAGAGTCACAGAGCTGTGAGAGGAGGAACCCACCTCCTTTTGATCTCTCCTTAGTGGGTGGATGTAACTTTGGGAGGGGCACAGGCCAATACTCAGGAGAGAGGGTTTAGTGTCACTGACTGCAGCAACTTTTACCTGGAAGAAAGTGTGTTTCATCTCACAGTCCCCCACTCTAGCCAGGACCATGGACCAGCACAGAAAGGCAGATCCCAAAACTAAGCAGGATGGATGCACCACTCACATGAAGTAATCTACTGCCAGGCTGGCCTGGGCATGGGCATGGGAATGATGACTGGCTAGGTCATGAGTCCAGAAATCACCCTGGGGATAGACAGCAGCCATGGAAGGTGCCAAAAAAAGAGAGAAGGAGCTGGGGGGCTGGTAGCTGTCGTATCAGTGGGAGGGTATGAGTGTGAATTCACTCTGCCCAGCACTGCCACTCTCCCCTGCATAAGTCCAGATCCACCCCAAACAACAGTACTTCCATTCCCCATCCCCATATGGGCCTCAGTCTACCCATCCCAGACTGTCCCTATTCTTCATCCCCTTATGGTCTCCAATCCACCCCATCCCACATTATCTCTGTATGGGCCCTATTCCCTCCTCCTCTAGCAGTATTCTACTTCTGTCTCTCTGTGATGCCAACTCCCTTGCCTGGAAATGTCTATACTCCCTTCCTTTGTGCAGGTGGAAGAGTGGGGCCCTATGTTAAAGGGGCTGCACATATGGGCAGGAACTCTCAGAACTCACCTGGTCTGCTGATGGGTCTCTGGGGGATGGGAGGCAAGCTCAAATATGGCCATCTGGGAGACCTGCAGGAGCAAGCAGACAGGATACAGGCTGATGGAGCAGGGTTCCACTATGCAGCTTCTCCTTGTAGGGGACACTCACCCCAGGGTGATTTATCAGGGGTTTATACACCCAGCTAGGGTAACTTGCCTCTAAGAGGGGGTACAGCAGGGAAGTGACTGTAACAAACCCATGGGAATAGGTGGTTTCAGTGTGGGGCATAGGAAGCTGTGCTGCAAGAAGCAGAGTGCTCTGCTGTACCCATGGAGGTAGGAATGCCCTGGGTTGTGGGTCAGAGTCTTTGGTTTTGGGCAGTATAGCTGGACTCTTGAAAGACTAAACTGTCACCTTGAACTACTTGTCCCTCCCAAACTCCAACTAGGCAGACTAGGCCTGGAGAAGCCTCCTGCCATTGTGTGTGCATGTGTGTGTGTGTGCGCGCACGTGCATGTGTGCGCATGCACACATGTGCATGCTGTATGCTGCATGTAGGAAGGCTGCTCCCCTCCCCAGTTCTGTGACACCTGGGGAGGGATGTGGGTAGGTGCTCTCTTTTTCATCATGATGATGGGTGAGCTGGTAGGCAGGAGGGCTCCTTCCCCATCACTGCAACAGGGCACCTGAAACCAGATGGGAGGGGTGGCAGGCAGAAGGTTAGTGCTATGGGAAGGCACTTTGGCCTGTACAGAGGCCTCTTTCCAGGTGTGGCTTTCCTAGATCTTGGGTTTTTTGCTGTCCACCTGGATTCCTAGCACTGGCGCTGCACCTGCTGGGATTTTCCCTTAATTCCCCCTCCAGGTCTGCTTCTAGCTGCTTTGTTACCAGGCAGCACTTCTGAATCAATATCTCACCATCCCTATGCCTGAAGAAGGGTGTTTGTGCCCAAAAGCTTGTAAAGAACAATTTTTCCAACCATTTAGTTGGTCTAATAAGAGATACCACATTTACACAAAGAAGCTTGTTGGCCTATGTTCTTAGACCAACATGACTACAACCAACACCCCCATCTCATCATCCAGAACTTGCAGAGAAGCATCCCAGGGCCACCTGCCCTGGCCCACATCTCCCATACCCACCACTCCCCATTATTCCTCAGCTACAGCTACTTTGGTGCCAGGATAGTCCTGGGCTGTGAGGGTGGGCTCTGTTGGAGCTCTACTGTTGAGTTTGCCTCAGACACTGTACTAATCTGGCAATAAGGTCTTTGAGAACCTCTTCTGATAGGCCACTGCTAAAATATGGGACATAACACAGCAAATGGAAGAACAGAAAGGATCCAAGAGGGTAGGGCAGAGAGCAGGCAGTGGGCAAATGCTGAGGGACACTGTAACCTCTGCTTGAAACAAAGGGGAGAGAGAAAAGCATTAAGCATACACAGTATGGAGTGCTCCCTAGCAAGCAGGGGAGGAGGGGGAGCAGCTTATGTGGCAGGGGACCATTAGGTCCCTGAAAACTCACATGCCCCACCTCACTTCACTTAAAGGCATGTCAAAGAAAATTTCAAATGACTCCATTGGGAGTCCTTCCCTGGGTGGCATTCAGTGCTATATTAAATGGGTGAACTACCAGAGCACATGGATGTTTCAGCCAAGGTTACCAAACTGTCCACACCACAACAGCCCCTTGATCTGCCCTATTTCCAAAGTGAATGCATAACAGCTTAACTTGTGTCCCCAAACAAACACTATGGCTTAGAGCCTAGCCTGTCCCAGGACAGTTCCTCTGCACCATGTGGCTTAGCCAAGGGGACTGGGGCCTGTTCTGTGCCAGCACAAGTGAAATGCACTGTGTAAACCAGGCATGATGTACTGAAAATGATCCCACCAGTCTTCTACACTGCATGACCCAGGGCAAGGGTCCTGAGCCAGCCTGTTCTGGGTAGTTACCTTTATGTTCTCTGACCCAGATGGAAGGTCCTCAATCTCTCTTTTCCCAGCACAGTCCATCTGAACTTTGCTCCTCCTCCACAGAGCCAGCAGTCCTTTCCATCCCAGTATGTCCCACTGTTCTTTGCAACCCAGCTACAGGGTTCTTAGCCCTCCTCATCTATACATGTCCCGTCTGTCTGAGTAAGGCCCCCAGGATGCTGAGCCCTCTCAACTGAGGTTGGCCACTCTGTTCTGTGTAACCCTCCCCATCTCAGCATGGCCCCTGTCCTATCTGTGAACAATCAAGAGGGCCTTGAGGTTCTCCTTCTAACCATGACCACTCTGGCCTGTGTGACCTGGCCACAGGACTGCGAACCCTTCCTGTTCCAACACAGCCCTTCTGTGCTGTGTGACCTGCCCATGGGAACTCTTCATCCCAGCCAGGCCCACTGTATTGTGTAAACTGACCATGGGGCACAGTACCCTCCCTCTTCCAGCATGCCCTCCTCCAATGCATGACTTGGCCACAAGACACAGCCCCCCTCCCTGCTTCCCCAACTAAGGTAACGGTTTTGTGCTGCAGGTCCCAGCCACAGGATTAATGACCGCCCCAGCCTAACACAGACCCTTTGGGCTGTATGATCAGTTCACAGGCCTGTAGCTCCCTTTTCCCATATAGCCCCCTCTGCATTGTGTGATCCTCTCAAAAGGCCTGGATCCCTGCTTATCTCAGCCCATACCCACTGTGTTGTATGACCCTGTTTTGAAGCCTGTAGCTCCCATACCCATGTGCAGCCTCTTTGCACCTCTCAGCCATAGGACCCAGAGCTTTTACCCATCATGGTACACTGAATCTACACTCTGTGACCAGGCCCCATTCCTTTCTTGTTTTATTTCCATAATCTGCAACTTGGAACAATTCAACTACTGCCAACTTCATGGTGTAACCCAGGCAGAGGGGCCCTCGGGAACCCCTGGTCAGGTTCCAGAATGACCTCTGCACATGTTTTGGTGACAGTGCTCCCTGAGCAGTTCCAGCACATCCCCTCCCCAGCAAGTAACCCAATGTGAAAATCAGGGTTGTCCTGTCATTCAGCCATCAGGTCAGAGTGCTCCTAGCCTATCCCTTCCATGATGCATGCCTTGCTGCAGGGTAATCATAAGTTCTGACTTCCCTGCAGAGAGCCTAGGACCATGGGGTGCTAGGAAGAGGGCTAATGGCTATGTCTGACCCCTCTCCACATCCGTCTGTCCAACCCAGAGGGGAGGTGCTAAGAATCTCGGGACTAGAATGAGAAAAGACCTGGAGGTCCAATTGAGGACTGCTGTCTGACATTGTCCTTTGGAGCCAAGACCCTCTGAGAAGACCTGAGCAACGTCTTCTGGGAATCGGCTGGCTAGGGGAGGCTGTGATACTATGGGAAAGTGCACACTTACTCAGGCTTCTCAGATGATGGAGACACTTCCTCTGTGGCTGGGCCTGGTAGCTGTGTAGTAGTTTGGTTCTCCATGACTTCTTCACCTCCAGAACACCCAGCAGGCTCCAACCAAGGATTTAGCCCTTCATAGAGGACATTGGATACCATTTCCAGTCTGCTATGCACAAGGGCTGGTTGGGAGGAGGCACTTAGACACAGCAAGGGCTCTCCCTGTGTGCTGGTAGCAAGGGTGGCAGCAGCAGGCAGAGAGGGGCTGCCTGCGGGACAACGCTCTGTCAGGGTTGCTGGGCTGGACTCAATTAGCTGTGCCTTGTGGCCAAGTCGCGGAGGGACAGAGGGGATGGGAGGAGAAGGATTTTCAGGCTCACCCTCATTAGCCAAACCCATCTCACTTAGCCCTGTCTGGTTTTCAGGGGTAGGCTCCAAAGCACTCTTCCTCACCCCTATAGAGGGTGCCACCACATCCTTTGAACTTTTTTCTCCTGTGCGACCCGGTTGCTCTGGGATAAGCTCTGAATTCTTGAGATCTGTGGAAGTTTCCCCTTGCATAAACCCTTCCAGTCTGACAAAAGAGCCAGGATTCCCATCAAAGCCAGGTTTATGTGTTGGCACTATTGACCGTGCCAGCGGCTTGGGCACTGGGTCCTGCTCTGACTTTGGTCCTGGGGATGGGCAGTAAAAGATAGTCCTGGGCTTGGGTACTGGTTTAGTGAGGGGTGGAACAGGCTCCTTCTCCATAGTTGGGTCTTGGCTGAGGCCAGCTGAATGCTGTTTATTTCCAACCCTATCAACAGCTGCTCCAGAAGCTCCTTTAGCAATACTTGGACCATTTTTGGCTTCACCTATTTGGCACACTCTGGGTGCATCCAGGGGCTCTGCGTATGTATCAGGCTTGGCATGGGCATCTCCTGCCATGGGCCCAACTTTGCCTTCCACCAACACCTGTGTCTGCTGCACCAGATTCAGGATCCTCTTGCGGTGCCCAGTGGCAGTGATGCCGATCAGCTGCAAGTTCTCATTGTCCAGGAAGACAGCATCTCTGGCCACATAGTATCCATGTTTTTTAAAGACATGCTGGTATCTCTCCAGATGGATGATGGACAGCCAGTCAGCTATGTCAGAATCAGCACTGTACTGGGAGATCATGGCCCCAGGGACCCTCAGCCAGGATTGGAAGAATAGTCAAGCCATCATCTAAAGAAAGGGAAGAGAGTTTAGAGAACATCACATTACAAGGAGAGATTGAGGGCCCTGGATCTCTTTGGCCTCCACAAGAGAAGGCTGAGAGGTGATCTTGCGGCTACCTACAAATTCATCAGGGGAGACAGCAAGGAATAGGAGTTGCTGTTTACCAGGGCACCCCTTGGAGTAATTAGGAATAACAGCCACATACTGACAGAGCAGATTGAGGTTAGACATCAGGAAGAATTTCTTTACAGTAAGGATTGCCAAAATCTGGAATGGGCTTCCATGGGAGGTGGTGCTCTCCCCTACCTTGGGGGTCTTTAAGAGGAGGCTAGACATACACCTGGCCGAGGTCAGTGTTGCCTGACCCCAGCACTCTTTCCTGCCCAGGGCAGGGGGCTGGACTTGATGATCTGCTAAGGTCCCTTCTGACCCAAACATCTATGATCTATAGTCTGTAAAAGAGGGCAGCAAAGCCTCAGTGGGGACTGACAGCCAGTGAACCAGCAAACCGAACACTTCTGAGGTCCTAACCCAAGACCTAAAGGGCCCCTAACTTCCAGACCAATTGGAAAAGAGAGTTGCTGAGGCCCACCCTCTTCGAGCTGAACTGAGGATGTGCCTTGGATCTCCCTGTCTGTCTTGCTGTCAGTCCCTGCCATGGAAGCCCTGGCTTACTTCTCCTGCGGCCACATCCTTGCAGGATGGTCTGAGCTCTCTAAGCAAGAGTTGTTTGTTCTCAAACCCAAACTTCTCCAAACCCTCCCCCAAGCCCTCAAATACTGAAACCACTTTCATTTGGGAGGTCATGACCCCTGCTGTGACAGGAACCATCCCTCCCTCAGGGGCTGTGAGGGTCTCACAAACGTCTAGCCCTCCCAGTCCCAGAGAGGCAGCCTATTAAGTCAGACACAGGGTCATTCCCAGCCTGACAAAAGACAACCCTGTGCACATATGTGCATGCCAGAAGGCTCCATCCCTGTAGGCAGGTTCTCAGGCAGGAACCCTGGCTCCTATTGCAATCTGTATTTGCTGTGAGAGAGAATAGCAAGCTGTTTGCTCTGCCCAGAATCTCAGTCCTAGTCACTGAGGGCGGGGGGGGGGGGGAAGGGGCAAGGACCTGCTGGGGAAAGCAGATAGCCATGGCGCAGCTGGGCCCCTCCCACAGGATGGTTCTCCGATGTTGGCCCGCTCAGGGAGGGCTCTGCTACCAGAAGGAGTGCGCCATCATCTCCCTAAGTGCTGGTGAGGGCATGGGAGAGGTCAACATGACTCACAGGCAAGTCCAGGGAGACAGCCTGCTTCACACAGCCCAGCTGGCCACATGCCATCTGGGCCTGACAGGCTCCCAGCTATGCTGCCCCCATGTGGGGAATGATTACTCTGCCTCTGCGGGGCAGCTTCAAAGAAGTTTTCTTAGCACTTGTATGAGGCAGATACCTTGGAACTGCAGACTCTTCAGGACAGGGACTGTTTTTCCCTTTGGGTCTTTGCAACATGCAGCATGCTGGAGTCCCGATTCTGCTTGGAACCTCTGTAATGTAAACCACAATGACAATAATTGCTCTCCTTCTCTCCTGTCTCAGAACAGTTTGCACAGCTTCCCCCACTCCCTCCTATCCCTTTCAGCCGAAGACTGAGCTCTGCTCTCTGAAGCCTGGTGCATGGTGCTGTGAGATCCTTTTCCCATGAATCATGCTTCTCCACACTAAACCATCTGTGCTAACTCCACTGCCACTGGGTCTTTTTTCCAGTTCCTTCATTTCCCCCTATTGTTCAGTGCAGACTTCCTTCCTGCTGCTCACATTCTCCCACGCAGCCCTATCCCTCCTCCCAACAGGACCTACCTCGGCCTTGAAACGGGAACAGGAAGGACTCTGGCACTAAGTCTGTGTATACTGAGCACAAGTGTGTATGTCTCAGTGTCACTGTGCCTGTGAGTGTGTTCATCTATATTTTGTGTGTATCTATGAAAGTACACTGCTATCTGTAATGTTTGTGATATCGTGTATGCACGTACTGATGAGTGTTGAGTTTTTCAGATTCTGTGGTTGTCTGTATCAGTGCGTGGTGGGTGTGGATGGGTACTGGAAAATGATGTGTGAATGTGATTTTATTATGCTGGCAGCTGAAACAGCATGTAAATTGTGTGTGTGCATTGTTGTGTGCATGCACCATGTATGCTGTAGAGGCTGTTTGACTGTGTAGAGATGTGTCTGGTGTATCACGTATGAATCTCTAAATATGTTATACTGTTGTCTGTACCAGACTGCTGATGTGTGTGTGTGTACTTGTAGATGATATGCAAGACCGCGTGTTGGTTACTGAGTGTGTGTGTGTATACATGTTGCACTGGTAATTGTGTCAGTGCAGAAGTGTGTGTGAGCGTGGGGCATGTGTGCTGAGCATGGAGGATAAATAAACCTTTCCAGAACCAATGGACTAAAAAGCCCGCTATGAGTTTGGAGACTTCTCCACATCACAGCAGAAGGCAGCAAAGGCCAGTTTCTAATCCAGCCATTAGCCATCTGAATGTGAGTCCTTGGAAAAAACGTTAATTCAAAACATTAACCCTCCTTGCTGCTTCCTCTGCCTTATCATAAGGCTCAGATGATAGAGTGCTGCAAAAGTAGGTGCATTAACATTTTTAGGGTGAAGTAGGATCGTGCTTAGACAACCTATCACATGAAACAGAATCTGGTTCCAAGCGCCTGCCCTGAAAGCCACAGTTGTTTCTGTTGCTGTTCAGTCTCGGAAGAGTCACTCTGAGCCAGGACTCAGGCTGCAGCAGCACTGAGCTTTCTGGACCTTCACTGCCAGCCCTGGGCTCTAGTGTGTCCAGTGCAAAACCTGGTCCATGAAATGTGGCAGCCACAGGGGAGCAGGATCCCAGGGCATCCTGTGACAGCTGCTTTACAGTAACACCTTTGGTGCCTTAGCAGTGCTCCTCTCTTCCCTTTCAGGTTAAGACCAAGAGCCTCCAAGGCACCAACTGCCTGCAGGGCAGCCCTCAGCTAGGGGGGCAGGGCAGGGCAGGGCAGGGCAGGGCAGAGGCGCCGCACAGGGCCCCAGCCGCCGGGCCGGGCCGCCGAGCGGCCTCTGTTGGGCGCTTTGGGGCTGGGGGGGAAGGAGGACGCATGGTTGGGAGGCGGGCGAGCCGCCGCTGCCCTGCGCTGTCGGACACGCAGGAAGTCCCTGCTGCAGCCGCTGGAGCGGGCACGGCGCGGGCGGCCGGACCCGGGCGGGCTGCGCATCTGCCCCGGGGCC
>NW_017729000.1:45774399-45778910 GCF_001723915.1 Gavialis gangeticus | reverse complement strand
GCACCCGCGCCTCCCCCTGGCGGCCCCGCCCCGCCCCCGGCTCTCGACCCCTCCCCGCCGCCGCGTCTGCCGCTGGTGCTCGGCCGTTGCCGGCCACCTCCAGCCCGTCCAGTGACACTGCCCTGCCCCGGCCTTTGCCTCCTCCAAGCAGGGCGTCCGTGAGCCCACTGCGCCTTCCGTCAGCCCCAGCTCGCCCTGCTCCTGCTCCTGCTCCTGCTCCTGCTGTCCTCTGATCTTCCGCGGCCGTCTGCACCCTCTGCCGCGCTCTAGCATGTCCCGTGCCCTTCTCTCTCGACTGTGGCTCCCTGCTGCTGCTGCTGGGGACATCTGACTGCACAGGCCCTGATCTGATGCAGTGCTGGCCGGGGAGCACAGAGGAAATGGGCCTAAGGGCACTTCGCTCTGGTTTGGTCTGGCCAGTAGGGGGTTTGGCTGGAGCCAGAGAAACCTGGGAGTCGCAGAAGGGGCACCGTGTGAAGGAGCGCAGAGCAAGCCCAAATGAAACCGTTGATGAATAAATGGCGTAGAAAGCCCTTCTTCGACTCTAACTTCCTCCTTTGCTCCAGGAGTGGTTTTCCCACCAAGACCGAGCAGCAGAGTTAGTAGCTTCACTCTGAAGGGCCAGGACATAGGGACAGGGGCATCTCCTGGAGATGGGACTGCCCCACTCTGGCTGGGTTCCTACTAAGTGGAGAGCTCTGCTGAATGGGAATGTCTTGCAGGTTTCACCCAGGCCTGGTGCTACAGTGGACTGGGGCAGCCAGCCCCCTGCCTCTGGAGCAGAGGGGGAGGGAAGCTTCCTTAGTGCTGTCTGGGGCAGAGGAATTTGCTCATGCTGTACAGTGCTTACGGCACTTCCCCAAGCTGCATCTGCCAGGCCCTGAGCAAACACTGGCACCTTTGACCATCCTTTTATATGACACCAGGAGGCCAACAGGGAGCCTGTCCAAGCAACACCTATCTACATGCTCTTTGTAGAGTCCTGGATTCCATGGGAAGGAGGAAATGGGCAGGTGACCTCTCTGCCCTCATGGCTGAAGAACTGATTAACTGAATTAACTGATTCCTTGCAGTGGAGCTGGGCCAGCAAGTAGCTTTTGTGCTTGGCACACAAGATAAGAGTGGCCCCTCCACCCTGCTGTGCTCAAGTGCAACCCTTTTTTGCAAGAGCCATGTGCAGCCTGGCAATTACACCAGTGCTGCCCTATTACCTAACTGTCAGCCACAGGGCAAGGTGAGCAAAGAAATTCAGCAGAGCTCTGAGGCTGGGAGGGGAGGGGTTTGGGCTTCCGGCCAGTCTCACAATATCCTTCAGTCCTCCACTGGCTGATCTCAGGGCTGATAGCTGTGCTGCACCTCATTGGGGTACTGCTAAATGCCTAGCACCCTCCCCTGACACATACACTGTAGCCCAGGGTACCTCTACCAGGAACAGAATAGATCCCCAGAGAGTGGCATTTGCAGTGGGCTCCAGGAAGGCTGCTGCAAAGGTCCCAGTACTGGTGTCCCCTCTTTACTGAACAACTATGCTAATAGGAGACTAGAAATTGATGGCTGTTAGTCACTTTGCTGCTATTGCCAGTGCAACTTGCCAGCTCAAGGCTTTGTGCAACTGCACAGTTTGCACTACCCTACCACCAGCCTTTGTGGACTCAGCCTGAAGTACTTGTGCGAGAGTTGAAGGGGGTCTGGCATGTGGAAGTCTGAATCTTGTGGCCAGTGGCAGAGGCACAGCTTCTCCTTATTGCTGGTTTGTTTCCACTTTGGACAAAGCAGAAGCAGAACTCTGTGAGGGTTCCAGGCTGAGTTACAAGTATAGCCCATGCTCTTCCCTTTCTCTTTGGGTTGGACTCCTCCTGGGTGTAACCAAGTCTCCCTGAGGAGCAAATCCTGAGCAGGAAAAGCATCAAATCCCTATCACATCCGTCCAGTGAGGGGGACAAGCAGGGACTGTGTTACAGACCATCACAAGAGATAAGGGAACCCAACATTTCTGCCCAATGATCTTAGCATCTGATAAGGCTCAACAGTTGACACCCTGTCTCTTTAAGGAACCTGCACCTGTTTGGCTATAGGCTAAATATAAACTACTCAGTTTACTAATGGAAAAATAGCCTCTGCAGAGGCAAAGATTCTTTCTTTGAGCCACTCTGTCCCAGCTGGAAGGAGCAGAGTGCAAGGTACTGATTCTGAAAGGCACATGCTTCTGAAAACAGCTTTGAGATTATAGCAGGCACAAAGCATTGTTCTATCATTTGTCCACTTCCTGATACCTCTGTGGAGTGATCACCATAGGAAACTGGCCAGGACTGTATCCTGCAATCTGTCAGTGCACATTGACTGTTATGTCCTGAGATTCCCTCTCCCTGGGGTGTTCATATTGTTGCCATGGCCCCCCATTATGGCGCTCACAAGATAGAGACTGTTTTCTCTCTCTGTGGAGGCTGAGGAGCTCCTCATTCTGTGGGCAGATGGGAGATGTGGGATGGAGCCTTATCAGGGGATTCTCTGCACCTGACTGTTGCTTTGGCACAGTCAGCAGAATCCTCCACCCCTACGACAGGTGAGCTTGAGTAAGGGCAACTTTTCCCATGCACAAATTGCCTGCTGTTGAGACAGGCCTCAGGTCTGCCCCCAAACCCCTGTATCTTCAGGCAAGAGGAGAAATCATTCCCCATAACCCAGGCTCGGTTCCCTCCTAATTAGCAGGGATCCAGGTTTTCTATTTGCCACAGAAAAACATGGTAAAATGCTGATTTTCTCCTTTAAAGGAGAAAAATGCAGCAAACCGTGGCCCTTGCAGTCTGGCAGAGTTCTAGCCTGCAAGAAGCTGGGGGGAGTGGGAGGAGGGCAATCAGGGAGGGGGCGCCATGGTGCACGTGTGTGTGCACCCATGCATATGGCAGTCAGGCAGCCTGGAGAGCAGCTCCTGCAGCTCCCCTCAGGTAAGTCTGGGAGGAGGTGGGGTTGAGGCCCCTATAGGAAGGGAGGGAGATGGGCTGGGCTGGGGGTGCCGCTCAGCTGGGGTGGTGCGAGAGGCCTGGGGCCCAGGGCTGAGGCGGGAGCGCACGGCCACAGGACTCAGGCAGGGAGTAGGACAGAGCTGCCGGTGGGGAGCAGGATGGAGTCATGGGTGGCTCATCCAGGGGGTGGTGGAGGCTGTCTCTCTGTCACTGTGCGAGTTACTGGGGGGAATGGGGGATGCATGACCCCCCAGATTTGTGTGCAGGGTGGGGGTAGATGCAGGCTGCCCTCAACGGGCTCAGGGCTCCCTGACCTGCTGCCTTCCCCCCTGGGCCTCTGTAGCCCAGCAGGCGGGACCTGGTATGGAAGAGTGCATCAGTACAGAAGGTTCAGTGCTATTGCCAAGAGCCATGGTGAGGTGCACTCTGCCCACCTGAGAACAGTGGGATGGCAGCACAGCGTTGTACTCCCCGCCTTGCTGCTGCTGGGTAGGCAGGGGGCACCTCCCTCATCATAGCAGGGCAGGGCTTCTGGCAGTAGCACTGGGCCTCCCTCCCCTGCTCTGCCCTGCTGCACTGGGTCTCACCTGCTGGGCCATGGAGGAGAGAGCAGCAGGGCGGGGAGCCCTGAGCTGGCAGTGGGCAACCTGGATCCATCCCCATTCCCCCCAGGCTCCACTCTAGTCATGCTGCCCACTGGAGAGGGGGAACTGGGCTCCATGCTCCACTCTGGCTGTAGGAGCTACTGCTTTCCATGGGCAGCAGCCAGGGTTTGGGTGCTGCTTGGGTGAGCAGAGGGCTGCAGACCCAGATCCCTGGCCCCATAGCTCTGGCAGCTGGGGGCCCCCTCCGGCAGGGTTGGGAGGGGTGGGGGCCTGTGGGTTGGGAGTGAGGGGCACTGGCATGGGCAGGGCACCAGCATACCAGGCTGCTCAGCACCACAAAGCAATGCAGGGGTGGAACATAGCCACAGCTGGACCTGTGGTGGGCAAAGAGGGCAGGGGGAGCTCTGATATTTCCATGATAAAAAACCCCAAATCAAATGCCAAAAATTATAGGTATTTAGAATTTATTTTATTACTAGCCAGTTGCCTGTCAAGAATGACAGGAGGGCAGTGGGAATGGAGCTCCGCCACCCCACGCTACCACCACTCTGCATCCAGCCACATGCAACTCTCCCCTCCAGCTGTGTTTGGCCCTATGTGCCCCCCCACACATGCACCCAGCCACACCCCCCCCAAACAGCTACACACCACACACACGCGCCACACGCTGCATGCCGCACACACCTAGCACATTGCACCCAGCCACACACACAGTGCCACCCATAGCCACACATACACAGCACCACACACCTGCAGTGTCACATGCTGCACATACAGCGCCACATGCTACAAACACACCATAGCCACATGCAGCCACAGGCCACACACATAGTGCCAGATGCCACACACAACCACACTCCCCACATATGCCTCGCTGCCCTGCCTGCTCAGTGGTGGGACTGATATGGTGCTGCGCCGCACTGCTTTCAAAGCAGTGGCAGCA
>NW_017729000.1:45769079-45769399 GCF_001723915.1 Gavialis gangeticus | reverse complement strand
TATCTCCCCAAACGCCATCTCACATTTGAATAACCACTGAATCCTTTGTGGTGCTCTCTTCCTCAGCAGGTCAGTCAGTGGGGCTGTGATGGCTGCAAATTGTGAGGAGCTGCTGGGCTCTGCGTGTCCCATGACCTAGCCTGGCTGGGCCCCATTCACCGTGAATGGAGCCCCGGCTGGGCCAGGTCGTGGGGCAATTAGAGCTCAGCGGCGCAACCAGGGGGCGGTGCGGGGCTGCCACGGAGGTGGCACGTGACCCCCCCCACCCCCGCTTCCCTGCAGTGTGCGCAGTGGCGGGACCCGCCCACCCATGCCCCTGG
>NW_017729000.1:45764055-45768148 GCF_001723915.1 Gavialis gangeticus | reverse complement strand
CCCCCCCCTTCCCGTCCCCCTCCCTGCTGTCGGCGCGGCGACTCCCCTGGCCCTGCCTGCATTCACCTCCGCTGAGCAGAGGTGCAAAGTTGTGCCTGGCCCAGCCAATCACCGCCCACGCTCCCAGTGGCGCATGCGCACGTGACCTACAGCGCTACGGGCGGACGGACAGATGGACTAAGGCTTTTATTATATTAGAACAGTGACTGAGGCGCTGGTAGGCTTCCAAATTGCTTTAAAATTATAAATATATCAATAAAACATTGTGTTTAACTAATACCTATTTATATAGTGACGTTTCACTTTAATCATAGCAAAACACAGATTTTGGGAGTCTTAATCAGAGAATTTGCTATTTTTAAACAGAGAAAACTACAATCCCCACTAGTAAGACACTAGTATTAAGGATACCCACCCCCAACATTCACTTAGTTTGGATAGCCACTAAAATGCTGTAGAATGAGGCTAAATACCAGCTTGGCTTCATTTAAAGCCATCATATAAAGGTGAAAGTCTTGGCTAACCCAGTCTGCTGAAGGGTAAGGAGAAGAGACACTGTGATGACCCCTGCCAAGCCCAGCTCCTGACCTGCCCTCACTGATGGCTCTTTTATGGGCTGTGGAAGGACCGTCTGATTTTAGGGAGCTGGGAGCATCCATTCCGCACTCCTGCACCTAATGTAGAGATCTTATTACAGCATAGAGTACAGTACAGTACAGAGACTGTTGTATAGTTCTTGTTGTCACTATCACCATCGAGATCCGTCTAGCTACAGGTGTGGGAATGGGGAGATGTTTTTCCAGCTCTCATAGACGTGCATGAGGCTGTGGTCCATATTGGTTTCTCCCAGTGGCTTGGCATCTTGTTTGCTGCTTACTGATTCTTGTCACTTTGTTAGGAAGATGCCTCCTTAACAGCCTGTTTCAGAGGGTCTGGTGGGTGGGGCAGGTTTACATTCTGGCCTGCTATGGAGACATGGCATTTGAGGAAGGGAATCAGGGTGTGAAGTGACCTGTCTCGCAAATATACTTTTGATGGTATTATGACTGGGGCATTTCCTGTGTACTTCCTGTTGACATACTTTCTAAAGCTCTAGCTCAAGGCTAGCTAAAGCTCTGTCTAACATTTTGGTATTTATCAACCTATTGGAGATGGTCAAAATACTGGTGTAAAATGTACTTACACAGAAAAGCATTGTTTCATCAAAGCGGAAATGTTCCATAGCATGGGCTCAGGGCCAACAGTCTTCAATAGGAGCACCTCAGAGGTCCTGGGAGGATTCTGTAGTTACTTCAGAGTGACAGGGGGCTGAAGAATAAGAAACTTGACCTTTTTCCATTTGAAAAATGGGCATTTTGACACTACTCTGTTTTTAAAAAAAATATTTGCAAGGTTTTGCTTTCATTCAAGGAAAAAGGGAAACAAACATTGAAAGTTTGTAGGCTGTTGTGAAATGGAACTCTTGTCCCACCACCTCTTCTGTCTCAAACATTACTCCACTATGTAGGTACTGGATTACTACTTTTACTTCCCCTCAACATGGGCTGATTCCTGGCTTGGGGAAAACAGCCTACTGCTAGAGGTGGCAGTGCACTGCTTGGAAAAGCAGCTGGGAACAGGAGGGGATGATGGCCACTTGCTCTCTTAAAGGGGCCTCTAACAGGTACCAATAAGTAAGGAAAGCAGAATGCTGGGGCCATTAGCAAGTGACTTGAGAAGCCGGTAGTGCCATGAGGGCTTCTTTCCTGATGCATTCTGCTCCTGGAGAGACGGCTAAGTGTTTGGGCTCTTCTAGGAAGTAGTTTGAAGCTCTTGCAGTGAAGAATACCACAGTGAAATGTGGACAAGATGCTGTACTGAGCTGCAAACCATGCCCAGGCAGTGACAGTTCTTATGCTATGGGAGCATTCAGGTTTCAGTGAAGACCTCCAGCATTAAACACACTTCAGTTTCAGTGACTTCCCTGCTGGCCTTTATGGGGAACCAGCTGCTGCTGCTGACACATGTAGTGCTGTGACACAATAGGGATAAGGCAGACTAATTTGGCTGTTTGTGGACAGCATGGCCATTAGAAAGAGATTTTATAGAATAGATAAAGCTTTTAAAGGCAGGAATTGATGGTGGTGGTGGTGGTAGTGGGGGAGTAACAGAGAAGTAAATGTTGTTGGGGCCCCAGGGATCCTTCAGATAACTAAATACCAGAAGTGTTGGAAGCCCAGGTGGCTGCTGATCCACTTTCCCTGGTCCTGTCCCTCCATGCAGAGCAGAGACAAGAAGAGTTGGCAGAGGCATGGGATAGGCTTCTCAGGTAGGTTGACCACCCGTCCCTAATTGGGCAGGACAGTTCTGGAATGGGATCATCAAGTTCGGGTCCCAGGCTGCACAACTCCAGGACAGCATTTGTCTCAGATCTGCAGCATTGTGCAGGGATCTGGGTTTCCCTGTGCAGGCTGGCAGTATTCCAGTCTACAAGGGGCTGCTTGGGGCTGCCGGGAACAGGATGCAGGGGACGCTGTGTGCACGTGCATGCCTGCATACATGCAGGTGGCCAGAAAAGAGCTATTTAGCCTGGAGAGCTGCTCCCTGCAAGTAAGTCTATGGTGGGGGGAAGGGGGGCATATCAAGGCCTTCATGGTGATGGAGGGGTGCTTCCCAGACAGGGCAGTGGATGGCCCTGGGTCTGGGAGTAGAACAGCCATGGGCGACTTGTTCAGGGGGTGTGGGGCAGGGCAGCTCCCTGCTGCTGTGTGCATCCCCTGGTGGGGCATAGCAGGCATGTACCCCCCAGATTTGTGCTCAGGTTGAAGGTGGATGTAGGCTGCCTGCTACGGCCTTGGGGTTCCCTGACCTGCTGCCTTTCCCTCAGGAACCCTGCACTGCCATAACAACATGCTCCCTGCCCACCCAGCAGCAGCCAGCGGCAGCAACATAGAATTGTGCCCCTACTGCTGCCAGGGGGGGTAGGGGGTTGCAGCTGGTGTGGGGTTCCTGGAGAAAAGGCAGCAGGGCAGGGAACTCTGAGGCCACAGCAGGCAGCAGTGGTGATGCGTAGAGGGTGCACATGGATGCACATGCACCCCCCCGAGATTGGCGGTGCACCCCTTGAGAGAAGCGCCACCAACACTGCCGGCGGTGCCTGCAGGTGGTCACCACATGCCACCCCTCCCCCCCTTGCCACTGACACTGTCAGTGGCATCTGTGGATGGTTGCTGATTGCCGCTGGCCACCGCCAGGTGGTCTCTGACCACTAGTTGGTGGTCACCCCACCCCCAACACCGCCGTGGCTGTCTGTGGGAGCTCCCCGCTGCCACACCCCCACTGCCTGCAAGTGGTCTCCGTACCCTCCCAGCCTCCAGGGGCACGTGTCTTTCATGGCAGGCAGTCCACAGCCCGCATCAATCCCTGCCCCACTCAGCTCTGGTCCAGCTGTGCTGCCAGCTAGGGTGGGGGCAGGGGGTGAAAGGGAAGGTGGGCATCTGTTCCATTTATAAGAGGTGGTCCACCCTATTCTCAGGGGCCAAGTGGCATGTGGCGTGCCTGGGCCAAGGTCCTGCCAGGGAGGCAAGAAGAGAGGCCTCCTCAAGCAACACAGCTTGGGGAAGGATCCACTAAAGAACTAGGAATTTCTGTTCCTTGAGGCAAGACAGGCAGCTCAGGAACTTCCTCCTGGGGCTGCAGTACCCTCCCCATACACTGTGGCAGCTGTTTCCTTCAATGTGGCCTTACATCTGTGCAATGGGGTGGGGAGGTAGCGCAGCCTGTTGATGCTGTTTGATCTTTTGAGAGGACCAGATGTTGTCCATGCACAGAGCATGGCAGTCAGCACGGGAACCATGTGCATGTATGAGGAGCTGCTTGAGCAAGGAGAATGTGTCCCTTCAGGGATGGTTAGGAAATTTTGCATTACAGACATACTTCAAGTGGAGCCCACCGCTGATTATTTAGAGGTAATAAATCTCTCTCAGACATGATAGAAGGGGCATCCCTAACCCACTTCCTAGGCTCAGCTTCTTCAGTTATCTCTTGATACAAGGATGGGGGGGGGGGGGGGGGGCGGGAAATGAGGGGTTTTTGGGGGAGCAAAACTGGGCGT
>NW_017729000.1:45763178-45763875 GCF_001723915.1 Gavialis gangeticus | reverse complement strand
AGAGTCCAATCTGTGCTCTGCAAATTTTTCCACAGATATGACAGGTGGTACCTGGGGGTGGGGAACGCGGCACAGCTGTTGGCCAAGATGTTGTGCACTTTCCTTCCCCCTTTGCCATTTCTTAGCTTCCTGAGCAAGACGGTTCTCTTTGAAGTGGGCTGGAGCTTGATATATGGTGCAATGCCATTGAGACCTATTACAAGCCAGCACTTCCCAGTTTGTAAGGTTAATGCCACCCTTAAGGTATGCTTTCAGGGTGTCCTTGTTGCACTTCCTCTGTTCTCCACAGGTCCTCTTACCATGAGTGAGTTGAGAGAAGAGGACTTGCTTTGGGAGGCTAGTGTCAGCCAGCCACACACAGCAGCCAGCCCAGTGGAGCTGATGTTTCATGATCTCTGCCACAATACTGCGTATGTTAGCTGCAGAGAGGATACTGGCATTGGTGCAGTTGTCTTCCCATCTAATGTGAAGGATCTTCCTGCTGCAATGCTGATGGAAGATCCAGGCACCTAAGAAGGCTTCAATATGTCACCCATGTCTCACACCTGTAGAGGAGCATGGGGATAACCACTGCCTTGTAGACCAGGATCTTAGTTTCCATCTGCAGATCTCAGTCAGTAAAGACAAGGCAAAGCAGCTTTCTGAAGGATATGCTGGCACAGCAAATTCAATGTTCATCTTCTACATCAAGACTGAT
>NW_017729000.1:45756883-45758178 GCF_001723915.1 Gavialis gangeticus | reverse complement strand
TTTAACTTTCCCCAGCCAGCCAGTCCTGACTGGCTGTGACTTGTCCATTGATGGCAATTTGTGTGGGGAGGGGCCAGCTTGTGCAGGAGCAGGCTGATGGAGAGTGCCTTGGTCTTCCCAATCATAGTATCATAATACTTTGGGTCCGAAGGGACCTAAACAGATCATCAGGTCTGACCTGCTGCCCCAGGCAGGAATGGGTGCTGGGGTCATATCGCCCAGCCAAATATCTGTCCAGCCTCCTCTTGAAGACCCCCAAGGTAGAAGAGAGCACCACCTCCCTTGGGAGTCCATTCCAGAGCCTGGCAGCCCTAACCGTAAAGTAATGTCTCCTGATGTCCAGCCTGAACCTGCTCTCTAACAATTTGTGGCCATTATTCCTAGTAACCCCAGGTGGTGCCCGGGGGAACAGAGCTTCCCACAATTCCCACTGGTCCCCCCCGTGAGTTTGTAAATGGCCACCAGATCCCCTCTCAGCCTTCTCTAGTGGAGGCTGAATAGGTTCAGGCCCTTTAGCCTCTCCTCATAGGGCCTGCCCCGCTGCCCCTTGACCATGCAAGTGGCCCTCCTCTGGACCCTCTTGGAGTACTGTGTCTAGTTCTGGGCACTGCACTTCAACTGTGGCCCTGACCAGTGCCACAGAGGGGAAGGATCACCTCCCTGGACCTGCTTGTGATGCATCTGTAGATACACGAGAAGGTGCGGTTAGTCTTACTGACCACTTCCTTGCATTGGTGGCTCATGTTCATCCTGGACTCAACAATGACTCCAAGATCCCTTTCTGCCACTGTGTTGAGAAAAAGGGTGTTCCCCAGCCTATAGGTGTGTTGCTGGTTACTTCTCCCTAGATGCAACACCCTGCACTTGTCTGTGTTGAATTCCATGCTATTCTCATCTGCCCACCTCTGTAACCTGTCTAGATCTAGCTGGATTCTGTCCCTCCGCTCCACTGTGCCCACCTCGCCCCACAACTTGGTGTCGTCAGTGAATTTGGACACCGTGCATTCCACGCCCACATCCAGATCACTAATAAAAGATGTTGAACAGTAGAGGCCCCAAGACTGAGCCCTGGGGGACTCCACTGCCCACCTCCCTCCAGGTCGAATATGAACCATCCACCACCACTTTCGGGGTGTGACCATCTAGCCAATTTGCCACCCATCTGACTGTGTAGGCATCAATGCTGCAGTCACCTAGTTTTTTTTAAGAGAATGTGGTGGGAAACCATATCAAAGGCCTTTGTAAAGTCCAAGAAGATGACATCCACCCCAACACCCTTGTCCAGGGACTTTGTG
>NW_017729000.1:45745073-45751883 GCF_001723915.1 Gavialis gangeticus | reverse complement strand
TCCTTAATAATTTTCTCAAAGGTCTTCCCAAGAACTGAGGTAAGACTGACTGGCCTATAACTGCTGGGGTCCTCTTTTCTCCCCTTCTTGTAAATGGGGACCACATTGGCCCTTTTCCAATCCTCTGGTACCTAGCCAGTGCCCCACAAGCACTCAGAGCCATGCCAGGGGCCCCGCTATGACCCCTGCCAATTCCCTCAGCACCCTCGGGTGAAAAGCATCTGGACCTACTGATTTAAATATGTTCAGCCCCTCCAAAAATTCCCTAACTCTGTTGTCCCTGACCCTAGGCATGGCGGTGCCTCCCCTCGGTCTATCTGCAATTCTAGTGGTGGCAGATGTCCCAGTCCCTGTTCAGGAATATGTTGCAAAGAATTCATTAAGAGGTCAGCTTTTTCATTTGCCACAATCACCAGATTGCCAAGCCTATGCTGTAGGGGCCCCACATTACCCAGTGCCTTCTTCTTACTTGCTATGCATTTGAAAAAGGACTTTTTATTATCCTTAATTCTGGTCACTAGCCCTAGCTCCATCTCTGCCTTGGCCTTCTTAACAGCCTCCCTACAGTCCTGAGCAATAGAGGTGTAATCCTGAATAACCCCTTGCTTCCTCCTTTTTTGCCCTCAGGCATCCCTGGATGCCTTTGCCAAGCCATGGGGGCTTCTTAGCACTCCTGCCTCCCTTGGTGTGCATTGGGACTGACTCCCTTTGAGCTTGGAGGATTGTCTCCTTGAGGAACAACCACCTGTCTTAGACTCTCATCTCATTGAAACTCCGAGACCCCAATGCCTCTCCTACTAACCTTCTTAGCTTATAGAAGTTGGCCATCCTGAAGCTGAGGACCTCTGCCTTGCTGCTTGCTTTCACCACCCTGCACTGGATAGTAAATTCCAGCAGGTGAAGATCACTGTTGACCAGGCAGCTGAATACCTGCAGGCCCCTCACCAGGTCATCACCTGTGGCAAGGAACAAGTCCAGCAAGACATTTCCCTTGGTGGGACTATGCACCTCCCAGGTTAGGTGGAGGTCCTGCGTCCTGGCTAAGAACCTATGTGAGCGGTCAGACCTGGCTGAGTACTCCTCCCAGCAGATGTCCGGGTAGTTTAGATCTCCCATGACAACCACATCCTTTGACTTTATAGCCTCCGTGAGCTGACCTGAGAATTTCAAGTCCAGCTTGTCCCCCTGGCGAGGCGGTCTGTAGTAGACGCCCACTGTCAAGTCCCTTTCCCCATACCCCCCTTGCATTCTTACCCAGAGTGTCTCATTTTCTCTCTCCTCTGACCCCATCTTGATCATTGAGGACATATATTGCTCTTTGACGCATGTCTCGTGGTGCCATCCACATCTGTTCACTGGAAGGATAGAAGAAAAGAAAAAAAAAAAAAAACCACCTGTGCCTCTGTCTCCTTAAGCTTTGTTCCTAGAGCTTTGTAGTCTCTCATGATGTGGTCCAGGTTGCCCCTGGCCGTATCATTCGTTTCCACGTGGACGAGGACTATGGGGTAATGATCAGAGGGTCAGATGAGATCCAGGATCATCTCCGTGATGTCCTGAATCTGAGCTCCAGGCAGGCAACAAACCTCACGTGCCATGGGGTCAGAGCGACAGATGGGCCCCTCCATTCCTCTCAGGATGGAATCGCTGATGACAAGGACCTGACATCTCTTCCTCTTGGTGTTCCAGTAGCTCTCGGCCTGTGCCGTGCTTGGAGTGGCATCGGTTCCCTTGGAGACATCCTCTCCTACCTCCTGTTCCCCAGCTGTACCTGGGGAGCTTACACTGAGGTCGCACGAGTAGCCCTGGCTCTGGAGGTGACTGTCTGCCATATTTCTGCGGTGGGTCCTTCCCAGGTGGCTTTGCCTGTAGGTTCCTGACCCTGCAGAGAACGAAAGTACCCACCAATTTTGTCCCCAGCCACCCTAATCCCCTGCAGCCTGCTGACCTCAGCCTGGAGCTCCCTCACCTGCTCCTCCAAGGCCTGAAGGTGGGCACATGTGGGACAGGCAAGGGAACTCCCACTGCCCCTTCCCACCAGGCCACTGAGGCCCTGCCAGGCAGCCCCCACAAAAAGTCAGGGAGGCTGACTCCAGCCCCCCCGCAGGCTCTGTTTGGGTGGAGGCTGCAGAGGAGCCCCGGGCAGGCAGCACCACCCAGGCCAGGGCCCTGGCAGTCCACCTGTACTCACCATTATTGTAGAGTGAAGTGTCCTCCTTTCTTCCCTGGTGAAGTCTCTGACCTGGCTCATTCTGCACACCTGAAATATTAAGGGAGAATCCCAGGCTATGATTGGCACCTGAAAAAAGGTCAAGGGTGGACTGCAGATTGGTCTCAGTTTACACAAAGATAACACAGTCATCAACATACTGAAGGTCAGTGATGCCAGTCTTGGTAGCTTTAATCTTGCTGTGAAGGTGCTGCAGGTTAAAAACCTGACTGTCCATTTGATACTTAACCCTGATTCCGAGAGGAAGGCGATCCCAGAGGAGAATAAAAAAATCACAGCAAGACAGATGGAGAAAAGGGTTGGGGTGATGATGCAGCCCTGCTTGACACCACTATGGATGGTAAATAGGTCTGTCTCTGATCCCTTTGTAACAGGGTTCTCCTTGAGACCCTGTTGTTAAGGAAAAAGGGGGCAGCTGGAAATAATGACACCATGAGGAGGGTGGGCCCTGGCCCTCAGGTGCCAATGGCAGCTAAACCCCGGAGGATAAAAAGGAGAGGAAGAAGAGGAAAGGTGCCTTCAGGCACCACGGGGGGGGCGACGACGACGACGAGCACCACCCCCACCCTGACTCTGGTGCCGGATTAGAGGGCTCTGAGGATCCAGAGCTCACCTGATCTTACCTTGAGTCTACCTGAGCGAGGGCGAGCGCGGGGAGGAGCGGAGCCGGCCGCGGGCTGGAGCCGCGCTCCGCATTAAGACGCCGGGTTGAGCCGGAGGGGCAGCGGGAGGGAAGACCCCGCCCAGATCCCTGACGCGTCTGGGGGACTCCAGGAAAAGGGACACCGAGGGCTGAGAAAGCAAGCCCCAGCAGCGGGAGAGCGCGGAGCTTGCTCACTGAAGCCGCAAGATAAAAGGAAACAAGCGGCGGTTGTAACAAGCCGCTAATTAGTCAATTAGCGGCTTAATAGAACAAAAGGAAACATTTCTGGTTTTTTTTCTTCTTATTCTCTGTCAATTACGGGGGGAGCGGGCTAGGACTCGGGCACGACTGAGAAACCCGGAGACTCCCTTTGCAGGGCAGGGGGCGCGGAAGGGACCTTGGGGGAGATTGATTCTGCACCGCCGCTACAAGCAAGCAAGCAAGCAAGCAAGCAAGCACACTACTTCACTTGCTGTCTCGAGTGAGGGGCTGGAGATCCTCTGCCGAATACAGGCGGAGACCCAGGGTTAACCCTTAGGACTGTGATTCCCCTCTCCTCTAAGAGGGGAATTCCCTGTAAAACCGGCAAACCACTGAATAAAAGCAGAAAGGAGAAAACCAAGTTATTTCAGCATGGTACTTCCAGCGGATACTTCCTTTGGTAATAATCACTTCCTCCCAATTTAATTTCTTTAAGATCCAGATTGTGGCAGGCGGGAAACACGAGGATAGAGGAGGTATTCCACACACGCTGACAACCTTATAAAGTGGTGGTCATCCCATCATGGAGTAGCTTGAGGACACTGATGAACTTCAGTGGACAACCTTGCCATAAACAGCTCTGGGTGTTGCTCTCTACACTTCTCCTGGATGTGTTGTGCAATGAAAATCATGTCAGTGGTACCCTGTGACAGTTTAAAGCCACACTGGGATTCTGGAAGGACATCTTTGGCATAGGGGAGGAGGCGATTCAGAAGGAGTAAGAAGTAAGAATCTTCCCAGCAACAAAAAGAAGGGCAACGCCTCAGTAGTTCTCACATACTGACTTGTCCCCTTGAAGATGTTCACAATGTTGAAATTCTTTAAGTCGAGTGGAGCTTCCTCATTAACCTATATTTTGATGAGAAGTTGATGAAGTTTTTGCCCTAGTGCTATTCCACCAGCTTTGAAGACCTCTGCAGGGATGGCATCTGGTCCTGGCACCTTGTTGTTCTTGGTCTGAGTGAAGGCACACCAGACTTCCTTGAAGGATGAGGTATTGGCAAGAGATTCTATTACTGGGTGTTGAGGGATGGACTTGATGGTGGGAGCTAAGACCTCAGATTCATAGCTGAGTCGAATCTTGAAGTGCTTTTTCCAGTACTGTTTGATGGATACATTATCCGTGAGAAGGATGGAGCCATCTTAGGATCACAAGGGGTTGGGTCATTGGAACAGGGCCCATGGATGGCTTTTATTGCTTGAAAGAAGTTTCTTATGTTGTGTTGATCAGTGAAACATTGGATCTCCATGGCCTTTGCTTGCCACCACTGGCTCTTGATGTCCTGCAGCCTCCTCTGAACTACAGCTTTAAGCCAGTGGTAAACTTCTTGTTTTTTGCTGGTTGGAGGGTTCATTTTGCCAACAGCAGACCATGGTTCTCTTCTGATGGATAAGTGCTAGGATTTCCTCATTATTCTTGTTGAACCAATCTTGGTGACAGTAATGGAGTATCCAACTGATTCACTGCATGCCTTGTGAATAACGTTCTTAAGCTCCTCCCAATGTGCCTGGATGTCCTTGGTGTCATCACATAGGTCAGAGAACCTCTCAATAAGGCATTGCTGAAAAGCCTCACATCTATCTTGGTCTTGGAGTGCCTTGATGTTAAATCTCTTCTGCATTCCTTTCAGTTGTTTACAGTGTTGTGGTGCAAGCTGCATGTTCATGACTGATCTGACTAAATGATGGTCCACTCAACAGTCATCTGCACCTCTGAGGACTTGGGTGATACAGACATCAGTATGATCATGGGTTCTGACAATAATATGGGCAAGAAGGTGACAGTGATTGGAATGTGGGTGTTTACAAGTGGTCTTATATTTGTCACTCTGTATGAAGATAGTATTCGTGATGAGCAAGTCATGCTATGCACATTTGCTGAGGAGGATACCATTGGAATTGACTTTCCCCACTCCCTCTTTCCCAATGGTGCCACTCCGGAGTTCAGACAGTCACCCAGCTCTTGCATCTAAGTCACCCAGGCGGATGAGCTTGTCTTCCTTGGCAGTGGCAGTCAGGACTGTGTCAAGAGCACAGTAGAACTGTTCCTTGTTGACTTCATCATTAAGTGTAGGGGTGCATGCATTGATGACCACAGCATACTGGTTGTTACTGAGCTTGAGCCAGAGAGTCATAAGGTGTTCATTAATGCCCACAGAGATTTCTGAAAGCTAACTAACAATCTTGTTCTTGATGGCAAAGAAAACCCTGTGACTGTGCCTCTCTTCAGGTGACTTTCTTTTCCAAAAAAAGGGTATAGCCACCTCCTTTCAGCTGGCCTTCATCTGCCCAGTGAGTCTCGCTTAGAGCAGCAATATTGATGTTATTTCTTGCAAGTTCTCTAGCTACCATGATGGTTCTTCTTTCAGGACACTCACTGTTTGGAGAGTCCATGAGAATGAAAACATTCCATGTGGTGAATATCAGTACTTTATTTTATTGGTTTTGGCTGCAGGTAGAGTGATCCCACTGGATGCAGCAATCCAGCCAGGGGGCTTTGAGACAGCCTGTATTTAGGGCACCTTTTCTAGTCTCTTCCCCATTCAGGGTGAGCAGAGGGGATCCTAAAGAGGAGTGCTCAGTCATGGCTGCAGCTACCAAATTGTGCTTCTATCTTGGTAAGTACAAAATGACCATCCTATGACCACCACCTATGTGCAGATCTGTGACTAGGGACTTCCAGAAATCACTGTTCCTGCCCCCACTGCCACGGGACTTGGTTAGTGGGAAATGTTAACATCCCTGCCAGAGGCCTGCACGTGACATCTTTTAATATGGGGAAGCTGGTGCACAAGTTACAGTAACACAAACTTGACAGGAAGGAGCCCTGAACCTAGTGGCAAGGATGTCCAAGACAACTGGAGATGTCCATCCAGCTGCAGTCCTTGTCTGCCTTCACAGCTGCAGAGAGCCAGCAGGTCCTCAAGTACACCTGTTCTGCCATTGGGGTCTTCAGGAGTTTGGATCATGCTCAGTCTGGGACCTCACCTCTAACCTGTTCACCAGGGGAGACAGTACCAGTAGTACAAGACTCCAAACAACATAGCTCTGAGGGTCCTTGGGAATAGGCTCAGATTAGACCTACCCTGGTAGGTGCTCTTCTCTTTCTTTAATTCTCCTCTGTCTTGTACCCCTTTCCCATTTTCCCCCTTCCCTGATCAATAAAACTACCTGTTACAGCATGCCTAGCTGTAAATGCTTGAGTGGAGGGACAAGCCTTTTTGCTCCTAGCAGAGCTCAGCGGATTATTATCTGATTCTGCCTTATCTGAAAACTTCCTGGGTGGCTCCAGGCTGTAAGGAGTACCCAGAAATACTACCAGTGGGTGAAGCATCCCGAAGGTCTTCAGGGTCTGTGTACCCTGGGCTGCACAGAGCCCTAACAAAGACCAGAGCCTGGGTGGTGGCAGCAATTACCCCAGGTTTACAGGTGTGCTCCAGGAAGAGGGTTGGCTGGATGTGGGCCCCACAAGGGAGACACCCAAAGTGTGGTTTTCGTTGGGCACAGTGAGGTGGGTGGCTCAGTGTAGTAGCACCCCCTACTGTCTCACCACACCTCCAACAGAAAGCTCTGCTGGCAGCAGCCTTCTGCATGAGTCCCACCTTTCTAAGCAACAACTAGGAGTTTACTCACAGCTCCCACTACATGTGGCAGGTCAGTAGGGGGCGCTACTATGCTG
>NW_017729000.1:45727210-45740073 GCF_001723915.1 Gavialis gangeticus | reverse complement strand
CTCACAGCTCCCACTACATGTGGCAGGTCAGTAGGGGGCGCTACTACGCTGAGCCACCTGCCTTTGACCTGGTGCCTGGCCAAAACCCCACTTCAGGTGTCTCCCCTGGGGCACCTACATCCGGCCGACCCCCTTCCTGGAGCACACCCACAAGCCTGGGGTAACCGCTACCACCATGTGGGGTGAGTGGCTCAGTGTAGTAGCTCCCCCTACTGTCCCACCACAGGATGTACCTTATGTCAGGACTGTTCAAGGGACAGTCAGCCAGAGGGCACTGGCATTGCCTTTGCAGTCCCCAGTGACTGGCCCTACCTGTTGCAGTGATATTTTTCCTGTCCCAACTGCCAGGAGGAAGGGCCACCCAGTGTGTTCTGTCATGGTTCCCAGCTTGAGGGGACCTGGTGGCTGCCTACAAACTCATCAGGGGAGATCAACAGCAAATAGGTAGAGCCCTTTTCTCCCCAGCACCACCTGGGGTGACGAGGAACAATGGTAATAAGTTGATGGAGAATAGGTTTAGGTTAGAGATCAGGAGGCAATATTTTACAGTTAGGGTGGCCAAAATCTGGAACCAACTTCCCAGGGAAGTGGCTCTTGCCCCTACCTTGGGCAAATTCAAGAGGAGGTTGGATGATCACCTGTCTGGGGTCTTGTGAACCCAGCATTCATTCCTGCCTGTGGCAGGGGGTCAGGCTAGATGATCTGTTCAGGTCCCTCCTGACCCTAGCTACTATGAAACTATGACATGCTGGTGCCCTTGGGTAGTGGAACCAGGATTTGTGTTGGGGAACTTATGTCCCCCTGAAGAGTGCTGTTGGAAGGGGGGGAGGCGGTACCTGGACTGTGGGACTTTGATGTCTGCAAAGGGTGCTGAAGCCTGGTCAGAGTAGCCTTGCATTGGGTCTTTCAGTCAACGTCAATGTTGAGAGCAGTATATTTGCAGTGAAGTTCTGCAGCCCCAGACAGACAGCAGTGCTGGGGCAGCACCTTTAAGCAAGGTGACAAGGAATCAGGAGGTTCAAGGAGGGACCCCAAATGCTTTTGTAACAGAGAGCCTGGGACTCTCTGCTACTTTAAGGGAGAAGTAGCTCTCTCTGGGCTCTAAGCAAAGAAAGACTCTGAAGGATAACGTTGCAGCAGAGCTAGTCTAGGGAAAAAGAAACAATGAGTGCTTACTACAGAGCTAGTTGTTCTGCAGTAGCACAATAGGACAATGCCTGCATGAGCAGTTGGAAACCTATTGCAGTACTAATTGTTTGGCAGTAGGACTACAGGCTGGAGCCCTGCAGAGAAGACAAGGTAGTGCTACAGATGGGCTGCCATGGAGACTGGGTAGTAAGCCTAAATAGAGGGTACCTGTAGCTAACCCAGTGAAATCACCTGACCGGAAAGGGACAGGGCCTGGGAGAAACATCAGCCAGGGACAGAACCAGGGCAGGGAGTCTGGCCCTGGAAGCTGCAGAGGAAATAGCTCCTGACCTGGCAACAGCAGAGGAGAGCCTAGCTGACAGCAGAGCTGCCTGGGGAAGAACTGGCAAGGTGCTGATGGTTTGCAGGGGAATACAGCCCTGAGTAGGAGGATTCATAGACATTATAGATTCATAGATGTTAGGGCTGGAAGGGACCTCGGAAGATCATCGAGTCCAGCCCAGCCCATGGGCTAGGGCTTAGGTCTGAACCCAGTGTTGAGCTAGTTTGTGTTATAGCCAGGGGGCTTATCTTTTGGTTATAGTTTAAATAGGTTTGCAGGCGGGACTGAGGGGTGGCTTGGAGGTCCCATTAGTGCCCTACAGGCATGTGACTGCCTTGAGCCCAACTGGGAGCAGGGTCATGGTATACTGAAAGAGCATTGAGCCTGGAGCTGAGCTGCATTTGGGATCAGGGAGCCCAGAGCTGGACTGTATTTGGGGCCAGGGAGCCCAAAGCTGAAGCAGGCTTAGTGCCTGAGGAGCACTGGGACAGGGCTGATACCCAGAAGTCAGGTCCAGTGCAGTGGATCTAGGCTACAGGAACCAGTGAGAGAAAAAAGGGACTTAGACTGGGATGGTTGAGTCCTATTAAAGATTTAATAGGATTTCATAGATTACATAGATGTTAGGGCTGCAAGGGACCCGGAGGATTATTGAGTCCAGCCCCCTGCCCCAGGGGCAGGAAGTCAGCTAGGGTCAAAGGATCCCAGCAAGATAAGCATCCAAATGTTTCTTAAATGAGTCCAGAGTAGGTGTTTGGACCACCTCTGGAGGGAGTCTATTTCAGGCCTTGGGGGCTCAGACAGTAAAGAAGTTTTTCCTTATGCATGTCTAGCCTAACATGGTCTTGGAGGAGTTTGTGACCATTGAACCTTGTCATTTCTTGGGGCACTCTGGTGAACAGGCATTCCCCCAGATCCTGATGCACACCCCTTATGTACTTGTAAGCTGCCACCAGGTCACCCCTGAGCCTGCACTTTTCCAGGCTGAAGAGTCCCATGGCTCTCAGCCTCTCTTCATAAGGCCTGTTCTCTTGCCCTCTGATCATGTGCGTGGCTCTCCTCTGGACCCTCTCAAGCTTATCCACATCCTTCTTGAATTATGGAGCCTAGAACTGGATGCAGTACTCCAGATGCAGCTTCATCAAGGCTGAGTACAGCAGGAGGATGACATCCTGAGATTTGCTTGAGACGCATCTATGGATACAAGCCAGAGTTTTGTTCCCTTTACCAGCTGTGACATCACATTGGTGGCTCACGTTCATCTTGTGGTCAATCATGACCCCCAAGTCCCTTTCGGCTGTGGTGCTAGTAAAAGTAGCAATACCAAGCCTATAACATGATGTGGGTTCCCCCCCCGCCCCCGAGGTGAAGTACCTTGCATTTATCCATATTGAATGTCATCAGGGTTTTGTCCACCCACTTTCTAAGCCTATCAAGGTCAGCCTGGATCACTAGCCTATCCTTTGCTCTACCCCAAAGTTTGGTGTCATTGGTGAACTTGGCCAGTCAGTTTCTGACACCAGTGTCCACATCGTTAATAAAGATGTTAAAGAGAACGGATTCAAGGACGGAGTTTTGGGGGACACCACTGGTCACAGGGCACCAAGGTGATTCAGTTTCATCAACTACTACTTCCTGGGTCTGACCTCAGAGCCAATTCCCCATCATTGGGCTGTGATGTAGCTGAGGCCGCAGTTGGCCAATTTTTCCATGAGGAGATCATGGGACACCAGATCAAAGGCTTTTTTAAAGTCTAGATATAAGACATCAGTCTCTTCTCCCTTGTCCAGGTGATATGTCATCTAGTTATAGAAGGAAATGAGATTGGTCAGGCAAGACCTACCCACAACAAACCCATGCTGGCTGTCCTTCAGGATATTGCCATCAGCCAGTTCGTCGAGAATGGACTCTGATAATTTTTTCTAAAATCCTTCCAGGGATTGAGGCCAAGCTGACTGGCCTGTTGTTCCCTGGATCTATTTTCCTCCCTTTCTTGAAGATAGGAACCACATTGGCCTTCTTCCAATCTTTGGGTACTTCACCTGAGTGCTACAAGTTTTCGAATATCTTTGCCAGTGGCTGGGCTGTGATTCCTGCCAGCTCCTTAAGAACACTGGGGTGCAAACTGTCAGGGCCAGCTGACTTGAAGGTGTCCAGACCCTCAAGGTGTTCCTTTACAAGGTCTACACTGATGCTAGGTATAAATTCACCCTCAGCCTGGCCGTCCCACATCATGTTAGGCAGGGCGGTCCCTTTGGGCCAACGCAAAGTACCCATTAAGTAGTTTGGCTTTTTTCTGGGTGTTGGTTGTCAGTTGTCCCATTGGGTTTAGCAGGGGTCCAATGTTACCCATGCTTTTCTTCTGACTCCCCACATATCTAAAAAAAAGACTTTTTATTGTCCTTGATACGTGTAGCCAGTTGGAGTTAGGCTGTAGCCTTGGCTTTCCTGGTTCGCTCCCTACAGGTATGGACCGGTGCAGAATACTTCTCCTTTGTGGCAATTCCTGTCTTCCATCCTTTATAAGCCTCTCTTTTTAGATGTAGGAAGGTTCCTGAGTTCCTTGCTGAGCCAAGGGGGTTGCTGTACCCTTTTGCTACCTTTCCTCTGAGATGGGATGGACATCCCTTGTGCTTTCAGGATTGCTCCCTTAAGGAGCAACCAGTCATCTTAAACTCCTCTTATCACAGTCAGCTTTCCTAAAGTCAAGGACTTCTGCATTGTTGACTGACTTGGCAGGTTTGTGATGGGTAGTAAAAGTGATCAGCTTGTAGTCGCTGTCTCCCAGCTTTTCTTCAATTCTTAGGTTGCTGACTAGATCATCCCCTTTGGCCAGTACCAGGTCCAGCAGCGCTTTACCTCTTGTTGGTGCATAGACTTCTTGAGTCAGATAGAGTTCATCCACACATGTGAGGAAGCTTTGCAACCTTTCAGATTTGGCCAAGTGCTGTTCCCATGAGATGTCTGGGCAGTTGAAGTCTCCCATGACAACCATGCACTGAGAGCGTGCAGCCTCAGCCAGTTCCCTGGGGAAGTCCTGGTCAAACTCTCATTCCCAATTAGGAGGTCTGTAGTTGACTCCTACCATTGTGTCCCCTGTGCCACATTCCCCACATATATTTTAACCCAGAGGGTCTCCAGTCATCCTCCATGGGTGCCAATGTCAGCTTGCAGGGATGTGTAGCTTTCCTTGACAGAGAAAGCTACACCCCCACCCCTTTTCCCCACACCATCTCTCCTGTACAGGGTATAGTCATCTATACCTGTGGCCCAGCCATAGGTAGAGTCACACCAGGTCTCTGTTATCGCTATGAGATCATAATCATTCTTGTTTAGCAGGAGGACCAGCTCCTCCTGTTTGTTCCCCAAACTCCTGGCATTGGTGTACAGACATGTAAGTGTCCCATTAGAAGCCCTAGGCTTCCTTGTACTCCCATGAGGACACCGTTCCAGGGCTGGGGTAGGAATGGATTCCCTTGGGTGCCCTAACCTGCAGGTTTTGCAGTAGTTGCCTAGTGGGCTTGCTTTGGTGGTTGATAATATAGAGACTTGACGTGGCCTGGTGTTGGGTTAGGACCAAGTGCCCCAAAATGTGATTAGTCCGGGGAGCCAGAGAGTGAGACCAGGCTTGGGAAGCCCTGGGGCAGCTTCCCTCTCTTTAAAGGACTATAACACCAAGGCATGGCAGGTGGGCAAGCAAAGGTGGAGAGTGATCAAGTAGGGCAGACCAGGCAAGTGCTGAGCAACCATGAGGGGGCATTGTGGCCACCCTGAGGGACCAGTACCTTTTTATACCTACCCAGACTACCAGTAGCAGAACCAAGCTAGGTTTTATACATCAAGTGCCCAAGGTGGCACTACTAGCCTATCTCAAGCAGCCATACAGAGGTGCTCAGGCCCTTCATTTTTCTCTCTCAGGGAGCTGTGGTTGGGGCACCAACCTAATATCTAGATTTCTGCCAACTGCAAAAGAACCCCTGCAGATTGGGGGCGGGGAAGGGAATGCAATTGCAGCCTGGTACATTAACCTTTCTGAAATTACGATTCAGACTTTCAAAAACTAGGCGATTCAAAATGCTTCTCTAGCAAGGGGAAAGGTTTTGGTGGTGGCCTTCCACTGCAGAACTGGAGAAACCTGAGGCACATGTCAGCAGCCTTCATTCAGCTAGCTAGGAGCAATGAAACGCCTTGCGTATAACGTCAACACAAAAATCACTGCACGATGCATGAGCTAGTACAGCAAGGCAAGGCCTCATGGCCTCCTTGGGCACTGTTTGTAAATGTGGGGACCAGGGTATACTTTGGGTATAGCTGTGAATGTCTGTCTCAGAGACAGAAAGTGACCACAGCTGAAAGAAATCCAGACAGCAAGAGAAGGAGGGGGAATAGGAGTCTGACAGAGGCACCACTCCAAGCAGCCCACTGATTTGTGGTCCAGCAAGGCCACATGCACTGACTAACCACTTGGGCCAAGGAGCAGTAATAGATCAGAGTCCTTTCTTTGCCTTCTGGTTTCCTAAGCTTATATACTTGGGCAGTACCCAGTGTTTTTCTTCAGCTACAAAAAGCTAAAAATTTAATATCAAACTAAGATTTTCACTTCATCTCATGAATCTAGGTGCTTGGTCTTTAAAAACAAAGACCAAGCATCTTGAGATATATTAGCACTATGAGAACTGGCAGTGCTACCACTTTTGGTATGCTGAGATTTTTACAATTCACTTGGAAAGAGCTGGTGTCACCCAGCACACTGAGCATTCATCTGCAGTCACTGAAAAGCCTGGCTCTTCCCTGTAACGGGCCTAACCCAGAAAGGGGCTCAAGCACACCCCCTTGAAGTGGGTTGTCTCTGCATCCTCCACAACCCTAAGGCTTCTTCTCCCTTTCACTCATGTGCCACGCTTTGCTGGAATCTGAATGTCACAGGTTGCCTCTGAATCCTTTGGGTGAGAGACATGAATCTGGTGCCTCTGGACTTTAGCACAGTTCCAAATTCAGCTCATTCGGCCTTCCCTGCCTCTCTTTCCTTCTCTCTGTAGCTAGTTCAGCTGCTGGGGGTTCTGCACCTCAGTGGCCTAGATAGCAGCTCATAGGCCCTAATTATGGCCTCTCCCATAAGTGTCACTCAGGACCTCTCAGTCCAGCTAATAAACTCAGGCCCTCAGGCCTTAATCCCTTGTTCAGGCTTCAGCCTTCCCAGCTTTGGCCTGTTTCCTCTAGCTGATAGTGGCCAAGGCTGAGAGTATCTCCAGCCTCAGCACTTGAATCTCAGATCATCATATCCTTGTCCAGTGCAGGTCTCAAGACACAAAATGTCAGGCACCCTGCTGTGTGGCCTCTAAATCACCCCCATGACCACAACCCAGGCCTCTAGTTAAACTAAATACAAACAGTAGCAAATTGCTGTCAACTAAAAAGGCTCAGCTCTCCAGTCTGGGTCCTTTAGTTGCTGCCAAAGCTGTACCACTTCACTGGGCCCCTCTCAGTCTTTAGGGTACCTTTTTCAGTCTGCAGCTTCTTCTCCCCATAGCCAACCAGCCAAAACTCCTATATAACCTGGGCCTTTTTACCCTTGTTGGCCTGAACACCAGGATGTATACCCATCAGCTCCACCTCCTTCTAACCAGGTGTCTTCCTGATGATCAGTCTCAGGTGCTCCCAGAGCGGTCTGTTTTCAGGTGCTGCCACTTGCTTAACTGGGCTGCCCTGGCTCCCCTCTTACTTGTCATGGGCTCTATCCTACCATGCTGTCCAGCTAGCTCTCTTGTAGTGACTAGTAGCCCTGCAGGGGCTCTTTCCAGCTCCCCCTTGCTGCTCATTTTCCTGGAGCTCTGCTGCTTGTATATGGCAACAGGCCCTGCGCTGCTCTCCCTTTTCCTTAACGTAACAGGAGCCCTTGCTCTCTGTAACAGCCCCTTGTCACAGGGGAAGCAAGCTGTTGAACCCAGCCTGGGTAATTTCTTGTTGTCTTTTTTTCAATCTTGCCTGTATTTTCACCCCTAGTCCTTTCCTGGATTGTTATATCATGCTGCTGTGAACAGCTTCTTTCCCTGCTGCACTTAATAAACACTTGGTGGGAGAGGTATGCGCTGATAGCAAGGAAAGAAGAAGCCAAAAGAATTTTCACTTTATTTCTTTGATTTTCTAAAATTAAGACTACAATTATTGTTCCTGCACTCACCTGGCAAACCTTCCCTGCATTTGGCCTGCCCACTGCCTGGTACAGATGTGCTGACGTGATTATGCCAGGAGTCTCACAATAGCCAGGGTTCTTCCAAAGCACCTCTTCTGAAAGTCTTGGGGTTTGGCGAGATGATCGGCTTGCACTTGAAAGGGTGCTAAGCATCAGTTCCTCATAGTTACAGAGTAGATCCTAAAAATTTGACACTTACACGGTCAGAAGGAAAATGGACTTAACATTTTTTAAGAAGAAATCTCATGATTTTTAAGCCAATCTCTGGATTTTTGTGTCTGAGGGCACTGGGATTCATGGAAACATATTAGCTATCTCTGATAGGGCATAGTGGGCCATTTATAGTGCTCAGGACTGGAAGCACCTGGAGCCTGAGCCTTCCTCAGCTGAGGACTTTACCAACAACAAGTGCTATATTAACCTGCAAGCTAGGGCCCATCTAACCAGGCAAGTAGCAGCCCACAAGACAAGCTCTAGCCCAGGGAGCTTGGGGCTTGTAGGTGCTCAGGGAAGTGTTGCCAAAGCTTACACAGAATAAGGAAATTTAAGATCCCAGAGTTTGCTCTCTAACAGCCCCAGCCCAGGGGACAAAAAGCAACTGTGCTTGGTCTCTCCCTGGACGCCTCACAGCAGTGCTGGAGGGAGCTGAGCAGGCAGAAACAACCGTTTGTTGAGGGTTACGGGGCAGTGGGATGGTAGAGTCCAGGTTGGAGAAGGACACTCCTCTCCCCTCCCATGTCCAGACCACTGTACCCTGCATAGAGGGGCAAGCTGATGTCACTTGTCCCCACTGGCCTTGTGTCATTGCTGTTCAGCTAATCTCTGGCTCAGCATCAGCTTCCTGTTTCCTTTCCAGGCTTTGCTTGGGAGGGTGGCTACCTCCTTCTGAAGCCAAACAGGAAACCTGTCCAGTTGTGCCTTGCAGGAGCCCCTCTCCCCCAAGCTCCTGCCTCTCAATCAGGATCTGATTTTCCTAGGTCCTCAACTCCTCCAGTGGTCCTCTCCACCTGACATGACCCACAGTCACCCCATGTTTACACCCAGTAGCTCACTGCGCAGGTGCTGTTTGGCTGGTGCAGCACACTTTCCTGTTTGTGAAACAGGAAGCCCAGCCGTGACTCATCAATTGCTAAGAAAAAGCTACACCAGATTCCTGACTGTGCCCTGTGGGACACCTCATAGCAACCCACAGTTTCTCCAGACCTCGGGACACCTTGTTGGGCTCCTGCCTGCCTTCTCCTGGCTCATAGCTGCCAAGGTCTGTGCAGCTCTGAATAATATTTAATGTGGATTAAATAAATACTTAATTTGCGTACATGCATACAATTTGCATGTGAACATAAATTCTGATTTTAACAAACTGTGGACTCAACTGGATTCACAGTGGTGACTGAAAGATGGAAAGACCCACAGCCCAGTTGTGATTCTGTTATGCAGCCAGTCCTCAGCAAGTTTGATGCTATACCTCGGAGAATAAATCAGCAGATTTCTGGAAAGAAGAATGACTTCAATCACATCCCAGCCTCCTTACTAGACACAGGTACATGCTGAGCTCAGTCTTCCCAAAATAAATGCAGTAATATGGGCCCAGCTAATTTTCAAGGGAGCAAGAAAGAAAATGCTACAGACACAGTGATTAGCATAATGTTGAAGGTTGCCTCTAACTATAATGCTTTGCTGTGGGGCAGCTCTTCAAAGTCCTCACCTGTGTATATATTTCCTTCCACAGATGAACTGGCAGACAGGCTGGAACCCACAACCTGTAGATCTACACCCCAAGCTTGTAGCACCTGGACTAACAGCTCATAGAAAACTGTTTTTGCCATTGAGCTGCAAACAAATCTTTATTATTTGGCTCTGTAACTACCTGTGAGCTAACAACAGAATGGGCCACGGTGGGCTTCTGGCCCAAACAGGCAAAGACGCCTCCAACCCACCGGGCAGAAAAGGCTGATGGGGTTTTAGGGAGGTTGGAGCATCAAACAAGAGGATAAAGGGATTTGGGTAGAAAGGGGCTCAGGGGAGGGAGTACAGAGCCCTGGAGACTGGAAAAGGGAATTCTGCCCATGCAGCTCCCCCTGGAGATGGATCCTGGGGTCCCTGGGCAAGAGTCATCTCAATATGTGCAAGTTGCCTCTGCTGGGCCTCTCACTGCCACTGCTAGGCCCCGTGCTGCCTCTGCTGGGCCCTGTATGCCCAGCCTAGCATGCAGGGCTATGCTGTTCACCCTGCGGGGCTCTCCATGGGTCTGGAAATTTGGCAGCAGGGGAGTAGTAACTGTTACTGCTCCCCCACTGCCAAATTTTCAGAACTGTGAGGAGCCCTATGGACCAGATGACATGGCTACACTGGCCAGATGTGGCCCCAATGGCATGGTCTGATCTTTGAGCTCTGATGAATGCCTCCCCCTGTTTGTTCCATGAAGGACGCTGCACCCTTTCCCACATGCACCATATGCACAAGGCAGTCTGGCCCCCATGCAGCTGCTGGTCCTATGGAGCTCCCAACAAGTTTGAGTCATTCTGTGCATCCACCTCTACCCCCAATGTCCCAGCTAGCCACTGACTCCCACTGTCCCTCCCCACCCAGCACTCTGCAGTTGTCCCCTTTGCACTGTATCAGCCCTGCACCTGTAAGCCTGGCCTCCCTTCCCACCTGGCCTGGCAGCCTCAGCCCCCTCTAGCCTCTGCCCAGGGCTGGTGGTGAAGGAAGAGGAGTGGACTGACTCACTGTTCTTGGAAGGGGGAGAGAGAAGACAGACCTGTGTCCAAAGGAAGGAAGGGGAGAGGGCAGGGAGGGGAGAGCATGTGGCAGGAGCAGACTGACCCAATGTTTACAGGAAGGAGGCAGGGGCCACATCTACACAAGATGCTGGCAGCCATTTAGTACTTATTTATGTACTGCACAGCCAGAGTTACTGCACAGTTGAGTTGAGGAACAGCTTTTTTGTGACACTGACAGTGCAGTAGCCTGAGACTGCTGTGCAGTAGCATCACATCATGCTTTCTGCCACGTGACACCACTGCACAGTAGTTACAGGCTACTGCTCAGTCAGTGTCTTGTGTGGCAGGTGTGCTCCCCACATTTGCCCAGCAAGCCCAGCTTGCAGAAGGACACTTCAGATTGCTGGAACATTTCCACCAATAGCTGCCCCGCTTGCCCTGTCCCTGCTTGGAGCTGGGGGGCAGGGGCAAGGAGACCCTGGACTTGATTGAAGACTGTGCTTTGCCGGTCTGGTGGACTTCAGGGCAGGGCCTCCAGTGTAAATAAAAGCCCAGTGTGCTCGGCACACTGGGCAGATGTGGCAAGGGACGGCGAGGAGGGAAGAGCTCCAGAGAAGACCATCATTGGGACCCTGCCTGACTCTCAATAGTGTGTGGAATGGCACACAGAGAACCAGCCCTGGGAGCATCTTGAGGCTGCTCGGGCCCCACATAGTGCACAGGTCAGCACACAGAGAGCCGGTCCTAGGAGCAGCTCAAGGCTGCTCAAGTTAGCCCTGGCTCTAAGCTGGGTAACCGGAGCCCCGCAGAGTGGCTCAGCATTAAACTAAAAGAGCCCCAGTGCCCAGAGCAGGGCCAAGGAAGGGGAAAGAGCCCGGCTATGATGCTGGGGAACCGGAGCCAGTGAGGCTCAGCTCCCATAGGAGCTTCCTGGGTGCCCAGTGCAGGGCATGGGGTCCAGAGGGAAGGGCCCTCAACTTGAGGCCAACAGCTCCACAAGGCCTGAGACAGTGTGGGCACCCAGAGGCCAGATCGACAGTCCCCAGAAGAAGGACCGTGAGTTACTGGGAACCTGGGTGCTGCAGGGGAGGCGCCCTCGGGCAAGGGACCCTGGGAGGAGTGGGCAGGGGGGAAGGCCTCACACACCTTCTGCTCTCCAGGGTCGGAGGGGAAGAGACCCCAAATATACAGTGGGAAGCGTGCTGTGAAACACCCAGGGGGCCTAGGGGGAGAAGACCCTATCCCATTTGAGGAACCAAGTGATTGGAAGCCAGATAGGATGTGCCTAATATCTAGTTTAATTATGTTTTTTTTATTTGGTATCTATTGTTATTGTTGGTGTTATAAATTGTTGGGTGCATTAATTCTGTATAATTAATGGCGGGATAGAATGGGGAGGAAAGGCGGGGGTGTGGTGCTCTACATCAAAGAGCAATACACATCCTCAACTAGCAGGATGGGGTCAGAGGAGGGGCAGACTGAAGTGCTCTGGGTCAGAATACAGGGGGGTTGTGGGGAAAGAGACTTAATGGTAGGGGCCTGCTACAGACCACCTAGCCAAGAGGAAGAGCTGGACTGTGAATTCTTGGGTCAGCTTGTGGAGGCAGTTAAGTCAAGGGATGTAGTCATCACAAGTGATCTAAATTACCTGGACATCTGCTGGGAGGAGCAGTCAGCCAGGTCTGACCGCTCATGAAGGTTTCTAGCCAAGATACAGGACCTTCACCTAACCCAAGAGTTGCACAGTCCCACCAGGGGGAATGCCCTGCTGGACCTGGTCCTGGCCACAGGCGATGACCTGGTGAGAGGACTCCAGGTTCTTGACCACCTGGGCGACAGTGATCATTGCCTACTAGAATTCACCATCTCGCACAGGGTGTCAAGGGCCTGCAGCAAGGCCAACTTTAATGAGTTGAGGAGATTGGTAGGAGGGGCACTGTGGTCCTGGAGGGTAGGGGAACTGGCTGTCCAAGATGAGTGGTCATTCCTTAAGGAGATGATCCTCCGAGCCAAGGGATGACAGTCCCAACGAGAATCAAAGGGGGCAAGAGTACTCAAAAGCTCCCCGGGCTCACCAGAGGCATTCAGGAACACCTGAAAGCCAAAAAGGAGACGTACACCTAGTAAAAGTGAGGAGCTCTCACCAAAGCAGAGTATACCTCCATTGCTCGGGTCTGTAGAGGGGCTGTTAGGAAAACTAAGGCAGATATGGAACTAGGGCTTGCATCAAGTATCAAGGACAACAAAAAGTCCTTTTTTAAATACATAGGGAGTATCAAGAAGGCACCGGGTAACGTGGGGCCCCTGCAGGATACGCTTGACAATCTGGTGGTTTGCACCAGAGGAAAAGGCAGGCCTTGTTAACAAATTCCTTGCCTCCATTTTTTTGTGTAGGGACCGGGACGTCTCCCCCACTGGGATTCAAGATGGACTCAGGAGAGACTCCGCCGGGCCTAGGGTCAGGGAGGACCGAATT
>NW_017729000.1:45719135-45722210 GCF_001723915.1 Gavialis gangeticus | reverse complement strand
ACTCCCTCACCGAGATTCAGGATGGACTCAGGAGAGATTCTCCCAGGCCTAGGGTCAGGGAGGACCGAGTTAGGGAACTTCTGGAGGGGCTGGACCTCTGAGGGAATTGGCAGGGGTCATCGCGGGGCCCCTGGCACGGCTTTACGAGCACTTGTGGTGCTCTGGCCAGGTGCCAGAAGACCGGAAGAAGGCCAACGTGGTCCCCATTTTCAAAAAAGGGAGGAGGGAGGACCTGGGCAACTATAGGCCCATTAGTCTTACTTCAATCCTGGGGAAGCTCTTTAAGAAAATTATCCAGGAGCAGATCTGTGAAGGACCAGCGGCAGGGATGATGCTCAAGGGCAACCAGCATGGTTTCATTAGGGGCAGGTCCTGTCAGACCAACCTGATTGCCTTCTACGATCAGGTCACAAAATCATTGGACGCAGGTGTCGCGGTGAATGTAGTCTTTCTGGACTTCAGGAAGGCCTTGACACTGTCTCCCACCCCATTCTCATTAAAATCTAGGCGACTGTGGCATTGATGCCTACACAGTCAGATGGGTTGCAAATTCGCTTAGGTGCCGCTCCCAGAGAGTTGTGGTGGACAGGTCATGTTGGACCTGGAGGGATGTGGCAGTGGAGTCCCCCAGGGCTCGGTCCTCGGGCTCGTACTGTTCAATTTCTTTATCAGTGACTTGGACAAGGGGGTGAAAAGCACCCTGTTCAAATTCGCTGATAACATGAAGATTTGGGGCGAGGTGGGCATGCTGGAAGGGAGACACAGGATACAACTGGACCTGGGCAGGTTACAGGGGTGGGAGAATGAGAATAGGATGGGATTCAATACTGACAAGTGCAGGGTACTGCACTTGGGCAGTAGGAACCAGCAGCATACCTATCGGCTGGGAAACTCCCTTCTCGAAAGCACAGTGATAGAAAGGGATATTGGAGTCATTATTGATTCCAAAATGAACATGGGCCACCAATGTGAGGACACGGTCAGTAAGGCTAACCACACCTTGTCATGCATCCACATGCGCATCACGAGCAGGGCCAAGGATGTGATCCTCCCCCTCTATGAGACACTGGTCAGGCCACAGTTGGAGTGCTGTGTCCAGTTCTGGGTGCTGCATTTTAGGAAGGATGTGGCCAGCATCAAGAAGGTCCAGAGGAGGGCCACTCACATGATCCGGGGACAGCAGGGCAGACCCTATGAGGAGAGGCTATGGGACCTGAACCCTAATGAACCCATGCTGGTTGCCCCTTCACAAGAGAAGACTGACAGGGGACCTGGTGGCCATCTATAAACTTACCAGGGGGGACCAGAGGGGAATGAGTGAGACCCTGTTCCCCCGAGCATCTCCCTGAGTAACAAGGAATAAGTTGTTTGAGAGTAGGGTTCAGGCTGGACATTAGAAGGCACTACTTCACTGTCAGGGCGGCTAGGATCTGGAACCAACTTCCAAGGGAAGTGGTGCTGGCTCCTACCATAGGGGTCTTTAAGAGGAGGCTTGATAATTACCTAGCTGGGGTCATATGAGCTCAAACCTACCGGGGTCATAAAGAGCCCAGTATTCATTCCTGCCCAGGGCAGGGGGTCAGACTTGATAATCTGCTTAGGTCCCTTCCGACCCTACATCTATGAAACTATGAAACTATAATAAACTCTGTAAGGATGTCTTTATTAGCTAACCCACTTGTGGTATTAACTTGCTGGATTGACTATCCTGGGATCCACCCCCTCTTCTGGACCTGGGGTATAGGTACTTACCTGAATGCCCTCCCCAGGGCAGACTTCCTCTTGCTAACAGACCTTTATATGAATATTTGTATCTATACCTGTAACTGTATCTATCTTAAATGGTCTTATATATAAATGTTTGTAACTCAGTAAATTGTATATAGTTAAGAACTTTGGGCCTGGTCTAACTCTATAGAGGAAAGAGGGATCCTCCCTCTCATAGCACCCCCTCCTGCCTACCCATCCCATCCGAGTGAGAATAGGGCACACCCTTGGTGTACCCAGGTTACACTTTTGTAGACGTGGCCAACAGGGAGCTTCAGCTGCTGACTGTGTCTGAGACCTCTCCTCCATAGCCTGGTGAGAGCCTGTTTGCTCCCTAGCCTTCTTCTCCCTGCCCAAGATCTCCCTGGACTGCCTTTTGCCACTGTCCCAACTGGCTGTCCTCCTCTAGGGGGTAGGGCAGTGATATTGACAGCCAATCAGAGCCAGAGCTGACATCACTAGACCTGGAGCTTTCTCCCCACTGTCAGCTGCTGCAGCTGGGGCATGTGCTGTCGTGTAGAGCACTCAGTGTTAGCAGCAGGGATGCTATACAGCAGTGGTCACCAGAGTTGATCATGGGCTGCAGGGACTGAATGCGCATGTGCATGCATGCGCCACTCCCGCAAGCCTAGCAGGGCAGTCGGTGGGGGAGGGAAAGGGTAGAAGACTGGGGGCCATGTGCAGTGGGGTTCGGGGCACAAAGCTGAGCCCGCAGCTGCAGCCAGGGTGGGGTAGGGGATGGAGCTGCGAGCAGTTCATCTGGGGGCTGCAGGAAGCAGGGCACATAGCCCGTGAGGGCATGGGGGGCGTGTACCCCCAAATTTGCACATGGGGTGGGCTGGGGGTGGGGCAGCAGCAGTGCCGGGCTGTTTCCAGATGGGATGTGCTCAGGCTGGGTGGCTGCAGCAGCAGTGCTGGGAGCAGGGCCATAGAGGGGGCTCTAGCCCCCTCAACTATTGCTCCCTGCACTGCTGCCAAGTGCAGCATGGGCCAGACCTCATGGGAACAAACAGCCCAGCCCAGCCCCCTGAGGACATGGGGGCTGGTGGGTGCAGGGGAAGGCAAGCTGCAGCTGTGGGCTGGAAGGCTGTACCAGGCTGTACCTGCCGGGCCTGGCCCATGCTTTCTCCTCTGGCACAACCACCAGATTGCCCAGAGGATCTTGCAGGGGCCCCACATTTCCCGGTGCTTTCTTTATCCTCCCTATATATTTGAAAAAGGACTTTTTGTTATCTTTGATTTTGGATGCAAGTCCTAGCTCTATGTCCACCTTAGCTTTCCTGATAGCCCCCCTACAGGCCCGAGCAG
>NW_017729000.1:45703779-45718518 GCF_001723915.1 Gavialis gangeticus | reverse complement strand
CAGCATGGAGCCAGGGCCTGGGGCAGAGCCATGATCTGCTCCTCACATGTCCCTGACCATGTAACTGGTGCTTTTTGCAGGTTCATGCAGGGAGTGGATCATGGCTCTGCCTTGGGCCCCAGCTCTGCATTGTCACCACCCCACAATCCCAGCTCTGCCTACCCATCCTGCTCCTGGATGCTGCTTGCCACTGACCAGCAGCACCATCCTGGCCAAGTATGTCCTGCCTGTGGGGATCCTGGGTTGGTCTCCATGGAGACCCCACCCACCTGCTCCATCTGGCACTCCTTGCAGTGAGTGCAGGGTGGACAGGCCAGGGTGCCTCGGCATTGGGTCCAGGTTTGGCAGTAGTGGTGACATAGTCAGCAGCATCAGGAAGAAGCCACCATTGCCAGGGCTTCCAGGAAGCAGAGACTGGCTGCCATGCCGCCCCAGCCACACTGCGCACCAGCAGAACCAGCCACACAAGCCACAGCCTGGGCTGCGCCCTGTGCCTGGGCTGGGTGGGGTTGAGAGCCTTGCCATGTGCCAGATAAAATCTCTTGGTGGACTGGGTCTGGTCTTCAGGACATATTTTGCTCACCCCTGCCCCATCATTAGCCAACTGGTTCATCAGCTGGAGTGGGGCTGCCAGTGTGGGGGCAGGTTTGGCCAAATGGGAAATTAGTTCAGGCTGGGCAGCTTGTTTAGGCCCCTGACACTTAGTAGCTTTCTGTGCAGGACTGTAGCAAAGCCATTTTCAAGTTCAAATAGAAGTCAGATGGTTCTCTGTTATGCACTATTTAGCTCACATGTCAAAGAAATCTAGTAGAGGGGAAAAGCATGATTTTTCTTTGCAGAAGTCATGTTGGTTCCTCCCTCCCATTTAAAGATATTATAAGGGCCGTAACTCTAGTATTATTTCATTTCATTTACCCAGTACCTTTAGCTTCCTGCGTGGTGAAAACCCTGCAGTGCCTTCTGGGACACTCTTGTGGATGTTTAAGTAACCTCTAGGCTAAGTTTAAGGATTTTCTTTTCCTCATATTTTACTCTAGCGTATTTTAGAAAAATGTCTTTTTCTTGAAGTCCCCTGTTTTAAAATGCAGTATTTTCATGCCAGCTTATAAACAATCCTTCCCTGAGGACATTTATTATGAATCATCATGTGATCACTATCACCTGGTGGGTCAATTATAATTACTGCTTTAATTGATTTATGCATGCAGCACAGGATTGAGTTAAGAGTAGCCTCCTATCTGGTGTGTCCCAGAATTAGCATTTCCAGGATACAATCATTTAAGGTGTCAAGAAGGTGCTTTGTTCATCACCTTTGTCTGCAGGGACAAGTGGTTGTTTTCTACAGTAGTCACCGAAGCTTCCTGTTCTGCTCTCTTAGACATTGCTCTCTCTGACCTCCCCAAAGACCAAGTGCCCTATGCTAGTCCCTGAGCAGGATACTAGTACCATCATGTGCTGCTGCCTGACCCAGGGCTGTCCGCACACAGACTTCACCATGCAGCTGTCTCCATTCCACTGCAGTCCACAGGCATTTGTAGCTTTCTTTCTGATCACATGCTATTTCTTTTTGACACCTCAGCAGGCCACTCTACTGCTCTTGACTGTGCCTCTGGGCCCTTTGCCTGGCTCTACTTTGGTCCCACTCTATTTTCTGTGCCACCCTTTACTGGGTGCAGAGTGGATAATCTCCCATGACATATTAATATGCTGGACCAGGGACCTGGTTCCTTTTGGCCAAAGCCAAGTTCAGCCTCAGGCAAAAAACCTCCCCAACAATGTATGCATTTAAATGCCTCCTCTTAAGTAGCATCTTGGAGTTGCGTCTGGCCCATCCAGTGCCCTGTTTGTGCACTCGCAGGAAGCACACTCACACATCAATTCCTTTATTGTTCTGGTAGCAATCACAGCAACAGCAGCAAATGCTGAACAACCTACAAGAGAAATGTCAATACAGGTCCAGAGTAAATGTAATTTGAATGGCCTCTGCACTGGCTCAGGATCCCATTCTCAGAGAGAATCCCAGCCTCACCCCCACCATGCTGCTGGCAAAGCCCCAGAGCTGTAGCTGGACTGCAGCACCCCTACTAGAATTGGCTAGATACCAGGAAGTTGGGCTTCAGGTGCGTTCCAGGACTGAATGCTAATCAAGGCTGAGTGAACATGCCTGCCATGTCCTGGAACGGGACTCTCTTGGTTGTGCATCTGGCTGGAGAGAGAGGCTGAGAATCAGATAGGGGAAATAAGGATGCTAAGCCATTCCTCCACCACTGCAGATGCTGGGGATGGATTCTGTTTGTGTCTTCCCAACTCTGGGCCATGCTAGTTAGCATAACCCTTACTGTGCCTTCAGTTTCCCAGGGCCACTTTAGGACCAGTGGCAGCAAAGGAACAGCCAAAAGCTAGGAGCACCCCATTTGTACCTCCTCCCTGCTTTGCCAAACCCTGGACATACCCTGAACCACTCCAGCCCCTGGGACTCTATGGGGTGATGTGCTGTCACAGCCACCTCTGTGCCTCCTGGTTTGGGGGTGCTCCACATGGCCATCTCTGCCCAGGCAAAACTCATCCAGTTCTCCCCTCCTCAGCACATAGTCCATGTCCAGGAAAGGTAAGGGCAGTTCTTTCACTCCTTAGCAGAGGACTTGAGTATGGATGGGGGAAAGCAGGAGCAGCGGGGGAGTGGTGGAGGAAGGGCAATTCTCTCCCTTCCAAAGCAGGGCTCTGTGCATGTTGCAGTAGCTCAGGGCAGTTCTTTCTGCCCTGGCACAGGGCTGTGTGCATAGCAGGTGCTTGAACAATTTCCTGCTCCATGTACAAGAGAACTCTAGGGACAGATCCTGAAGAAGACACTTCTACTAAGAGCACTGAAGACACAACTGCAAGTATGCCTGTGAGCATTGCTAGACTCTTGCGGATGGAGGGTGATGGGTACCCAGTCCTACCCCAGTAAGAGACGTAAAGGAAAGGGGGGAAAGGACATGGCCATCTCCAGTCCTGCTGGCAGGCACGTGTCAGCAGGAGGCTTGCTCAGGCTTCATCATCACTGATGTGCATCCTCTCCTCAGATAGGTTGCTTTCGTCAATGTTCTCCAGGGAATCGGCATGCTGCAGGGACAGCTCAGCCAGACTGACACTGGGCAGTGTGTTTTGCTCTGGGTACACCCAGGGCTTGAAGCTGGGGTTGTGCTTCCGTTTCCACTCTGGGTACTTCAACCCTGCCTTGTAGATCCTTTTCATGGCCTGAAAGGTCAGAGAAGACTTAGTCTGTCACAGACGCCTCTCATTAGCATAGGTGCGAGAGATCAGAGAAGCCTAGTGTGTCCCATCTTGTCCAACCCTAACAGGGTCCTGAGAGAAGTTTGCCATGTACTTTGCTTTCAAGGGCTTTGTGTAGTCTGTGTACACAGGGCCCCAGTAATGGGTCTCCATCACTCCTCAGGGAGATCGGGCTTTCTGGACTAGGCAATGACCTTGATGAGGGTTCTCCTGAGCCTCCCCTGCAATCCCAAGTCTAGGAGAGGCATTAGGGAAAGGGGCACTGGGAGCTCTTTCTCAGCTTTGCGCTGAAACAATGGTTCCCAATCTGTGGTACGTGTACCAATGGTATGCAGACAACCTGTCAGTGGTATGCATTAACAGATTTATTATAATTACTTTATATATAAAAAAATCAGCTGGTGGTACTTAAGGTTGTATTGTTTTAAATTGGTGGTGTGCAATCTGCCAGAATTTGGGAACCGCTGGCCTAAAACATCCACATTTAGGTGCAGAGTGCTGGCTTCATCTGCTTGAAGATTTCTGTACTGGGGAAACAGATGAGGGATCATACCCTGGGTCCATGTATACTGTGAAATTTTGCTTTTGCTCTCATACTGCTGATCAGATCATCCCAGCTGGCTTATGCTCCAACAGAGGGATGAGTAAAGAGACTGAGTCCCTTCCTCCCAGACCAGGGCCAGCTGAACCCACACACCCTCCAGGACAGAGAAAGGGAGAGGGATGGAAGCAAGGTGGAAAGCTCACCAGCCTCTGCTGGCAAGTCCTTCCTAGTGCAGGCCAAAGCTGCAGTGAGTGCATCCTGGGGAAAGGGGAGTACTCATCTGGGCATGCACCTGGCATCACCTCAGGGCAATCAGCTGACCATGCCCCGGCCTTAACTCAGCCTGCACACTGCTTTCAGCTAGACCTGTACCCATGCCTCCCAGTGCTACCCACCTTTATTGTGATAGTTGCTGCCAAGGGTGGATCCAGGATTTGGCAAAGCAGGTACAGGACCAGCCACCCATACTGCAGGGGTGGCTGCACTCTGGCACCCAGCCTCCTCATCCCCAACCCACTGGTGTGCGCAGGCTGCAATGAGGAAGTCTCTGGGAACTTTTTAACGTTCCAGAGCAGGTAAGCATCTCCACCTTCCCTGCCACACTCAGAGACATGTCTCCTCCCTTCCCGTTCCATCCCCTCCTCCTCCAGTTGTTGCTGCTTCTTCATTGTCCTGGGGGTGGGAAAATCTTTAGAGCTGCTTCTGCCTGCTTCAGCAGGGCTGCATGGGGGCTGGGCTTAGTTGGGAATAGCAGCAGCTGCAGTGAGAAGGGGTGGGTTCTTTTACACTGCTCGGTCCCCCCAGGAGCAAGCCGCTGATGCTGTCTCTACCCAAGGTGAGCCCAGCCCCTGTGCAGCTTAGATGGAGAGGGCAGGAGCAGCTCTGAAGATTCCCCAACTCCTGGGACAATGGGGACAGCAGCCACGGCAGTTGCAGAATGGAGGAAGGGGAGAGGAGGGGATGCGCCTCTGGGCCTGGAGAGGAAGGAGAGGATTCTTCCCAGAGGCTGCAGCAGCACAGTCCGGTCTGAAAGTGGGGTGCAGCTGTGCCACTGCACACCTTCTGGATCCACCCCTGGGTGCTGTCCACACCCCTACTTACCTTTGGTGCCACAAACTGGGAAACTTTGTTCACCACCCACTTTGGTAATGAGCCTAGAGAGAAAGCAGAAGCACCAGTTACTCACCTGGCCAGTGACAATGCTTTGAAGGAAAGGCAGCTTCCCTTGGGTCATCCAGGTCTTCTTCATGGGCATCTGCAGGGGCTGCCTATCTCCTGAGGCCCTTGAGTATACCTCCATCTACCAATCCATCAGTACTGGATAGGCAAATATGGACTAGCATAGGGATGGGTAATTATTTGGGTTGGAGGGCTACTTAAGGAGTTTTGGTGAGCTGTTGTGGGCCAGGGGAAGGGATGCAGACCTGGTCCTGCAGGGCAATTAATTCTATCCAGCCCTGTGCCCATGTGCCCTGCACCCACCATCGGGGGTGCCAGATGGAGTGGGTGGGCAGGGTCTCCATGGAGACTGGCTTGAGACCCCCATGAGCAAGGCATGGTCAGTCAGGCAAATGGGATGGGATGGGATGTGGCCATGGCAGTATCCAAGAGTAGGACAGGCAGGTGGGGAGGTGACAATGTGGGGCCGGGAGTGGATTGTGGCTCTGTTCTGGGCCCCAGCCATAGACCCCAGCCCCCGGCCCCATGCTGTCACTGCCCTGTGAACCTGGCCCCAGTCCCGGCCCTGGCCACCCACCTGCCCGTCCTGCTCCCGGATGCCACTCCCTTCCTGCCTGCAGCCCCACCCCATCTGCCCAGCTGAGTGCTCCCTGCCTGCGGGGAGCACAGGCTGGAATCCATGGAGATCCTGCCCACTCTATGCAGTGTCCCTGTGGCAATGGGTGTAGGGTGGATGGGCCAGGGTGCCCAGGCAGTGCACTGGTGGCAGATATGCTAGGAGCAGTCACTCACCTCACCACCCCTGCCCTGCTGTGTACCTGAGGGCAGCAAGACTGTCCATGCGCACCCATCTTGGGCTGCAACCTATTTCTGGCCTGGGCAGGGCTGAGGAACCCACTGTGGGCCAGATAAAATCCCCTGACAGGCTGTATCCAGCCCGTGGGCTGTATTTTGCCCACCCCTGGATTAGCAGATAGTTACAACCTCAGGGGGCCCCGCTGTCCCAGGCAGTGGAGTCCCATTTCTCCATTCCCTCAGGTGGCCGGTCCCATCACACTAGGTCTCTAAGGTATTGCCAGCACTCCTTTTCTCTCCTAATCTTCCATTGGTGCAAGTTTCCCTTGTGCAGCAATATTAGGAGCTGTTGTACAGACAGGGCACGTAGCCAGAAGCAGCAGATACCCACTGGGTTACTCCATGTAAACCACATGGTTCATGGCCAAGGCTGTTTGTGCTGCCCCACCTGTGAGCTCCATGGGGTACAACCAAGCTCTAAGGATGGCAGGCAGTTCAAATGTGCCCAGATCTGAGGGCCAGTATCTGCTGAGCTTTCTTGGGCTCTGGACTTGCCAAGCTGGGCCTGCATGTAGCACTTACCTCGGGGGTCCACCTGGGTGAGGTAGTAGAGGATGCAGCTGTTGGCTCCATTTGACTTGATCAGGTAGCCTGTCTGCAGGGACACGGCTCTCACAAAGTCCTTCCGGGGTGGGTACTTCTGTGGAGAGACACCACACACCTCAGATCCTGCCACCAGACAGAGCCCCGGGCCAGTGCCACCATGCCGGCACACATCCACCCTGTGCTTTGATATGTGCTGTACCCCTTGTGCTTGAAAGGTAGACCTCATAACCTCACATCACCTACCACACACGGGTTGTTTCCAGCCAGTGTTGCCCAGCACCCTTCCCAAAGCCAGGAGGCCAGTGCCCCAAATCAGGCCTTGGAAACCTGCTGAGTTTTGGGGGGTGGGGTTTAAGGAAAATTTTTCATATTCCAAGTCAAATCAGCCAAATCAATTCCAAATCTGTGAGTCATTCAAGAGCCATATATGGCCCTGCTACTGGCAAACTTCCTCCCCCACCGCCTGGGGCTTCAGATGCTTCCAAATCATTTGGTGGGCATCCTATGTGCAGGACCAAGCCTGGAGGCTTGGGGTTCAGAGGCCCCTGAGTTTCACTCGCCTTCAGCCGTATGGCCACAGGAGCAAGCTAGGGAGGAGTCTTCTATTTCCATAAAGTGGGCATAAAACCAAGATCTTCCCACTGGAAATGGAAGGTGAGGTTAACTATACATTACCTCTGCCCAGGTACTACTCCTTGCCAGAAAAGCAGTTATTCCCAGTGACTAGGAAAACTGCCTTAGTGGTCATAGTGCTTCCCTGAGTGGGAGGCAGGGAGGTTCAGTGTGGCTCACCGGATGCTTGACACTGTAGTTGATGATCATGTAGTCATTGCCAAGGGGCAGCCAGGAGCGCAGGGTGACAAAGTCCCTGTTCTTCAGGGGGCTTGGACATTTCCCTGCAATGAAGAGAGGCTGTTACTAACCAGGTCCACCTGGGATGTCTCACAGAGTTCCTCAAGGGTCATGCTCCCCAGGAGACACTAGCTATCACCTGTATACCTTCCCTTAACAGTCCCATCCAGGGACCCAAATCTGTGTTCACTGACACAGCTGGGGCCAGGCCATTTGCCTGACAGATAAAGGAGAGGTGGGCATGAGGATGGAGCCTGGGGGAAGGGAGGGATGTTGCAGGTGTCAATGAGCTGTCTCCCCAGCATGGGGGCTGCTCACAGGAGTAGTATCCCACGTCGGCATTGACTGTCAGGCGCCCAATGTCGTAGGTCTCGATCATGTTGGAGTCCCATTTTTTGCGGTAGTGGGTGTCATGCAGCACATCATAAAGCGTTTCTGCAGAAACATCTCTGCAGGAGATCCGCATCTGCAAGGGGAAGGCTGCAAGTCAGACTTCTGAGCTGTAGGAGAGAGACACCAAGAAGCACCCCGGACGCCTCCAGGAACTCCTGGAGAGTGTGCTACAGGTGGAAATGCAAGTGGTTTGAGTGTGTGCATGACTGGCAAGTGCAGGTGTCAGGTCTGTGTAACTGCCTTATTATGGATATATATGACTGAGCATGTGTGTGTCAAACAGGCTGTTGTGTATCTGTATGTCATGGGTATGAGTGACTGTTCATTTGTACTTGCTTCATAGAAGCATATATGCATGTGTGTGTGTAAGTGTTTGGTAGGTAGAGTAGTAGGGGACAAATGGAGTGTTGGCTTTGTTACATAGCTCCAGTGACATTACTTGGGTCAGGATTCCCAAGGTCACAGCAGAAGCTGGAATTAAATGTGTATTAAAAATGCCAGCTCCAGCTAAATGTCTATGTTGAGCACAGCCAGAGCAGCGCTGCAAAGCGCACTCTGGGGAAAGGGCCTAGCCCCTGATGAGGACTACTCTGCCTTTCACTGGACATCTGGCCATTCCCTCTGGACACTGTGGCATCTGTCACAGAGCATCTCTGACCCTCTGTGGCCCTGATCATGTGGCCAGCACTTGTCCTTCAAGCAATTCCTCCTACCATCACCTGCTCAGCTGCTGAAGGGCTGTGTCCCCAGAGCCTGTAATTGCTTTTTGTGATGTGTTTCATTATTGGTGGCTGGGTGGACAAGAGACACGTGTACTGGCAAAACAGTGTGTGGGGGACTGAGTCTTCATGAAGCTCTGCCTTTTACCTGAAGAGTCTGATTTTCTCCTGTTTCCTTGAGTTCTCTGACCTTGTGCTGCTGACCAGCAGGCTGGAGCAGGTGTCCCAGGGTTCCTGAAGATGGATCTTGGTAGCTGGAGTACTTAGGGCCCCCCACTACTGGGTCTGAGCTGAAAGAGTCATCCTGTATCTCAGGCAGTGCTGGATGTACCAGGCATGGAGGACCTGGTCTCGGGTGCCATGCTTCCTGACCCACACAGGAATGCAGTTGCACAGGCATTTTTCAACCCTCTCTGCTACAAGTAGCTGGGAAGGGAGGAAGCTGGTGCAGTTCCAGCTACGGTGCAGAGAGCTCACAGTGGGAACCCTGGTTCCATTCTGCCCCTTCCCACTGCCTGGGGAGCTGGCCCCTGAGCTAATGTAGGGAGAGGGAATCTGGGGGCACAGGCTTACTCTGTCTCACGAAGGCATGGAAAGTGAGCACCCCCATCAGGTCCTTTATACAACTAGCATGTTGGCTGTGCTGGTGGGGTGTCTCTTCAGGCTGCCTGGGGCTGCCAGACCACTTGCCTGGGAATATCTTGTTCTGCCCCATGCAAAGGGCTATCTATCATACCTCAGAACAAGGGCCAATGAGTAGGGTGTAAGAGGCAGGGGCACTAAGGATGCAGATGCTGCTGGCACTGGCTCTTTTACGCACCGCTTCCCCTTACTTTGCCCACACCAATCAACTATTTGTGTCTGCAAAATGAGCAAGCTGGTTCTCTCATTGTTCTGTCCAAATCACACCCCAGAGCAAGCAGGCTAGGGCAGGGTTGGGTTTCTCTCTCCATGCCACAGACTGTGTTTGTGGTAAGATTAGCCGGACCCTGTGAGACCCTTAGTAACCAAAGCCATTAACCTGGTAACCCAAGCCACAACCTAGTATCAAGTCCTCAAGGGAGAAAGTATATTATTGATGAACTTTTACCCAGCCCCAGCTCCTCTCAGCACTGGCTGGCTGCAGCAAGCTGGCAGGAAGAAGTCATCCATTCCTCATTAGAGGCCTTGCATTTTTGATGAGGTGCTCAGCAGATGCTAAGTAATTAGAGACTGCTCTTTTTATTCTGCATTTTTCCTTTTTATGCTCATTTTTCCTCCCCCTGTTAATCTCTGACAGGCTGTCCCAGATTGCCCCAGCAGCCATGTTAACAACACCAATGTGGCCCTGATTGCTTGAAGATCAGATGCCCAAAGACAACACTAGTGAAATATTATCCTTTTTTCTCTTTCCTTATGCCTTCTGCTCAGACTTTTCCAGGTGATGGGATGACTGTGCAGACTGCTGACTACCCCAGTGGCATGCCATTTACTGTGTGCCCCAAAAGCACTGCAGGGTACAGGGTAAAGGCACATCTACAATGGAGGACCTGTCCCCGATCTCCTTCCTCTGGCACTTTGGTTGTGGAAGAGGCCAGTGCTAGATGTTCCAGTGGAAATTTCCATAATTCACCTGACCATCTATGTGAATGAAGAGTATTTGGGCAGCACTACTTGAAAGGGACACATCTACCCCAAAGCAAGAGAGGGAAGGTGGGGCTTCCAGTCCCCAGCTCAGCACCTGTAAGTGTTAGGTAACTGCCTGACTTGAGTTTTGGCTTTAGTAGAGCTCAGATAGGCTCCAGGCATAAAACAAATCCCCCCCCCCCGAACTAAAAGTGCTTCTAGGACATGGATTAAAGAGCTGGAAAGCTGTGAGGGATGTTTGGAGTTTCAGCAGCTCCCACCCATAATACCCCCAACTCCCTGTCCAAGAGAAATGCCTTGGTCTCCAGCTGATAGCCATAAGTCCGTCCATGAAGATCTAAGGATGTGTCCAGTCACCTATGGTAAGTTGCTGCCCAGTCCCCTCCTGTGAATTGCTGCTTTCCAGCAGATAGCCTGAACCCCCAACAGCAAAGTATATCAGCCTCCCTGCTCTTACACGCTGCACAGGAACACCCGCCCCAGCTACCATCTTGCTGAAGCCAGGAACCTCAGTGTATTTTCTGCTTCCTGGTCTGTGCACAGGGTAGGTACCCTACTGGGCCACTCTCACTATTCCCAAATGACTGTAGAATCCCTCTGCAGAATTATCCCCATCATTGATGCACGTGGCAGAGTCCCCAGGCCCTGAGATGCACTGAGACTATGGTCAGAACAGTGGGGGCTGTTACTGGATCAGAGAAGTGGAGAGCTCCTTACCTTGCCTGAGGAGGTGTCTGAGCAGCAATACAATACAAGTGCCAGGATCCAGGTGTCTGGCGAATCTCCTGGATCTTGGGCTTGGGCTTGGAATATTAGTTCCATATTCCAGCAACCTGGTGCTACAGTGATGGGTTTTTTTAAATCAGTGTCTTCTGTACATGGATGGCTGCATGGGCTCCCTATTCACCACACCCAGAGACTGCAGATCAGGCACGCTCAGTTTGCAAGTTCGCAGGACTTTTTCAGCGGCCAGTGCATCAGCTTCCTCCTGAGCTCTGACAGTCAGTGGCTCTTTCCTCCTAAGCGCACCACAGTCTGGAGGCCAAATCAGGCCCTGAGTGTTGCCTGTGGATGCTCCTTCCCTTTGTAGAACATGCACAGATTGGCACTTAGGATCTACTTCTCTAGAGGTTACTGGACTACCAGGCCCCCAGCTCCTCCAGCTACAAAACACCCAGGACCATTGTGATGGGAGGCAGCAGTCCAAGCAAGTTTTGGGGAGGATTGCAATGAGATGTGAGAGCAGAGAGGTGCTGCCTCAGTCTCATGGAGCCACTGGGGCTGTGGGATGCCCGACTGCTGTGCATCCAGTGTTCTGTGCATCTTCTAGAGCAGCAACAATAGTTACGACTTCACAGTCTAGGGTACTTATGTGGCCCCAGTTGCTAGGGTATCTGATGATAACCTCACAGTCTTTTACCATGCTGTGGGAGGGACATGCTCTTAGCTCCTTTGTACATATAGGGATCAAAGTCTGCAGGGTTAAAATGCCTCCTGGGGGACAGGAATCTCTGCATTTGTGCTCCCTTTCTCCCCTGACACAAAGTGAGCAGCAGGATATTAAGGGTTGGATTTGCATCATTAATAACATTTTGTAAACGTGCTCTGTTCCTGGAGCAAGGATTTCTTAGGGTGATATCTTTAATTGGACAAACTTCACAGTTGGGATAGAGTTAGACAAGCTTTTGAATGCAAGACGTTCTTCATCAGGTCTGGGGAATAGTTCCTGAGAGAAAAAACCTTGCCCAGGAACTGGCCAGAGCTGTCAGCTTGTTACCCATCTGTTGTTTTTGTTGCAATGGCTTCAGCATCCTGCCAGGGTCAATCTCATAAGCCAAGCATTTGGCTACCTTGGACCATCCAGTGCCATGCCATGGTGCCAGCTCTGTCCAGGTATCCTCACCACTGGTAGTGTCCTGCCTCAACTGGAAGAGCAGCTGTGCAGCGTACTTCTTAAGGAACTCAAGGACGTTAATAATTGTTATTAAACAGTGAATTACCAGGCTCTGCATGTGAGCTCCTGGGAGCCTCCCCAGAATCCTACCCAACCCCTCACTCACAGGATGGAGCTCAAGCTGCCCAAATGAGCAGGAGCTGAGCAGCTGCAAGCTCCCCAGGGCCCAGGGCCAAAACCCTCCTAGGAACATTCTGGCCCTCCTAGAGAATGAAGCCTCCCACTAAGAGGCAGCAGTTTCCAGGGACTTCTCCCCCACAGGGTGCAGAACGTCAGTGACTGACTCACAGCAGCTCCCCAGGGTCTGCTCTTCATAGGCCTGGACAAAGCACTCTGTTCCTACAGGACTGTAGCTCATTCTTCCCAACACATAATTCATTAATGATTGAGCTTCAGCCTTTGAGAACACAGCCAGTGTTCACTGCAGTTACAGGAGCTGGGAAGAGAGCAGAATGCTGCATCAGGTAAGGGGCTTTGGTTACTGCAATAATGATGGTAAGAGCAAGACTCTACAGGTTTCCGATGAGCCCAAGGTCTCAGCAGGGCCCCACGACCGCCCCTCATCTCTGCTTGGGCAGAGCTTTTCACATGCACATGGTTAACAGAGACCTCTGAAATGTATCTGCAAGATCTAGCACTCAGAGCACCCCACATCTGGCTACTCCAGAGAATGTAGCACCTCTGGGATTGCTGCTTATGTCCTGGGAAGGAGGCACCAGTCAGCTAGCTCTGCGACATTCACCCAGGCTTATGCCCTGGCTGGCAACTCATGTGACCTGCAGGAGAGCAGAGGCAGTGTGATCTTCTTTTGCCCTGTCCCCATAAATTTGCTCCATGTGTTGCTGCAGAAATAGACACCTTTTTCTTTATATCCTGCACCTCTTCTGTGCTGCTTCGGCTGGGCTTAGACATTGTTTCAGCAATGTACAGTACAGCAGATGTCTCAGCCCTAGAGATCAAGATTTGGCTCTCAAATGCTAAATAATCTGTGCTGTGCTAAGCAAAGTACAGATCAGGCCAGCTAGGTTCTACTGCCCCTGGTTAATTGTTGTTATCCTGCTTTCTGCTACTCACCTCTTGAGTCATGGCTTATCCTCTCCAAGGCTCCATCTCTCATGACCCCTTGCTGCAGCCAGCACATGGCACACCTTTAAGTCCTAGGTTCTAATAGTGTTTGAGGGGGAGCCAGAGGCACTCGTGGTGACTGTAGGGTAAGGAGCCAAAGGGGAGCCTGGCGGACAGGATAAGGCAGCACATTGCATAGGCAGCAGGTGGGAAGCCTTTTTGCAGACTTACAGAGAGCATAAAGGCCAAATGTTCAGGATGGCAAGTGCTTAATTGCATGAGTGTCTCTGCTGTGAAGTAGGCCCGGGCATGGATCAAATTTGTACTGGGTGCAGAAAAGTCAAGTTAACTAATGCACTTTGGAAAACTGGCCTGAAACAAGTACTGTTAGACCCAAGAGCTCTGTATGACCCTGATCTGAACTGATGTTGAGATGGCGTGGGGAACCATAGGTCTGCAATGTACATGGGCTGACTCCAGTAGGGGGATGAGCAATCCCAAATCATAGGCCAGCTCTGGCTCAGAGTGCTAGGGAATGAAGACAACAGCTGCTGTATATCCTTCTCTGGGTAGTATCACACCCAGAGTGCATGTGGCCACGGAGATGGTGTCTGTGGGGAGGGAGCCCTTGGGCTTGTACAGAGAAGGGGAATAGTGTTTGTATGGAGAGGATAGTATATGTGTTGGGAGAGGTGCATGGTTATACACAACGCAGCCTTGGGTTCATTGTGGAGCAATTTATAGACTGAGTAGCTGCATCACTTAACAAACACTGGGGTTTGATTCCTAGCTTGGCCAGGTCCCTACTTCTCTCTGCTTTGTCTCTGGTTTGTCGGCTCCTTAGAATGGGTGGACAGACCTCCTAGAGCTTCCATTTTTGCCCCAAAGCCAGCATTTCTGTTTCCTCTTTTCCAAATGCACCTTCTTCAGCAGTAACTCAATGGGCAAATTCCCAGATAAACATTTCTAGGCCTCCTATTTCTAGGCAGAGGAGGCTGGGGAATGTGGCTCCTACAGGCTCAGGGTCCAGTGTGAATAAACCCCTGTGCATTTGGTTTTAAACTCTGCATCCCTGTGCCAACACCTGGATGTTAGGGAAGATGATGGAGGCAATAGGGGTATGAAGCAGTGCCAGCCCTGCCTGCCAGGGCATGCTCGCAGCAGTCCCCCTGCATATTGTGGGGACATTTTCTCAGAGCTAAATAGTAGGGCTGTGTGAAATTTTGGCAGCCATTTCATTTCAGAGGTATTTCAGCCTGTTTTGGCACCTGAAACACTGAATCTGAAACTAAACAGAAGGCTCCAAAACATCTCCGAAACAAAACAAAACCATCCAAAACATTTTGGAAATGTTTCAGAATGTTTCAGAGGCACCTGGGCATAGTCTGGCACAGCCCCACAGCCCTCCCTCCTTTTAAAGTGCTGGGGCTAGATGGGGAGTGGGGCCAGGCAGGGCAGCCACAGGGGCACCCCCATGCAGTGTGGGGCAGTGGGGATCACCCCCCTCCCAGCCTGGCACCTTTGCGGCAGCTGCCCCATGGCGCAGGTGCAGTGTGGCTCAGCCAGGTGCTGTGGGGCTGTCTGGGTGCTGGGGCCGCTGGGGCTGAGCAGTGCCAGGCTACAGCTGACTGCTCAAGCCACCCCAGATCCTAAACAGCACGCAGTGCCCTACCAAGCCATGCTGCACTCATGCGATGTGACAGTTGCTGCATGGGTGCCAAGGGGGGGGG
>NW_017729000.1:45689027-45698779 GCF_001723915.1 Gavialis gangeticus | reverse complement strand
GGGGGCGGGGGGGGGGGGGGGGGGAGATTCCTGCTGCTTCCTACTGCCCCATGCTGCACAGGGGGGCTCTGCTACGACCCCCCAAAAGCCCCAATTGCTGCTGCTGCTGCAGCTGAAGAGTGCAGGGCTTCTTTTTGTTTTTAAAGTGCCAGGAGGCTGGGGATGGGGCCAAGCAGGGCAGCCATGGGGGCTTCTCCTGCACCTACCCCTGCTGGGGCAGAGGCCGGCACAGCTGGAGGAGCTGTGAGAGAACCTGCAGCTGCACAGCTGTGCCTGCCTCTCCCCAGCTGATCCAAATCTCTGAATCAGCACCAAAACTCTGAAACAGATTTGACTGAATCAAAATGGAACAGTGATCCGAAACACCAAAATGAATCACTGTCCTCCAAAACAGCCGAATCTGAAACGGAAACAAAACAGCCGTTTCGCATAGCCCTACTAAATAGCCCTGAAAAAAGATCCAGGCTCTAGTACAACCTGGATACAGGCAACCCCCAGCTTAACACTGTTTTGCTTAGCGCTATTTCGCTATAAAGCTCATGTTAAATTGGTACCTGATTTCATTTCACACTTAGCGAGTTTTGTTATAACGCTCATGGTTGCCATTTTGGGTCATTAAAAACACTTGCAGTCACCACCTTGGGTCGTCAAACACTTTTGGTTTCACCTGATGCTGGTTTTGCTTAACACTGGGTTTTTCAGGAACCAATTAAGAGCGCTAAGTGGGGGGTGCCTGTAGTTACAAGCCACACCCCACCCAAGTATCGGGTGTTTGTAGAGGTTTGGAGACACCTACCTGCCCATTTTTACACTCCTGATGTGGCCCTAGAGCTGGAAATTGAGGCATGGGAGCCTCGGGCTCAGACCCAGGATGCAGTATAGATGGTCTCAGGCCCATGGGATAGGATCTTTTGTTATTCTAATAGAGAGAAAATTTTAACCCTATAATTACCCCCTACTCTTTGCACTACATAGATATCACAGCCCTGGGAAACACAGAGGGGAAAAATGATGAGGCAGCCAAATCCACTAAGGTTTTTCATTCCAAATTAGAGAAAGGAGAAAGGCAGCCAAACAGCAGATACCTGGAGTTCAACCAGACTTTCTGTCTGAACAAGCCATAGTGCTGGGGAGGGAGGTGGGAGGGGGAGGTAAAGCTACAGATATAGGCATTCCCACCAGCTTTAAAACTATATTACAGGTGTCAGCATAGATGAGCTGAGTCCTGTTTGCAATGCAGCTGTTATGTTTCACTCCTGTGGGCTCATTAAGGGGCCAAATTTCCAGCCCTACTGGCAAGTAGAATTTGCTCACCTGAGTCAAGTTAAATTTCTACCAAGCCAAAGAGCCCACAGGACTAGCATAATGCATACCGGTCCCCATTGCCAGTAGCACACAAGGGAACAATGTAGCATCCCATCTGGCCACCTTTGACTCTCCTGAATGTCCAGTTACCCTAAGATGTCTTAACTGTTCATTCACCAGAGCCTGGCGCTCCTTCATGTAGCACCTTGGAAATCAGTAGGACCCTGAGTGGAAGAAGACCTATATTTGCTTATTTGTACTTGTACAGATTGGCATTATTGATTAGGCACAGGCTACCATGTCTCTAGTTCTAACATGGGATCAGGTGTGTCCAGAACAACAAAAGCTCAAACTACCTGTGATTAGAAAGTGGGATCAAACTACTTTCTTAGTACAGCCCCTCTGCCAGGCTCCTTTGGGGATTCTGAGGTTTCATAACAGAAGCAGCTCTGGTAGAGCAAGTGATCATGGGGCTTCCCCTTCTCTGTGTCCAGAACACAAACAGACAGCACAGTCGTGTGTGTATATGTGTTTGCAGAAACAAGTACTACATAAAATCATAGAAAGTGAGTGCTGAGCAGGCTTAGGGAAACAATTCAAGGAAGATTTGTACACAAGAAACACCCGAAGGGACTGGAATGAGGTGGTGAAGCCCAGGATTTGGGGTTGCCATGTGTACACAAGACTCCTCTATAGGGAGAAGCTGGAGCCCCCCTGCCTGAACATCTGAGAGTGGGTGACCCTTTCTGCCCCCTGCAACTAGGCTGAAACTCCTGTTTTATGCAGACATGGATGGGAGGCAAGTGGCTGGAAGTCTGCAGCAGGCAGCATTTGACACACGGACCTCACCCCGGAGTGATAAGCAAAAAGCAGGCCTTGAAAACAAAGGGAATAAAGCATAAGAGCAAGCATGTTGGGGTCCCTCAGGCTGGACACAGACTCACTCCCCTGTCACTGTACTCTGGCAGGGTCTGCCCCAGGGTCTTACCTTGATCTTCTGCACCGTCCTGCTCTCCTGCTGTCCATGACTCCAAACTGTCACGCTGCCTTTGTTGTACTGGCAGTGCCAGCCCTCAGATTTCTCACACTGGTCCCTGAATGAGCTGAAGTCAGAGTCATCCGGGATATATACTATCTCCCCTCCTCTGGACATGGAGATGACCTTTGTGGGACCTTCAGTGACAAGGCTAGCAGGTACCAGCCACCAGAGTGGAGAGGGGGTTCTGCAGCACCAGTCAAAAGAAGGATCTCTCTGCTTGGTCACTTTGGAAACTTTGGACTGCTCTCTTGGCTCTGCCCAGCTTTGCCCTTGAGCTGGCTGCTGTCTGGTGCTGTGTCCCTGACCTAGTTCACACTGTGCCCCTCATTCCCAGAGCTCTAAAGCCATTCCTCCCCTCTCCTTTTGGTAGGTGCTGTCCACGGATCCCTTTTTTCCACACCCAGGAGACCCTACTCGGGCAGCTTTTGGGTTTGGAGAGTTGCTGCTGCTCTGACTCTGCCTTCAATAGCCTGCAGTGTGCAGAGTAATTATCAGGAAGGCTCCTTCTCTGCAGTTGTTAATGCAGCTGGTGGGAGCTCAGATGTCTTATCAGCTCTGCCTACCAGGATCACATTCCCTGGCCAGCAGGATCTCTGCTCCTCTATTATTTAGCAGGTAACATTGCACATTGTCTCAGCTTTCTGGCCAAGCTGCCTCTCCACCCACCGGCCCCTGCCTCTCCTGTGTCTGTGTGCTCCCCTCACTCCCTGGCTTCTGTCTGGCAATCTCTGTGTTTGACTTTGCAGCACTGAGTTACAGAGTCAGCTGATCACTTGCCAAGAGCAGCCGCCAGGATACCTAATAGAATGGGCCTCTGTTGCTGCAGGACCCAAGCCATTGATGTCAAAGTGGTGCCTGGTGTGCCTCAGCACACCGCAGGTTCACATCTGTCCAGGGACAGTTGGCAGGGTCAGGCAATGGGGTCAAGGCCCAGGCTTTCTGCTACCAGGATGGTGCTCTGTGAGAGTTCTTCAGGGTGTCAGGAGGAGGGGCTGGAACTGCAGCCAGGAAGCACTAGGGCACCCTGTCCAGGCTGTGGGTCCAAACATCCTGCCCAAGTCTGGGGGTGCTATATGTCACAACATCTCCTGAGAGGCTGGGGCTTCAGGGCCACAGCACAAGGACCAGCGTCTCCCCAGCTCTCCTAAGTGTAGTACAGGGATTAGATGTGACCAGCATTAACCCTGAACTCAGACAAAACTCAGTTAGAGGAGCCCCCTGAACTTGACAAGAGCCTGGTGGCAGCACTTCCAAACTGTCCTCCAAGCAGGTAACGTTCTGAAGAAAACTGAAAGTGCCTGGGGTACTGGGCCCCGCAACACATTTGGGGAGCATGAAGCCATGACATCTACCACAAATGCTTTTATTAGGGAAAGAGTTCAGTTGCCAAAGGAGCATTGTCTAATGAGGCTCCTGCTGCCAGGGACACAATTATGTACTGGGTGACAGAGCTGAGACCTGAGAGTCTAAACCATTCATACAAAGACTAATCAGAGAATTATTTGTGGTCCAAAAGATACAGTTTATTTCTCACATCTAGTGTGTGGCCTGCTTCTGAGTTAATCTTTGAACAGTGTGCTCCACTCAGTGTAGGAAAGGATGGCTCAAAAGTGAGTCCTGGCTCTGATCCCTCTAAGCCCTATGCTGTGTCAGACTCTCCAAGCTGCCCCTGGAAGTGAAGTCTTCAGAGATAGAGTTTATTTTACCACATGTTGAGGTCCAAGTGCTTAGTCCTGTTCCAGTGCTTTTCCTGGCCTCATGAAGCTTCATCAGCCTCATCAGCCTAGGGACCAGCCAAAATTCCCTGTCTGCAGCTGTCCTGGTTAAGCTCTCCCTTCAGGACGCTCAGCAGGTTGCTGTGTTTGGCCCCCATGTTCATCTGGCCTCACTGGCACCCTTCTTGGGGTACACACGCTCTCAGCCTAGACTTTCAGCCCACCTGCCCAAAGCAGACAATATCAGCACTCCCCTCCACTATGCTTCTTCACTAGTGCAGCATGTCCTTTCATGGTGCTTTGACCATATTGATACAGTTTACTCCTTCACTGACATGCAGTAATTGAACTTAACAGACACACACTTTGCTGTAGGATTTCTAAGATCAATCACCATTTACTTTGAGCAGCGCTAGAGAGCTAAAGATCTGGGTAAAACAATAAGCAGTTGTGCGAAATTCCCAGCCCCACAGCTTTACCACTCCTGAGTACTCTTCAGTATTGTGGTCAGTGTCCTAAAGTGTCAGAGCTGTAGGGCCCCTCTCTGGGATTTCACTCCTCCAGCACAGGCTTCTTTTCCAAAACCTGCTATGTCCTTTCTGAGCCCTGCAGTCAGTGTCCTTCGTCTCCAGCTAATCAGAGAGTTAGAAAGGTCCCTTCTCCCTCGAACTGTCTGCCCCTTTTCTTATCAATTGAACCTCTCAGCTCTGTGTTTTTGAATACTTGCACTTATACCTCATTTTCCCCTGTGGAGATCCACTTCCCCCTTAATCCCCTATCTGAAACCTGCCTGGAAATACAGATAAATTCAGGTCCCCTCCTTGGTAGCATACCCATTGTCCTGCCAGAGAAAAGCTTCCTGTTAATAGCTTCTTCTGCTTGTTGTATACCTTACTTTAGATCAGTAGTGCAACCAGGGCGGGGTGACTGGGGAAGCTGCCCCTGGCACCAACTTGATGCAGGGGATGGGGCAGAAAATATCATCTGCTGCTTTGCTCCACATTGGCAGTATGGTGCAACTAGAAGTCGTAACTGCCCCCATGTATCCAGCTACCCCAAGCGCCCATACTTTGTTAAGCCTCTGCTCCAGACAGGGTGTGTGATATATTACAAGATCCTTATCAGCCCCTGGCTGATTTGCTGAGGGTCAGAGTTAAATATACCATTTATACAGTCAGCCCAAATCCATGTGTAACAACCGTCAGGGAATGTGGTGGTTGGGACAGGGGCTGTGGGAGGGACGATTTGGAGGGTGACGCCAGTAAGCTTCCAGGAAGCACCATGTGCTCAGACAGAGAACAATTGTTCTGAGCGCAAGCAGACAACATAGCTACAAGCAGTACTTGTAATAAAGATCCAATTACTACAGTCCAAATACTGTCCCTTTATTATTGTACAGAGCTCTGTGCATGAAACATGGTGACAGTAGTTGAGAACCACAGCAGAGATTGTGTGATTTAAAGCATCAGCTACATAGCAAAGACAGCAAGCAGCACTGGGGGGATTGCCAAAGAACCTGGCCTTGTGTGGAAGCAGTGGAAAGAAGAAATGACTTTACATACACGGTTGACCATAGCAGACAAGGATGAAAAAATTAAGGTAAAAACTTTTCCATTACTTTTTCCATTACCTCACTGGGATAAAGGGCAGAGAAGTGAGTGCAACTTCTCTGAAGGGCTCAATTACATCAGAGCAGCTCATGAAGGCTTTGAAAAATACTGACCCCAGAAAAAATGACACAGTGGACAGATAGAATTTTTTTTACCCAGAATCAGGATCTAAAAAAAGAAATAGATAATTGTTACAGAGATGAAAACATTGTCATCAACACATACCTTTGAGAACATAACATACTCCCTTATTAGAAATAGAATTATTTGTGAGACATCTGATCTAAAGTAAGGAAGGGATTATTGAGAGAGGTTGATCTGATTCTGGACTAGTACCTCCAAATATCAAGGACCGCTGAATTATCTAAGAAAAGAATCAAAAGCATAGCTGATGCAGAACATGTACACAATTTGAAGGAACACAGGAGCCAGAATAAAAATAGAGCAACTGAGAATGAAGCCCCCCAGAAGCGAAGGGCAGCATGCAAGGACAAATAAATGTCCAACTTATGGGAAAAGATACCAGGGCTGTGGGAAACAGAACCTTTTTGTGTCCCAGTGCTGAAACAATAACAGGAGAAATAAAGCAACAGTACATGTAACAGGGTAGGAGGCTGACATTTTTGATAAGGAAGATGAGAGCTTTTCAGTGATTTTAGCAGATCCAAATACTCTGAAATGTATAAGCAGTGCACTACAGAAGAAAGGTGTTACACAGCTGTATGTCATATTTGCAACTATGTTGATGGATGAGTGACCAGTCAGATTCCAGCTTGGTTGAGGAGCCAGCTGCAATGTAATTCATGAAAAACTGCTCATCAGTAATATTAGAGGAATATGAGTGGGCATTGGTGATGTACAAAAAACAGCTATACAGCCAGTAGGTAAATGCAGGCTATCAATAAAAAAATCCATGGAATAGAAAATAATACGGCATGGAATTCATAGCAGTCAACACTGAAGAGTGCCACTCACTGTTACACAGCTGACCAATAGATGTCATGGATCTGATCTTAATCCAGCACTATCATATCCTCCACATGAGACAGGAGGAATGAGCCACAGCATGGTCCTTCTTAGATATTTTAACAGAGTACAAAGGTGTATTTGAGGAAGATGGGCACCTAGAGGGCAAACTGAAGTTAAAAACAGACTCACAAGTACAGCCTGTACGATGACTGAATCACAGAGTACCACTAGCCCTGGTGGAGTCGCTCAAAGAGGAATTAACAAGGCTAACAGGAAGCAATATTATTTTACCAGTGGAAATTAGTACTAAATGGATCAACAGCCTAGTAGTGGTAAGAAAACCATTTCACAAACTGAGGATCTGAATAGATCTCAAACTTCTTAACAAGGCTTTGGCAAGAAGTCATTATCCATTGTCCACTATTGAGGACATACTACTGGAACTAAGGCGGGGTGTCAAAATCATCCAGCCCCTTGGGCCAGATGAGGGGTGCAGGGCTCATTTGCAGATCATCTTGGGACCCAGACTGGCCTTCGGCACTGGAGCCAGCACACAGGGCTGGTCCAGTGTGGGGATCTCATGCAGTACATTTACTGGACTAGCCCTGCCCAGCTTGGGGCTCACATGCAGAGCCAACACAGGGTGCAGACTGCATGAGGTACACATGCCAGATTGGTCCTGAGTGCTGGCTTTAGTGTGTGGGGCCAGTTTGTGGACTTGATCTAATTCAGGGTGCAGGACAGGTCCAGTGCTACACTGCATGCAGCTCATGCCCGTGACCAGTTCCCTGTCCTACATGCAGTGTATGATCCTGATCCAGCTCCATGTACCACATGCAGAATATGCCTGTCCTGGTCTGGAGCTTGTGCTGCATGTGGCACCTGGGCCAGCACAGGGTGCATACTGCACCCAGTAGCTACACCAGACTGGCATTGACTGCTGGTTTAGGTGACCAGGGGCAGTCTGTGGACTTCATCTGGATTGGGCCTCGAGCCAGTGCACAGGACTGGTCCAGCATGAGTACCACATGGATGGTATACCTTGGCCTGGCCCTCTGTGTTGCATGTAGTGCCTGCAGCTCTGGGTCCATCCTCAGACACCATAGTCAGTATGTGCCAGACTGGTTCTGTGCACTGTGTGCTGTGTGCAGGGCCAGGGCTGTTGCATACTGCATGTAGTACATGGGGTTGGTCTGAGATCCATATCTGGCATGTGCGCTGTATCTTCGACATGCCTGATCTAAGGCAAAAGTGTTCCCAGTTTGTGATGTAAAAAGTAAATTCTGGCAGATTGAGTTAGATGAGCCTTCAAGCCATCTGACAACATTTGCAATGGCCTTTGACGCATCCCACTGGATATGAATGTCCATGGGAATCAATCTTGCCCCAGAGATGCTTCAGTGCAAACTGATACAGGCATTAGAGGGATTTTCAGGAAAGATTGTAGCAGATGACATCCTTATTTTGGAGGATGAATAGCAAAGAGAAGGCAGACCAGGACTATGATGCTAAGCTGCAATGGCTTGTAAACAGGTATAGGGAGCAGAATATTAGGTTGAATTCACATAAGCTGCAATTGAGGAGAACTGAGGTTCCCTACTCTGGACTCCTTCCGATCTCACCAGGACCTGGCTTGACCCTGAGCAATTTAAAACCATTTGAAAACCAATCATTTGAAAACAAAATGACCAGACCAAAAGATATGAAGGGAGTCCAGTGATTTATAGGCCGAGATAATTATCTTTCAAAATTATGTGCACGACTTTTAGAGGCTTGCAAACCTTTGGGATTGCTAATGCATAAGGAGGCAGCCTGGGACTGGGCAGAAGCCCAGGAGCAGGCATTTGAAAGAATAAAGGAACTCATAAGCAAGGTTCCAGTCTTGAAGTATTGAACCCAATGAAGCAACTAAAAATACAATGTAACACCTCAGAAGGTGGCCAGGGAGTATCAGTTAATGCAGAACTAGGAACATTTGCTAGCCTGACACACATAGACACATAGGTAAACTCAAACAGAAAAGCAACTCCTGGCTGTGCTTTTGGGAGGGAATGATTTTACTAGTTCACCTTCAGACAGATGGTAGATGTGCACATCTGATCACAGGCCACTGAAAAGTATTATGAAGAAGCCACTCCTGAGCATTCAAAAGCAACTATAATGTATGTTATTGAGACTTCAGTGCTATGATGTGAGCATCAAGTCATGTCCAGGTAAGTCAAAACTAATGGTAGTATTCTGAGCAGGACCTACCTTCCAGAGTACACTACATGTTGCTCCATGAAACAGGAGATCAAATCAATCATTGTGGTACAATACCTCCCTAGCTCCAAAGGGCATCTCCAACCAATATGAGAGAGAACAGAATTAGATAAATGGCTAGGGACTATGATACAAATTGTATTCCAGGGCTGGCCAGATTGAAAGAGCAAGTGCCCCTGGATGTCATTCTCTACCAGCAGGTTAGGGAAGAACTGTGTTTACAAAGTGGGATCTTGTTTAAAGGTGACAGAGCAGTAACCCTGCCAATTCAAGACTGGGTATCATGAAAAGAATCCTTGCTTCATACCTGGGAATAGAGGCATACTTGTGGTGAGCTCAAGAGTATGTCTACTGGCCAGGCATGGATTCCCAGATGGAAACATTCATGGAGCAGTGTGACATTTGCAGACATCAGAAAGAGATGCTGCAGCTTCATAGGTGTCCCAACACAAGCTTGGGTTAAGGCTGGGACAGATCTGTTTTTGTTTGACCTCACTATCCAGGAGAAGAACACAGAGTAGGAGACTGATTTGGTGATCACACTTGAATGGCTATGTAACCCGGGCGGTACTCCAAGAGGTACCCCCTCTCCAACTGAAGGGATCAAAGCAGGTGCACAAGTGCTGTGGGAGGTGTAGGGACTCTCCTCCCCCTATAGAGCAGAGTCAGACTACCAATGGGGACTTAACCATATACCTTTTAATGAGGGAACAATACTGGGAACATAACAGGCATAAATCAGAGGGTATAGTGGACACTACAGTGCCCCAAGGGGGCAGGATTCAACAAAGGTTAGACACTTGCAATCATTGACAAAAGACAGGGTTAACAAAATATAAAATACAAACAGCA
>NW_017729000.1:45686438-45688941 GCF_001723915.1 Gavialis gangeticus | reverse complement strand
ATGACAAGGAAATATAGGGCCTAGGTACCTGGAGAGGGAGAAAGGGGGGAAAACACAATGGCCCCTTTCCCCTGCAAAAAGATTAGCTTTCTGTTATCTCACTCAAACTCAGCTCAGTTGGGGACTTGAACCCAGCTTGCCTGTGTAGTAGGCAAGAACACTACCACACAACTACCAATAGTAGCCCTACTCCAGCCTGCCAGGGGTCTTGACCTTCCCAGAGCCCCAGCCTCACGTGGTGCTGCCTGGCCTCTGATTGGAGGAGCTGGAAGCAGAGCTAGGAACCTCTCAGGTGCTGCTCAGATCCTTCCTGGAGCTGGGGAGCCTCTCCTGCTGGCTGCAGCCTCTCATAGGGGATCCTGGAGCCCAGCAGGGAGCCTCTCCTCCCGGCGCACACCAAACTGCTGAGGGTCCCACTGTTGCCTGCAGGTCCTGCTCTTTCAGGCTCTTCTGGGGCAACTGCTCCCACCCTGCTGGCTCAGCTCTTGCCTGTTCTTGGAAGCTCCTTCCTTGTGGTCCCTCGCTGGTCTCCCCTGAGTCAGCCACGCTGCCCCTATTATCTCCCTCCAGGTGACCCAAGGGGCCAATCAGGGGACATGGAGGGTGAGTCTCTGGGGCCTGATTGGTGAGGAAAGGGAATCCCAAGTCTTCCAATCACCTTTTGCCCTTTCAAAACCCCTGGGCTAGGTCACTACCAGCTAGCTTCTCACAGCTGTGAAACATAGGAGGCTACATATTGGACTGGTGGTGAAGGTTATGTCCTCATGTGGACTATGTGCCAGCAACCTCTGGCCTCAAACTGACAAATAAACATACCTTTTTACAGAAATATACGTTTCTCTTTTTTGTGTGTTTAATTTGTGGATTTGTTTGCTTGTTTGTTACGCAGAAAGATGTAACACCCCGCACGCTGGAATGGAAGTCCCTTTATTATTGCACAGAACTCTGTGTATGAAACAGGGTGTACATAGACAAATCATCAAAACCATCACAATAGCCCAGAGGACTTTCCTGAATTAATTCCTGTTTGAACTAGAGTGGATCTTTTAGAAACATAGGTAGTTTGATTTCAAATGTTTCAGGAACCCAGGGGTCTCCTATTACTTTAAGGAAAATTTGCAGCAGGCAGCTGAGCAGGAGTTAGCTGCGTCACAACAAGCAGGCTGACCATTATGCCGAAAGGGAAACCCTTGTGCTTAATTTGGGTCATCTGATGGGAAGGGGCAGTGCTCCAGGGCACACAAACCCAGAACTAGAAGCAAAGAGAGTCAGTCTGGCCCTGCGTGCAACAGGAAAAGAGGCTACAGGGGAGTGACTAGCTGATACCTGAGCTGCCTTGGGAACTGCAAGTAAGGTGATGATAGCTTTCAGAGAAGCAAGTATGGAGAGGGATTTGTTGGACAGCAAGTGGGCGTAGAGTTTTGTTATATAGCCAGTGGGCTTGTATTTATGTTGTAATTCTTACTGGTGGACCAGATATAGCTACTGGGGGAGGTCTGGAGGCCACAGAGAGGTGCCTGGCAGGCACTCAGTGGCTGGCAGTCTAGCCTGGGGTCAGAGACCCAGAGGGCTTTGGGCTGGAGCAGGCTGAAGCTAGGAGGACCAAGGCCAGATGGAGCAGTCCAGCTTGGGGTCAAGGACCCAAGGTCCGTAGCCTGGCCTGGGGTCAGCGGCTGAGAAATCTGAGGGCTGAGAGAGGGCTACAGCCACCATGCAATGGCTGGGGGCCCAGAGAATGGAGGCCTGAGGTTAAGAGCAGCCTTAGGCCAGAGTGCCAAAACCTGTAGAGGGTTTAGGGCCAGGGGCCCAGAGAAAAGGGAGACCTTTGCCAGGGCCAGGGGCTCAGCAGTCTTATTGGAATGTGAACCAAAGCAGTCCAGCCTGGGTTCAGAGACTCAGAAGGCTAAGGGCTGGGATAGGGTCATGGCATCCATGCAAGGGGTCAGGGGTCCAGAGAACAGAGGGTTAAGGCTACAATAAGGGGAGCTGAAGCCAAGCAGGCTTAAGCCAAGGGGAGATAAAGCCTAGAAAGGGGCACAAGCCAAGGACAGGCAGAAGCCAGACCAGGGGTCTGGCAGTCTAGGTGGATTAGTGGATCAACAGACAGGGCCATCAGACCCAGTGGCCAACTTAAAGTAACACCTGTGAGCCGTAGGCATGGCTATAGGGGCTGAAGGAGGCCACAAATAGTCCTTAAGGCAACTGGTGCCCTGGGGGCATGGATGGGGCCAGGAAGACCCCACTTAATACCTGAGAGCAAGACTGAGATCATCTGGGTCCAGGAAGGATTTGCTGCGCCAATAGAATATGGCTCTTTCCGGACCCATGGAGCAGCTTCCCTTCTCATAACCTAATTATTCCATCAAAGGCATAGTAAGTGATAGGAAAAGGAAGGGTATGCAAGGAGCCAGAGCAGGGCAGGAGCTGCATGGTCACCAAGGGGGCATCATGGCTGCCTTTGAGGCCCAATCCCATTTCAGATAGGGAATCTCCGTCTGTCCTC
>NW_017729000.1:45678308-45681438 GCF_001723915.1 Gavialis gangeticus | reverse complement strand
CCTAGAAAGGGGCACAAGCCAAGGACAGGCAGAAGCCAGACCAGGGGTCTGGCAGTCTAGGTGGATTAGTGGATCAACAGACAGGGCCATCAGACCCAGTGGCCAACTTAAAGTAACACCTGTGAGCCGTAGGCATGGCTATAGGGGCTGAAGGAGGCCACAAATAGTCCTTAAGGCAACTGGTGCCCTGGGGGCATGGATGGGGCCAGGAAGACCCCACTTAATACCTGAGAGCAAGACTGAGATCATCTGGGTCCAGGAAGGATTTGCTGCGCCAATAGAATATGGCTCTTTCCGGACCCATGGAGCAGCTTCCCTTCTCATAACCTAATTATTCCATCAAAGGCATAGTAAGTGATAGGAAAAGGAAGGGTATGCAAGGAGCCAGAGCAGGGCAGGAGCTGCATGGTCACCAAGGGGGCATCATGGCTGCCTTTGAGGCCCAATCCCATTTCAGATAGGGAATCTCTGTCTGTCCTCAGTTAGGGCCTTGCTATACCTTACACTGTGAGCCACACAAATATTGATTGGTGTTAATGCTAGCTTGGAGTTTGGAGCAGTCACACCCTTAGTCTAGAAACCTTATCTGTCCTCTATCTACACAGCTGTGACTTGTCACTAGAGGCCTGGTGAGCAAGGGCAGGACTAGGAGATGTAGCTGCGAGTTGCCACTAGAGGGCTGGTGAACCAGGACAGGTTTCTATCCCTGCTATGGGCAGGGATGTGACAAACCCTGGGATACTGAAGGACTTCAAATTGAGCAGCCTATCTATGGGGTGTGGCTACACCTTAATGGAACAGGAGCTGGGTTGTGTGGATCAGAGAATCCTGCCCTGGTGTGGTGTAACTTTGAGCCATAAGACAAGTGCTTAGAACCACTTCAAGCACTGTGCAGACAGTCCAGGGGTTATGAGCTCCAGGAGCTGCCCATAAATACTGTGCAACAAAGTCCTTAGTAGTTCCACTGGCTAACTACCCATGGGCATGTCCAGACAAGCCCTCACATGCCTCTTGCAGCATATCAGACCAGTTTGAGACACTGAAAGAGGCATGCTGTGAACAAAAAAATGTTCCCTGCACTGCATATTTGCAGCGCGGGCTCAGATTTGATACCTGGAAATCTAAGTATCAAACCCCGCCCCAAAATCCACAGAAAAAAAGCAAGACAGGGCATGGTCCAGGACCATGCCCTGATGCAGCCAGAGTCTGGGGTCCTCCAAAGAGATGCTCTGGTAGCTGGCTCTCTATGGCTGCCTCTTGCCTTGGCACTGTGGCATGCTGCCTCCCTATGCAAGGCAAGGAGAAGTACAGGCTGCAGCGACCTGGACCTGGGCTCTGTCCCTAGGTAAGTAGGGACTGGGGGTGGGGGCGACAGGAGCAGGGGTGGCAGAAGGCAGTGCAGCATGGTCTGGGCTGCCTGGCACCCGGTGCTGCCTGTGTCACATTGCACTGGCCTGGCCTGGCCTGGCCTGGCGCAAGGTCGTGCACCTTCGGGCAGGACCAGGCTGCTTGGGCTGTCACCCGGGGCCGGCACCACTCACAGGGACTGCATGTCATGCCAAGCTGGGTCCTGTATGCGTGGGCCCTGCACATGGTTGGGCCGGGCCAGTTCCATGGAGGCAGGACCCGGCCTGGCACGACACGCAGTCCCTGCGAGTGGTGCCAGGCCCTGAGTGATAGCCCAAGCAGCCCGGTCCTGTGTGAAGGTGCACGGCCTCACACTGGGGCTTGGCCAGGCCCATGCAATGTGGCACAGGCAGCGCTGGGTGGCAGGCAGCCTGAGCCACTCCATGCTGCCCTGTGCACTGGGTGGGGGGGAGGGCTGTGCCAGGAGAGCCCTGTGCACCCCAAAGGCTACTGGTGTTCTTGGGGGTGCATGTGTGCCCTGTGGGGGGCAGGGAGCTGTGTGCTGTACACTGTGCAGGGGTTTGGCTGTGGCTTTTGGCAGAGTTAGGAACCCAGCCCTCCTGAGCAGCCACCTCCAGACTCACATACCCAGCCACAAACCCCGACCTGCCTCCCACAATTCTCACCTTGCATGCCCAGCTGGCCACATACAATGGGACGAAACCTGCTGGCAGGAGCAGCAGCTGCAGGGGCAACTGCCACACTGCAGCCCTGCCCTGTGCCCACACCAGTGCTGGGACATGTGGCCCACGCCTGGGAGGGCTCCTGATCCCAGGAATCACTTAAGGGGTGGGGGGAAGGGTGGATGTGGCACCAGGGGTGTGTGAGAGAGAGATGGGGGTTGGGGTGGGGGAGCTCTCTGGGTAGGAAGGGCCTCCAGAGCCAGGCTTAGCGCCCCTTCCTCCCTAGAGAAGCCTGTGCAGGAGGAGGCTGGCCTGGGAGAAAAGGGCCAAGCTCAGTCTCTGATCCCAGTCAAGGGCTTACCAGGGACAGTGTGGGGCAGAAAGCAGAACAGCAAGGGCTGGCACTTCTCAGAGCCACAAAGCAGTGGGTGGGACAGCTGCAGCTGGACTCATGTCCTTGTTCTGGAACAGAGCTGCAGCTGGGAGGGAGCTAGTTGGTCATTGGTGGTCCCTTGAAGTCGAGGATGATATCTGTCAGGCTTGATGGGTTCTTAGGTGACTGAGGAGTCCAATTCTGGATGCACACATTCTCTGGCAATAGGGGCTTGTTGTTGTGTGGGGGAATGAGATTCACAGCCCTGGGTTGGTCTCCTTCTCCTTCCTCTGCTACCGCTGTTCTGCCTCACTATCGAATGTTTGGGCCTTGAAGTGGTGCATGCTTTGATGGACCAGGTGATGCCACACTGAACAGTCAGCAGCTTGCTCCTTCCAGTTGTAGGTGTCAATGTCTCCATGCTTGAGGGTGACCTTGAGTGTGTCTGTACCATTTTCTTTGGCCGGCCTTTGAGCATTGGCCAGTGGAGAGCTAGGAGAAGAGAATCTGGTGAGGGAGGCAGTTCTCAGCCGTCCTGTGGAGGATGGTCCACAGAGCTTCACAATTTAAGGAATCAAACACCTTGATCAGGTCAATGAAGGCAAGGAACGGTTCTTGATTTTGCTCCTGACATTTTTCTTGGATCTGCCTGGCAGCAAAAACCATGTTTTCAATGCCCCAGGGTGTTCGAAAGTTGCACTGGGAGGGAGCTAGTGGGGGCAGGCAG
>NW_017729000.1:45672111-45673308 GCF_001723915.1 Gavialis gangeticus | reverse complement strand
CTTGTTGATTAGCTCCAAAAAACCTGTTTGCCTCTTTCCTCTCCCACAACATGGACAGTAGCTAGCATGTGGTCTACTAGCTAATGCTGAGGTGTCTGCGTAAGGCAGGGACTGTGGGTCAAGAGTGAGGGGACTGGGGAGGGGAGGGAGGGGCTGTGGGTTGTTTGTGAGGGGCAAGCATAGGGGCAGGGCACAAACCCCCACCTCTCCCACACCTCCCATGTGCTGCTCAGCACTGCACATCCGGGTGAGTGAAGGGGGTAAGGACAGCTCTGATTTTTCTATGACAAAAAAACCAAAAGTAAATTCCAAAGTGTATAGATATTTAGAATCCATTTTATTATGATGATAGAGGCAATGGTAGGCACTTCCAAATTGCTTTAAACTTGTAAATATATCAATAAAGCACCCAACCGATCTCTCTTTATATAGTAGCATCTCATTTTAATAGTGAAAGAACACTATTTTGGGTATTTTAATCAGAGAATTTGTGTTTCTTATCAAAGATTTTGCAGTTTTTAAATGGGGAACACTAGGATCTCTGCTGGTGAGACAAGTGGTGAGACCCGGGTAGAGGAGCCTGTCTAGGGCCAGCACTGGGGGCCCAGCTGGAGGGTAGATGAGGTGGATGACCTCTTGGTCATTTGGGGTCAAGAACACATCCTTTGACAGTTCAGAGTGGGCTACTACAAGGAGCACATCTTCTGGGCTATAGCTGCCCAGATAGCAGAGCAGGAGCACTCCATCTGGGTCTGGCAGGCACACAGCCATGGAGCCAAAGATCCAAGGGGGTGGATGCTGTTGCAGGTGGCAGCAGGCCACAGCCAAGCAGCAGTCCCTACTGCCAGACTGCTGCAGTGGGTAGAAGAGCTGGTGGATGCTGCCCATTGGTGCTCTGCCTGGAAACGTGCACAGACAAAGTGAGAGGAATGCAGCCCCACCCGCAGTCCCCAGGCATCTTCCCAGCCAGAGTCTCCTTCCTGGTTATATACAGGGCCCATTTGGCCAGGGCCAGAAGGAGGTTGACCAGGCAGTCCCAGGACTTGGTGGGGCCTCAGATTAGGTGCCTGAAAACAAAAATGTGGGGGGTGAAGTTCATCCAGAACCTCAGGAGGAGGTTCTGGAGGTGGAGGTGGAGGGGCTGCAGCCTGGCACACTTGAGCATCATGTGCACCAGGGTCTCCCTCTGCCCGCAGA
>NW_017729000.1:45666516-45667111 GCF_001723915.1 Gavialis gangeticus | reverse complement strand
TTCCTGGTCAAATACAGGGCCCATTTGGCCAGGGCCAGAAGGAGGTTGACCAGGCAGTCCCAGGACTTGGTGGGGCCTCAGATTAGGTGCCTGAAAACAAAAATGTGGGGGGTGAAGTTCATCCAGAACCTCAGGAGGAGGTTCTGGAGGTGGAGGTGGAGGGGCTGCAGCCTGGCACACTTGAGCATCATGTGCACCAGGGTCTCCCTCTGCCCGCAGAAGAGGCAGGAGACCAGGGTGTCTGTGCAGCTCACCACATACATGCGTGTGGCAATGGCTCTGTGGAGGAGACACCAACTGTGGTCCCCAATGGCTCATTGCAGCAAAGTTGAGGCCGAGGACATCTCAAAAGGCCCGACTGAACTCTGCGGTCAGCCCATCGATGCCCAGTGCCTTGCCGATAGGCATCAGGTGGAAGGGGGTCGAAAAATCGGCCAGAGTGAGAGCAGCCTGCAGGAGTCCCTTCCACAGGGTCCTTGTAGAAGGCTTGCGTGAGCTGGTGCTTGGATCACTTAGATCCATGAGGGGGGTGCTTCTTGGTCCCCTGCCTCCTCTCCAGGATGTAGAAGAGGGTGCCGCGGTCCATCTCCTGAAG
>NW_017729000.1:45650086-45661516 GCF_001723915.1 Gavialis gangeticus | reverse complement strand
CTGGATGAGCGAGCAGACAAATGCACTGCAGGAATGGTGGTTGTCTAGAGCACGAAGCTCTTCTTGCCTCTCCTGACACTCTCCATGGAGTGGTTGGGTTGGTGGCCAGGAGGATCTCCTGCTCCAGCTCAGATGGTGGAGAAGGGAGTAACGTGAGGCTGGGTGATGCGCAGGCCCCATGACAAACTCTGGTGGGCTGGAGGACATGGGGAGGGGACTGCCACCGCGCAGGACCTGATTGACAAAGGCAAGGGCATCAGAAAGTAAGGCAGATTTCATGTCCTGGACCAGGTGGGAGGTCGCTAATGTCATGGGTAGACCCATGCACAGGGCTAGTGCAGCGGGGTCCACCCACCCCCCCTGTTGTAGTCCAGGAGGTCTCTGATACGGATCAACCTCTGTCACAACTGGGGTGCCTCTGCGGTCAGTACCTCCAGCAGGGAGTTCCAGAGGAGGGTCTTGATGAGCAGGTTGGCACCCTGGGTGAGTGCCATAGGGGACCTGGAGGCAGAGACCAGCCTCCAGGCCCAGAGGAGGTCCTGGTAGAACTCTGGCAGCCCTCACAAGTCCTGCAGGGAGAAGCTCCACAGGCCGAGGACCTGCCAGTCATACCAGAGCCCCCAGAAGTGGCGGAGGAAGGTGCCCCTCAGGTGGCCCCATGCTGTGCGGCTACCAACGCCGTATAGCAGTCGCTGCAGGGCCTGAAGGCAGAATGTCAGGACCTGGCTGCACAGGCAAACCAGGCCCTGGCTGCCCTCCCACAAGGGGAGGCTCAGGAGCTCTGCACTGACCCACTGTCATCCTGGCCAGAAAAACTCCAGCATCCATCTCTGGAGCCCAGCCAGGATCTCGGGGGGCACAGACAAGGTCTGCAAGTGGTGCCAGAGCATGGACAGGACCAGATGGTTCAACACAAGTGCTCTCCTATGCAGGGAGGGACACCTCAGAAGTCCTACCCATGCTCACATCCACTCCACCACGCTTGCCGCCAGCTGGTGCCAGTTCTTTGGCGGGGATGGGTACATGGGGAACAGGTAGACCCCCAGGTGCAGCAGAGAACCCATGCTCTAGTGGATCCCATGGAGCATGAGTGGGAGTGAGCCCACCTGCCACCCGTCACCCACCACCAGGTCAAAGCTCTTGACCCAGTTGACCTGGGCAGAGGAGGCTGCCGAGTACAATGCCTGGCAGACCTCCACCCATGCCAGGTTGCCTGAGTCCTGGACCATGAGGAGTACATCATCAGCATATGCTGACAGGGCCAGCTGCACTTCCAGGTCCTGGAGCATCAAGCCTGCCACCCGCTTCCACAGGAGAACAAGGAAGGGCTCCAGGGCCAAGGAGTATAGCTGGCCAGACAGCAGGCAGCCTTGACGCACCCCTCTCCTGAACAGGATGGCCTCTGTCAGGGTCCCGTTGAACTTGACCAAACACTCTGCAGAGGTGTACAGCACCTGGAGAGCCCATATGAAGTAGGACCCAAAGTCAAAGGCCCACAGCATGCATAGGAGGTACCCGTGATCCACTCTGTTAAATGCCTTCTTTAAGTCCAGGGACAGGAGAGTGAAAGACAGGCCCTCCTGGAACACTAGCTCCAGAAGGTCCCAAAACAGGTATAGGCTGTTGAAGATGGAACATCCGGGCACCGTGTACGTCTAGTCAGGATGGATCACATCTGTCAGCACAGACTGCAGGTGCAGTGAGATGGCCTTTGCTACCACCTTGTAGTCTGTGCAGATGAGGGACACGGGACGCCAATTCCTTAGGTCGTGAAGTTCCCCCTTCTTCTGCAGGAGGGTCAGCATGGCCCTCTGGCATGACAGGGGGAGTTCCCCAGTTCCCTCAGATTTGGCCCAGACTGCAGCAAAGCCTAGGCTGAGGATGTTCCAGAAGGCCCGGTATAACTCTGCGGTCAGCCAATCGATGCCTGGCACCTTGTTGCCGGGCATTAGGCAAAGGGCGGCCAAAAACTCAGTGAGAGTGAGAAGAGCCCTCAGCCAGTCCTGGTCGTCCACACCAACCTGTGGGAACCCCTCCCACAGAGTCCAACAAGGTTCGGCATCTGTTGGATCCAAGGAGAAGAGCTCTTTGTAGAAGGCCCATACATGCTGGCGCATCTCACCTGGATCTGTGAGGGGGATGCCGTCACATGCCATAAGGCAGGTGATGTACTTCTTGGCCCCCCCGCCTCCTCTCCAGGGCATAGAAGAAGTGGGAGCGGCGGTTCATCTCCCAAAGGAGTTGGATGCGCGAGTGGACAAATGCACTGTGGGTGAGGTGGTCATCCAGAGCATGAAGCTCTTTCCGCCTCTCCCAACACTCTCTGCAGAGGGACGGGCTGGTTGGGTCAGTGGCCAGGCACCTCTCCAGCTCTATTACTTCCCACTTGAGCTGCTCCCAGACTGCCTTCCTCTGCTGAGTGTGCCCCAACCGCCCAAGTATAGCCGCGGCAAAAAAGCTGGATGTACACCCTCCCCACATCCCACCATCTCTGAGCCGAGTGAAAAGCTACCCATTGCTCCCACCAGGCCAGCCAGAACTCCCGGAAAGCCTTCCTGAAGCCCACATCCTCCAGCAGGCTGGCATTAAAATTCCAGTAGGCCAACCATGGATGTCCAGGCCCCAGTGTGCCCTGGGCCCAGACAATGTGGTGATCACTGAATGAGATCAGCCAGATGCCAGAGGAGTGGACCCAGGCAAAGTGTGGCCAAGAGATGTAAACCCAGTCTAACCAGGAATGGCATGCCTGCTCTTCCCCCACCCTCACATAAGTGAAGGCAGGGGGTTCAGTGGGGTGAATGGCATGCCAGACATCCACCAGGGAGTAGTTCATCAGGTTCTCTCCAAGGACACCCATGGTGGCTGGTTCTATTCTTTCCCTGACCGCATCTAGGGTGGCGTTAAAGTCCCTGCCAAGGACCAGGAACTCGCGAAGGTTGAGGGTGCCGATGCATGTGGTTGCCTGGCAGAAGAAAGCAGCTAACTCTGGGTCCTCCTCAGAGGCGTAGATGTTCAGAAGGTTCAGGACCAGGCCCCACACCTGGACCCAGAGGTGCAGCAGGTGGCCCGGCACCACCTCAACATCCTGGAGAACCTCCAGCTGCAGGCCTGGGGAGAACAGGGTGTCCACCCCAGATGAGGTGGCTGAGAGGTGACTAAAAAAGACCCTGCCTCCCCACTCCAACCGCCAATTTGGTTTGTCGGCTGTAGTCGTCAGGGTCTTCTGCAAGTATACCATGGGTTCCCCCCCTCCTGAAGGAAGGAGAGCACCTGGCACCTCCGGAGGCCCTTCCTACAGCCGTGGAGATTGAGGGTTGCGATCTTAAACCACCATGTGGCTGGGGTGTGTGTGTGGAATAGATGGTTCAGCAGGGGCCTCACACATCTCGACGCCTGGTGTGGGACCCACCTGTGTGTGTAGCGCCCTCCCATACGCATAGAGGGCATCTATGAAACTGCGGACATGCCTATAGACCCAGGCGTTGCAGCTTTTGGGCCCGTTGCCTTCCCCTGTCAGCGCCCTCACAGCAGCAAGGACACTGTCAAAATCTCCCCAGCGGTCCAAGGCTAGCTGTACCTTGCTGATGGACCAGTGGGTGTAGTCACAGTCAAGAAATGCAAGCAGCTCATCCCTGGGGGCTGCTGGGATGGAGCCTGCTGGTTCTCGGGTGTCCTTCTCCTGGTCCTGGAGCTCAGAGGGCTCTTCCGGCACCATCTGAACCCCCCAGTCCGCTAAGACCCCAGACTCTGGTTGGGATTGGGAGAGCTCTGCAACCCCCTGGGATAGGAGTGGGGGTAAGGGTGGGGTAGAGCTGGAGCCCTCCTTCACAAAATGATGGGGTAGAGCTGGAGCCCTGTGGGGTCCGTGCAGGGTCCCCAGCGAGATTAGCCCATTGATTAGGGGATCCTACCACGACCCCCTCTGGTGCGGGACTATGGGGCAGGCTGCAGGTGAGGTTTTCCTGGGAGGGGGAGGGAAGAGACCCACCAGACACCAGGGTGGCTCTGGCATCTACCTCGGAGTCCTGGGAAAGAAGACCTCCTCCCTCAGAACTCACCACGGTGAGCCCCAGGGCCTCTGTATCCCCTAGATCAGAGGGAGGAGGCTCTGCCACCAGGCCTTTGTTTGGGCAGGCCTCAGCCTTGGCGCCCGTGGTTTCAGGGGGTTGGCCTTGGTCAGCAGAATGAAGGGCTTCCCCCATGGACTCCAGTTTGGGACAATCTAGCAGCCCTGAAATCTCCTCCATGGGGATCACCCGTTTGATCTTACAAAGGCAGGAGGAAGGCCTGGGCACAGCTGGAGCCCTCTGACATGATTAAATTTGCTACCTGTAAATACAAGTAGTAAATTTACTCATGATTAGTTACTGCACAGTAGCACATGTGTAGACACTGACCAGGAGCAAATTTGTTCCCAGTCAGACCTGCCACCAAGGGGCTACCTGCTCCAGGGCTGGGGTGGCTCTTTGCCTGCTCCAGCCCCAGGCCCTTAAAAGACTGTGGGGATGCTGGGGCAGTAGGCCACCTGCAGCCAGCCTCTGGCCACTGCATGTCCCCACAGAGGCCCCAGGACAGCCACAGCAGCATGCCTACACCCTGGCACTGCTGTCTGGCACTGCTTCACCATGTGGCTGCCAGGCCTATGCTGTGCCCCTATGCTCGGTGCTGGAGGTGCCTGCCAGGCCTGCTAGCACCCTGGGCCATGTGCAGCCAGACTCCAGCCACTGGGTCCAACTTCAGCTGACTCCAGGACACCTGCAGCAGCCTGCTGGGCCCTGCCACTGGTGCCTGGTACTACATTGCCATACAGCTGCCAGGCTCATGCTGTGGCCCTGCATTGGATGCAGCATGCACTTGCCCAGTCCCACCAGCACTGGGACTGTCATGTGGGGGCCCAGCAAGCCATTGAGCAAGCCATATTAGCATCCTCCCCAATGCCACATGCCACCTCCCAGGGCCCCAGCTGGTCCCAGGAGGAGACTGTGAACCTCATTGTGCTGTGGGAAGAGGCTGAATTCATTAGCTAGTTTGTACAGGGTAGGTGCTCCAATGCGCACACCCACAAGAGCCTGTCAGGTCATATGCGGGAGTGCAGACACAACTGGTTGGCGTGCCAGTGCCACATAAAGTCAAGGCCTTGTGGGTATAGTGGGTCAACATCACTGACCACAACCACCAGTTAGGGCTTGGCCACAGGTCCATGCCCTTTATGCAGTAGCTGGATGACATCCTCATGGCTCCGGACTCTTGCCTGAGCTGTGCTCTTTATTTGAACATGATCAGCCTGCTCGAACCTCTGCTGTAGCCTGGCACCTGTGGTGTTGCATCAAAAGCCTGCTAGAAGCTCATCCTGCCACAATCCCCAGCCCTGGCCTCATCCGGGAGCCCAGGCCAGTGCCTGCCCCACTAGCTCTGTGTGCTCAACCCCACCCAGGAGGTCAGGCTGGCCATGGCACTGTTGACTGCCAAAAGCTCCAGCTCCTTCCCAGAGGGCGCCTCTGCTTGGGCAGGTGGACACTGCAGCCCAGGACACTGCCAGGAGCCACGTCTTTGCTGCCAGCAGGGACCAACTTGGGTGACCAGGTATGCCTGTCATGCCCACATGGTAAGCCCTGCACTGGAGGTAGGGGCCTCCTTGACTGTGCCCAGCCCTGGCCCTGACCCCTACACTACATCCAGAGATGACTCGAGCAGTGTGCGGGGCCCGGGGCAAATCAGTATGTGCGGGGCCCCATCCTCAGATGAGAGGAAGCTGCCAACCAGTTCTTGCTGGAGACCCTGACAACTCCAGCCAACAAACCTATTTGGTGACTGGAGTGGGGAGGCAGGGTCTTTTTTAGTCACCTCTCGGCCATCTCTTTCAGGCTGGCCACCTGTTCTCCCCAGGCCTGCAGCCAGAGGTTCTCCAGGACATTGAGGTGGTGCCAGGCTGCCTGCTGCATCTTTGGGTCCAAGTGCAGGGGCTGGTCCTGAACCTTTTGAACATGTACACCCCTGTGAAGGACCTGGAGTTGTTGGTTTTTTTTCCTCCAGGCAGCCACTTACATTGGCATCCTCAGCCCTCATGAGTGCCTGGTCCTTGGTAGGGACTTTAACGTCACCCTAGACATATAAGACCAGTCAGGCAGGGAGTGGAACAAGGCTGCCGTGGGCATCCTCAGGGAGATCCTGATGGACTACTCCCTAGTGGGCGTCTGTCATGCCTGTCACCCTACCGGCCTCCCTGCCTTCACCTATGTGAGGGTGGGAGAGGAGGAGGGATGCCATTCCTGGTTGGCCTGGGTTTATATCTCTTTGCCACACTTTGCCAGGGCCCACTCCTCTGGCATCCAGCTGACCCCTTTCAGCAATCACTACCTTGTCTGGGCCCATGCTGTGCTAGGGAGGCACTCAAGTCTGCTGGAAGATGTGGGCTTCAGGGAGGCCTTCCAGGAGTTCTAGCTGGCCTGATGGGAGCAACAGGCAGCTTCTAGGGCTGTGCAAAATGGCAGTGTTCCTCTTCGACCAGTGTTAAGACATTTCAACGGAACAGCATTTCATTTTGAATTTTGTTTCAATTTGAAACAGCTGTTCCATTTTGTACCTTCGAAAGAGGGTTGAAACGGTAAAACTGTTTTGCCGTTTCACCCATAGGATATAATGGGGAAGGACAAAACAGCCTATAACTTTGTCATTTCTGGATTGATTTGGATGAATCTTGCAGGAATGTTATCCCCTTTTAAAGACATGAAGCCTGCCAAGTTTCAAGGAGATAGGTGCAGGGGTTTGGGGAAAACTACCTCAAGCTGCGGACAAGCAAAACTTTTGACATGGGTGACACTGTGTCTGTTAAAGCGCAGCAGGGTGAAAGCTGCAGGCCTGCTAGCCGCTGATGAGGCCACAAAGCCTGCCAGCTTACAAGGAGATAAGTGCAGGGGTTCTGGGGCCCTGCACCTCTAGCTGCTAACAGGCAAAACTCATGTCATGGGTGCTTGTGCAACTGTGTCTGTCTTGGGGCAGAAGCAGTTTCTGGCTCTGTATTGATTCTTTCCTCTCCTTAGTCTGTGGTTTTGTAGGTGTTAATCCTTGCTCATTAACTCATTAATCTAGCTAGATACTGTGTATTGAGCTGGTCCCTGAGCAAATCATGATTGATTGTGTAACACAGTAGCTAGCTAGGCTAACAAGTTAATGAGCAAGGATTAACACCTACGAAACCAGCCTTGGCCCTGAAGCCTTTCCTCATCCTCCTGTGGAGGTGGGTGGCAGGGTTGGTGTTCCAGGACCTGGCAGTGCAGAACCTGTCAGTGTATGCTGACGATGTGCTCCTTGTGGTCCAGGACCTGGGCGACCTAGTGCAGGTGGAGGCCTGCCAGGCATTGTACTTGGAGGCCTCCTCTGTCCGAGTCAGTTAGGTCAAGACTTTTGGCCTGACAGTGAGTGATGGGTGGCAGGTAGGCTCACTCCCCACTGTGCCTTGTGAGATCCACTGGAAAGCGGGCTCACTGCTCTACCTCAGCATCTACCTGTCCCCCATGAACACCTCCCTGCTGGAGAACTGGCACTAGCTGGAGGCAAGGGTGATGGAGTGCCTGTGGGCATGGCAAGACTGCTGCAGTGTCTCTCACTGCATGAGAGAATACTGGTGTTGAACCAGCTGGTCCTGGGTCCTGTCCATGCTCTGGCACCACTTACATACTATGCCAGTGCCCCCTAAGGTCCTGGATGGGCTCCAAAGATGGGTGCTGGAGTTTTTCTGGCCAAGACAGGACTGGGTTGCTGTGGAGCTCCTGAGCCTCCCTTTGTGGGAGAGCAGCCAGGGTCTGGTTTGCCTGTGCAGCCAGGTCCTGACGTTCTGCCTTCAGGCCCTGCCACAACTGCTATACGGTGTCAGTAGCCGCACAGCATGGAGCCACCTGGGGCGTGCCTTCCTCTGACACTTCTGGGGGCTCTGGTATGATTGGCAGGTCCTCGGCCTGCGGGGCTTCTCCCTCCAGGACGTGCGAGGGCTGCCAGAGTTTTTCCAGGACCTTCTCTGGGCCTGGAGGCTGGTCTCCACCTCCAGGTGCCCTGCAACACTCACCCAGGGTGCCGACCTCATTGAGCCCTTCCTCTGGAACACCCAGGTGGAGGTAGTGGTGGCAGAGGTGCCCCAGTTGTGACAGAGTTTTATCCTGACTGGTGTCACCCATATTGGAGACTTCCTGGACTATGGTAGGCAGGCATAGGTGGACTCTGCTGCACTGGCCTAACACATGGGTCTACCCACAACGCATGCAACCTGCCACGTAGTACAGGAGGTGAAATCTGCCTTACCTTCCACTGGCCCCTGCTGGCCCACCATGCTGACCACTGGTTGGCCCATGGCCATCTGGTTCCTACCAGCTCCTCCACATGCAGCAACTACCTGCCTGGCCGCACCACACTGTCCTAGGTCCACTGCCACCATGCTGCTGCCCTCTGGCTCCTGTCCTGCTGACTGGACCCTGGCAGGGGCACTGATAATGGGCTGCTGGATACCACAGCCAGAGCTGTCCTCATCCTCCTGAGCCTCCAGCCCTTCTGCCTCTGGGCCTGTCCACCCCACGGCAACTGCCCCTACCATAGCTAGAGGGGTTTCACTCGATCATGCTCCAGTCCATTATTGACCACCCCAGCACTTTCACAGATGAGCGCTGGATGGGCAGGAAGTGCCCATGACTCCTGTGTGTTTCGCAACTCTGTCCTGCCACGCCTGGTGCAGGGCAGGCACTTTGTGCTAGGGGTACCAGACCTGCAGATGGGTGCTGTGGTGCTCCTGCCCCTCCTCCTTGGGGATCCCACCTACCTGCTCCTGTCCTGGCACATGTGGCCCTACACTGTCCCACTGGACCCCTGCCAGGCCCACTTTAACTGGTGCATAAACTGGACGCGTGCCCTGGTGGAATATGCGTTCAGCTGCCTCAAGGGACGCTGGTGCACCCTCACCACCTGCCTTGAGTTTGCTGAGCATAACATCCCCTGGATTTTTGTCATAGCCTGTGTGCTGCATAACATCTGTGAGGACCAGGGGGATCTGTTTTGCGAGGCCTGGGCAGAGGAGGTACCAAGGATGCCTGGCAGTGGAATCATCAGTTGTGGTGGCAGCAACAGCAGCAACCCCCCCCAAGACCCCACGTGAACTGCACACCTGCCGGCAGGGGCCAAGGCACCAGGTGCGAGAGGTGTTGGCTGACCACCTTCTCTTGCACTTTCTACTGTAGCCCATCTGGACAGCTGTCCACAGACCCCACCACCCATCTCCAGCACCATGCTCACTGAAGCCGCATCTGAGAACAATAGTTTTTATTTCCCTCACATCAAACAGACCCCCCCCCCCAACAAGCAGACCCTGCCTCCCCTCCACTAGCTACACCACTCACCAACAATAAAACACCCTCTTCCCCATGCAAACTATTTACAAGTGATGTACTGTGGTTGTGTGTGTGCCCTCCCAGTGTGGGGAGCTGTGGGGTGGGGGCACCAAGTGGGCAGAGCCCAGGGATAGGCAGCCAGCACCCCAGCTTCTGGCCATTCTCTTGTAAGCGTGCATGCCATGGTGAGGGGGCTTACCCAGGGATGACAGCAGCCAGTGGCCCCCCAGTGTAGGTCGCTCCTCCTCTGGCAGCTGGTGTCCACAGTGCAGGACACTCCTACTAAGCTCCCCACCTGCAGCCTCCACTGGCAGCTTAGGGAGCTTGGGCCAGAGCCTGCCCTGACAGCTCCATAGCCTCAGCCCCAGTCACAAGGCAGGGACGAGCTGTTGGCACCCCAAGGGGCCCTCCCCTGATGACAAATCACCATGTGTTGAGGCTGGGGCAGGGGCTCGGGTAGGCCACCCATGCTGCTGTATGCAACATGGCTGCAGCCTGGGTCCCAGGGCACAAGGATCTCTGTCAGCTGCTGCATAAAGGACATGGCCTTGCAGGCACTCCCTGACCAATAATTGTGGTTGGAGATGGAAACCCACTGTGCCCAGAAAGCCTTGAACTTTATGCAGCACTGCCATGCCACCCAGTCGTGCCCACACTCCTACATCCTGCCTGGCAGCCCCTTGTAGACATGGGCATTGGATCACCTGCCCTGCGTGAACTGCCACTGCATCTCCACCTTGCCCTCCAGTGCCACAAGGTCAACAATCTTCTCTTGCAACTAGTTGGGGCCCCAGGTGATGGGGAGTGGCATAGGCAACAATGGGTACTGACAGGCCTGGCAGGAGCCTGGAGCAGCCTGTGGAGCTGGATGGTGCAGGTCTGGCAGCTGTGTGGTACTGCATTGCCAGGCAGAGGTACTGGGGTGCAGGCAAGCTGGGGCAGCTAGCCTGCGGCCTGCACAAGGGGACACAGGAGCCTGGATGGTCTCAGGCTACCTGCTTGTGCCTTAGGGCTCTAAATGCCTTCAAGCTTTTAAGGCCCCTAGGCTGGGGCAGCATAAAACCAGCCCAGCCCTGGGGCAGGAGAGGCTCCCAGCTCCGGAGCCCTGGGAGCCTTCAGATTCTTTGATCTGCTGCAGAGTTGTGCAAATCCTTCCTGGACAGTGTGGCTACCGCTGCGGAGGAATATGTCTGCATCATGGCAGTGAGGCAGAAGACATCTGTAGCCACCCACACTCTCCTACCCACCCAGAGGCAATGGGACCAGACTCATGCCAGTTTGATCTACTATGGAAACTGGCTGCCTCCTCTTCCCTTCCTTGGCCAGCAACCACCACCGGATGATCAACGGGAGCAAGGGAAGGCATGCCTTCCCATGGACATGCTTGCCTATACTCCAGCTCCCTGGCTAGTCAGAGCTTTGTACCCTCTGGTGTGGGTGAACACCCAACAGGGAAAGGAGATATGAATGGCAGGTCTACTGAATACCCCAGCAGAGATGACCTTTCCTTTCTGTGGAAGGGAAATACCACCACCCTCCCAGGTGCCTACACCCCAGGAGCAGAGGGGCAGCACCATAAAATGCTGGAACCAGTTTTTCCCAGTTTGTTGACAGCAGCTGAAAACAGCTGAGCATGGACTAAAGTATTGATTGGCTGACATCTTGCTGAGGTGAGGACACAAATTCCACTCCTTTTTTGGCCAGACACAGGATTTCCAATTTCTCCTTGACTGACTTTCCCACCTTGGATCAGATCTCCAAGTGCTTTCTGGAAATGTTGAGTGGTGGAATAGAGTACACCTGGTGGAAGGGGGGTGCTGTCTCCAAAGAGGAGTATACCTCCTCTGCTCGGGCCTGTAGGGGGGCTGTCAGGAAAGCTAAGGCGGATATAGAGCTAGGACTTGTGTCCAAAATCAAAGGTAACAAAAAGTCCTTTTTCAAATATATAGGGAGGATGAAGAAAGCACCGGGAAATGTGGGGCCCCTGCAAGATCCTCTGGGCAATCTGGTGGTTGTGCCAGAGGAGAAAGCAGACCTCTTTAACCAATTCTTCACCTCC
>NW_017729000.1:45630836-45649705 GCF_001723915.1 Gavialis gangeticus | reverse complement strand
GTCTATAAACTCACTAGGGGGGACCAGAAGGGTTTGGGAGAGACCTTGTTTCCCCTAGCGCCTCCTGGCATAACAAGGAATAACGGCCACAAGTTGTTGGAGAGGAGGTTTAGATTAGACATCCGTAAGAACTACGCAGTTAGGGTGGCTAGGATCTGGAACCAACTTCCAAGGGAAGTGGTGCTGGCTCCTACCCTGGGGGTCTTTAAGAGGAGGCTTGATGCCTACCTAGCTGGGATCATTTGAGCCCAGTTTTTTCTCCTGCCCTGGCAGGGGGTCAGACTTGAAGATCTATAAGGTCCCTTCCGACCTACTTCTATGATTCTATGATTCTGTGATTGCATGCCAATAGGTCTTGCTAGCCCTCTTGTAGTAGAAAGTGAGCTGTGCATATAAGGTGGTATTAAACTTTACCATTTGGCTGCTCAGGTTCCAAATATTCCAAAGATTTCGCACACATTAAGTGTCCTGTGTGATGATGTTTAACACCGAAAAATGTAAAGCACTCTATCTGGGAAGAAATAATCTGCGTCATACCTACAGGCTCAGCAGTGCTACACTAGCTAGCACCATGACTAAAAGAGACCTATGGGTCATGATTGACCAGAGAATGAACATGAGCTACCAGTGTGATGGTATAGCCTGCAGAGTGAACAATACTCTGGCATGCATCAACTGATGCATTTCAAGCAAGACTAAGGATGTCATCCTCCCTCTCTTCTCAGCTTTGGTGATGCCACAGCTGGAGTACTGCATCCAGTTCTGGGCATCCAGTTCCAAAAGGATGTGGATAAGCTTGAAAGAGTCCAAAGGAGGGCTACATGAATGATTAGAGGTCTGGAAAACAGGCCATATGAGGAGATGCTGAAGGATATGAAACTGTTCAGCCCAGAGAAGAAAAGACTTAGGTGGGACTCAGTGGCAGCCTATAAGTATATAAGGGGCAAACATCAGGGGCTGGGAGAGCATCTGTTCACCAAGGTACCCCAGGGGAAGACAAGGAATAATGGACATAAACTGCTAGAAGGTCACTTCAGATTGGATATAAGGAAAAACTTCTTTACGGTTCAAGTGTCCAGAATCTGGAACAGACACCCTCCAGAGGTGGTACAGTCACCTACCCTGGAGATCTTCAAAAGATGACTGGACGTACACCTTGCTGGAGTCATCTGACCCCAGCAGTCTTTCCTGCCTAAGAGCAGGGGGCTGGACCTAATGATCTCATGAGGTCCCTTCCAGCTCCTAACTTCTATGAATATAAAAATGTGCATATATGTACTTTAACTGCAATTAGTAAGTGCTACATTGAACATGTGACACAGCCCTGAATTGATGAACTCTCCACTGTCAGGTTTCTGTTCCCCAGGTAGAATCATAGAATCATAGAAAGTTAGGTTTGGAAGGGACCTCAGGAGGTCATCTGGTCCAAACCCCTGCTCAAAGCAGGACCATCCCCAACTAGATCTTTCCAGCCAAAGCTTTGTCTAGCCATTTTTTGAAAACCTCCAAGGATGGAGTTTCTACCACCTCTCTGGGTAACCTGTTTCAGTGTTTTACTACCCTCCTAGCTGAAGCTGCTCAGGGCTGGTGGTGCCATGCCTGGGCTGGCTTCTTGGGTGGGACTGCACACCTGGAGCTGCTGACAAGGCAGGGGGTGGGCAGCAGGGTGGGGAAGGCTCCTGGTGCCTTGAGGGGCCCTCCTCTTGTGCTGAATTGCTGTGGGTACCAGGCCACAGCGGAGGCTAGGTCAGGCCACCCTTCCTTGAGTACATGGCAGGGCTGTGGTCAGGGTCCTGGGGCGGCAGGATCTGCTCAAACTGCTGCATAAAGGACATGGACTTGTGGACAGTCCTTGGCCAGCAGTTGTGATCAGTGACAGTGACCCACTGTGCCTGCAAGGCTTTGACCTTTATGTGGCACTGGCACTCCAACCGGTTGTACTAGAACTCCCTCGTGTGACCTGACAGTCCCTCATAGATCTGCACGTTGGAGTGCCTACTCACCACAAACTGTATGAGGACCTTGGCCTCACCACACAGTGCCACCAGGTCTACGGTCTCTTCCTGGAACCAAATTGTGGCCCCGGGAGGCAGTGTGTCCCATGAGGGAGGACTGCACACAACAGCTCTGGTGCTGGTGGGCCTGGGCAGGTGCATGCAGTGCCCAGCGCAGAGCCACAGCACAGGCCTGGCAGCTGCACAGTGATGCAGTGCCAGGCACTAGCAGCAGGGTTTGGGAAGGCTGCTGCGGGTGGCCTGGGGCCAGCTGGAGTGGGACCTGGTAGCCAGAGGCTGGCTTCACATGGCCCAGGGTGCTGCCAGGCCTGGCAGCTGGATGTGGTGCCCAGAACAGCATGATGGTGTGGCCCTGGCAGCCGTACGGTGTGGCAGTACCAGGGAGCAGCACTGGGGTCTACGCAGGCTGCCATGGATGGCATGGGGCCTCTGCTTTTAAACACAATGGTCAGAGGTTGGCTACAGGTGGCCTAGGGACCCAGTCTCTCCACAGGCTTTTAAGGACCTGGGGCTGGGGAGGCAAAGAGCCACTCCAACCCTGAGCCTGGAGAAGCTCTGAGCCCTGTGGCCCTGGGGCTGGGCTGAGGGTGGCCCCCTGGGGGTGGGGCGGAGTGGGAGCAAATTTGCTCTCAGCCGGCATCTACACATGTACTACTGCACACTAACTACTCAGAAGTTAATTTGCTACTTGTATTTACAGGTAGCAAATTAACTCCCAAGCAGAGCAATTTACTGTGCAGTAAGTGTCTGCACATGTAGGTGCTGACACATACCGTGCAGTAATTTGCTTTACTGCTCAGTAAAGCATTTCATGTAGACACACTCTCTGTTTGTCCTGTGCTGTTAGGCAGGTGCCTGTCTTTTCTCCTGTATACTGCTTACAGGACTGGGATGAACAGAGTAAAACTCCTACAGCTTCTTCAGACACTTCTGACACCATGGGATGTTCCTTAGGGTTCATGAGACAACAAAAGCACCTAAATGAGAAAGAAACAAAACTGTTTTAATCATCAGGGACATCCACTACAAATGGGAACCTTCAGTTTTAACTGAATCTAGGGCTCATTCCAATACTTACAACACTATATGTTATGAGAGATCACCTCTTAGAGTTTCATATCACTATACCAGTGATTCTCAGCCAGTGCGCCATGGTTCCCTGGGGTGCCATGAGATCCTTTTAAAGGTGTCACATAATATTAGCACTGTTAGGTCTGCAAACATATGGTTCACAGGATAAACCCAGAGATTTCAAATAGAAATCCATTGTGTCAAACACATTCTGCCCTGCTGTGGTCTTTCTGAATTCTTTGCAATATAAGAATTGTTTTATTATTTTTCCATAGTCAAATGAGTGAAACGTATGAGCTGATATTTTATGAGGGGTACCTTGACTCTAAAAATGTTGAGAACCACTGCACTACACCATTCAGTTCTCCTTAAACTGCTGGCAGTGAAACAAGGTCAGGTCTTCTACAGTGGCCTTGACATTTTCCTTATTGGTATTTTTTTCCTGCCTTTTCAATGGCTATATTCATTTAGTAAGTCTGACTGAAAGCTAGTTTTTGAAGGCTTTAGTAATGGGAACAAAGAAGAAATGCTATTATGGAAGAGGGGAAGTCACACCTATATGACCCTACAATGTGACTAATTGACTCTAAAGGCACCTATACACGAGCATAGAGGCTGCTCCGACGTGCTAGAATTCCAGCATGTCAGAGCAGACTCAATTAACTGAATCTGCTGGAGCATGGCAATTACCACACTCCAGCAGCTTCCTGCGTCTCTTGTCTCAGTGTCCCTGTGCTTAAAAATGGTGGTGGGAGTGCTTGAACTAAAGTTCAAATGAGCTTTAGTTCAAGTGCCCCCACCGCTATTTATAAGTGCAGGGATGCTTCACCTTAGGATGAAATTCAGGCCCTGCTGACTTAGGTGCATTCAAACTAATCAAAAGCTCTCTGACACCATTTTTAGGTTAATATTGCCCTAAGCCTTTCCCTTTCTTTGTCTATATAATTTTTGTTAGCTTTGTGGTTGCAGCTTAATTTTTTTTGTGAAAATACAGGCAAAGTAGCCATTAAGCAGCTGTGTTCTTTGTGTTTTCTGGTAATAATTCACCCTAACTATTTAGCAGCAGATGCAGAGCTCCTGCGTCATTCTTTTCTGGCCAATGTGGGCACTTGTACACATGACAATCTTGCCATGTACATGTGATGAAAATCGCCATTAATGGCATTGAACTATACACGTGCACAAGGTTTGGGTGTCTCAAATTGTCCCACATCGTGACAAAATAAACAACATCCCAATGTAGTTTAGTTTGACACATAGCAAATTGCCCCTTTGTGGCCTAAATGGTGTCACATGTACATGGCAACTCACTGAATTACATGTCCTGAACCCCCTTCCCAACCAGTCTTCTGCTGATCTCTTTAAGTTCATTAAATAAGTAAAATAATTATTTCAAACAAACTGCTTTGTGTTAGTCATTTCCAGTTTCACTGTACTGACAGCTAAGGTGTGTTGTGGGGAAGGGGTTCTGAAGATCAGGGTGGTTGAACTATGCCAGGCATCAAGGAGCACAGGAGCAGAGTAGCATTTAGTAAAATTGGGTTACAAGCTCCTTCCCCACTCATTACAAGAGATGTCCTCAGTGATAAAAGTGTGTGTGCTCGGCAGAACACTTTAAGCCCCAAACTCTGAATTCAGGCTTCGGTGGCTACTGCAGGTGTCAGGTCCCTGTGTCCCATTTCTTAATAGGTACCATTATCACAACCACAGCTAAGCACCAGAACCCAAGAGTAAAATCCCACTCCCAGTCTTTCCACATCTCTCAGCACACCCCTTTTTACATGAGGTGCCCTCAGTGATAAAAAATTTGTGGGCACTCAGCAGAACACTTCAATACTCAAACCCAGAATTCAGGCTCAGGTGACTACTGCAGGTGTCATGTCCTTGTCCCCATATGGTTATGGATGCCATGGGACACCCCTCAGGGCTGAAAGCATCCTCCACACCACAATGAAACCAGCTGTTGGTGATGTAAGTCTCAAGGGAGACTTACATCACCAACAGCAGCCACTAGCCGCAAGACGGACACCACACAGTGCATAAATTGATTGAAAACACAGAAACCTACATGAATAAAATTTTAATTCAAATATAGCTAATGAACTAAGGCAACAAACAGTGAAAAATGACTGAATCACTTCTGTATACCCACTCCTCTATCCCAAATGACCCCTTCAAAGTCTAAAAGCGGAGCTGCCTTATGAATAGCGTGTGCTCACTGTTCCATCTTCCATAACCAGCATGTCCTTGATGCACGGAGAGGCTTCAGGCTCAGACAGAGCCCCGCACTGTGGCTTGACCCAGCCTGGCCCCAAAATGACCCAAGTGAATCCATTGATCTGGTGCCAAAAATTGCAACAGTTGTAGAGCATGCCTGGTCTTCAAACTTTGCTCTATAGGATTTAGGGGGGGGAAGGGTACTGAACTTTCCTTAGATAGGTCACCTCAAGACCTATTAATTGAGTGCACAGTTCCCCAGAGGGTTATCCCTTGTGAATCTATGTCTGAAGTGAATGGCAGAAGTGAGACCAGCAGCATGTAGGTCTCGGTCCGCTTGGATGCCAGGTGTGCCCCTCATTTCTTCATAGGTCCCATTATCACAGCCACAGCTAGGTGCCAGAACACAAGAATAAAATCCCACTCCCAGTTTTACCACATCTACCAGCACCCACTTTTATAAGAGATGTCCTCAACAGTAAAAAACTGTGAAACTCAGCAGAACACTTCAATGCCCGAACCCTAAATGCAGGATTGGGTGGCTACTGCAGGTTCCTGCGCCCCATGTCTTAATCAGTCCCATTATTACACCACATCTAGGTGCCAGACGGCAAGAGCAAAATCACACTCCTACTTTTGCAAGGTCTCCCAGAACCCCCTTTTAATATGCAACACCCTCAGTGGTAAAAACATGTGGAGGCTCAGCAGAACACTTCAACCCCTGAACCCTGAATTCAATATTGGGTGGCTGCTGTGGGTATCAGGTTCCATGTGCCCCATTTCTTAATTGGTCCCATTATCATAGCCACGGCTAGGTGCCAGAACACAAGAGCAAAATCCCCCAGCCTGGCTCGACCCAGCCTGCCCCCAAAATGACACAGGTAAAGCTTGCAAGAGTCCAGAGAAGGGCTAACCGTATGATCAGAGACTTGCATGGCCAGCCATACAAGGAAAGGCTGAGGGAAAAAAAGAAGGCTAAGAGGGGACTTGGTAGCTACACTAGGGGAGTACTTCAAGGGCTCGGTGAACAACTGTTCACCAGGGCACCCTTGGGGAAAACCAGGAGCAATGGCCACAAACTCCTGGAAGACCATTTCAGGCTCAACATTAGGAAAAACTTCTTCACAGTTCGAGTGTCCAGACTGTAGAATAAGCTCCCTCCAGAGGTGGTGCAATCGCCCACCTTGGAAATTTTCAAGAGGAGACTGGACAGTCACCTTGCTGGGGTCGCCCGACCCCAGCTGTCTTCCTTGCTTGGTGCAGGGGGGTGGACCCAATGATCCTCGGAGGTCCCTTCCAGCCTTACAGTCTATAACTATGAATCTAGATGAACCCCTCAGTCTGGAGCCAAAAATTGCAACAGTTGCAGAACATGTCTGCTCTTCAAACTTTGCATTGGCACTACATGGTCAGGGGGAGGGGAGGGGTTGACTTCCCTTGGACAGATTACCTCAAGACCTATAAAAAGAGTGCACAGCACACTGTGGGGGGAGGGTACCCCTTATTGATCTGAGATGGCTGACATTCATGGCAGAAGTGAGAAGCCAGCAGCACATAGGTCTCAGACTGCTTGGACCTTCACTGAAGATAAGAGCCTGGTGTGTGTCCTGGGGGACCTGAGGTCATGCACCCATCTGTTGTTAGCCCATGGGCCAACTGGCACATCTACCTTGATGTCACCTGGAGAATGTCAGAATAGGGTCACAACAGGACTGCACTACAGTGCCGGGTCAAGGCTAACATGCTGTGGGCTAAATTCTGCAGGGATGTCACCCCGGAGGGTCACATGCTTCACTACTGGCACCTCCAGCTGCTAATGGAGGTAGTGGATCATTGTGAACAGCGAGTGACAGAGGCCACTCTGGTGTCCTTGCCTGTGGTCACTTTGCCAATCACGGCTGCCACTCATGGGCAATCCCACCAGTCAACTACAGAGGAAAGTGCATCTCACTAGCCAGTTCTTTAGAGCAGGAGAGACCAAGGACCTCCACCTCTACACATGGTATGTTCAGCCCTGGGGAATGGTCAGTCAGCTGTCACCTAAAGTGACAGCTGCAATAAGATTTGGCTGTGAGTTGAATGGGGGGGAGAGGGGAACATTTTTCAGCCACTTTTTGCATCAGGATTGCACTTCTTTACAGCCAATCAGGGCCTGCTACGCCCCTTGGCCAGGCACCCATTCTTGTGCATCTTGAGCTGAACAATTCTTTTCTGCTCACAGGATTTGCTGAGTGCATCTGTTTTGTAGTGGCAAGTGTCCATAATTCAGTCTTATTACTGCATTTATTTATTATTATTTTTTAATCTACCTAAATTTCCCTTGCTGCAACTTGAAACTATTGCTCCTTCTTCTGTCATCTGACACCACTGAGAAAATTTAGTTCTGTCCTCTTTGGAACCTCCCTTCAGGTAGTTGAAGGCAGATTAAATCCCCTCTCAGTCTCCTCTTCTCCAGATTAAATAAGTCCAGTTCCCTCATCACAAGGCATGTTCCCCAGCCCTCTAGCCATTTTGTTGCCCTCTGCTGAACTCTCCAGTTTGTCCACATCCTTTCTGTTGTGGGGCTTATGGCAGGGCACTTCGAGTTTCTGCCACTTTAAGAGGTTGACAGCCTGTGAAGCTGCCTGCAGGTGTGGGCCAGGGCTAATTGGGAATCAGGTGACCCAGAGAGCTGGCAGGTGAGGCTGAGCCTGATAAAGGGAATCACCTGACTCAGGGGGAGGACTGGGCATAGAGCAGGTATAAACCCAGACCCTGAGAGAAGCTTCACAATCACATCTGGAGCCTGCTGAGAGAAAACAACCTTAGCAGGAAGACTGCTCTGCTGGAGTACCACCACAGAGCGGACAGCTGAAGCACTCTGGAGGTTTGGGTAGGAAGGGTGAGCCCAGAGCAAGGGTCTCAGCACATAAGATCTATAGTGTGGCCTTGGTGAGTGCAGAACAAAGGGCTCAGTGCAGCGGACTTATTGTGGCATCCATATGAAGCCCAGGGAGATGGGGTCAGTGCAAGAGACATGTTAAGGAGCCTGAGGGTGAGTGCAGGCTGGTAGGCTGGATAACTGACCCCAGTAGAATCTCATTGGCCAGGGTCCAGAGGAGCCAAAGGCTGGAGGTGGCCGCAGTGGGAGACTGCTAGAGCCAGAGAGGGGCCCTGAGTTCTCAACTGGTCTGAAGCAGGCCCAGGGCCTAGGAGGAGCCATGGTCAGGAAACACCACTGCCAGGGAGAAAGGGGGATCAGAGGCCTAGAGCCCAGAGTAAAGATGGCCAAGCCAAGGCTATCTAAAGAATAGGAGGTCCCAGGAGGGAAGGTGGGAGTAGTTTGGGATCTGACTTTGCCTGTGAAGCCTGAAGTAAAACCTTACTGAGTACTCTTTCATCTGGAGTACTATGTCCGGTTTTGATCCCCCCACTACACAAAGGATGTAGAAAGATTGGAGACAGTCCAGCAGAGAGCAATAAAAATGGTGAGGGGGCTAGGGCACATGACTTCTGAGGAGAGGCTGAGGGAACTGGCCTTATTTAGTCTGGAGAAGAGAAGACCGAGAGGGGTTTAATAGCAGCCTTCAACTGCTTGGGCATGTCTACATGAGACCCTATGGTGATGTAGCATTGGCGGACCCTAAACATGACACTACTGCTATGTCACTGTAGTGATGAGTGATGTTGGGTTGGAAATGACCCATGCGTCACTGGGAGTGTGCTGTACCAACTGGTACTTTAGCAAGTACTAACTGACTGCACAGTACCAACTGCACATTCAGGGGCACCTGTAGACACATCCCCCGAAGGGCGGTTCCGAAGAGGATGGAACTAAACAGTTCTTAGTGGTGGCAGATTACAGAACAAGGAGCAGTGGTTTCAAGTTGTAGCAAGGGAAGTTTAGGCTAGTATTAGGAAGAATTTTCTCACAAGGAGGAGTAGTAAAGCATTGGAGCAGGCTACCCAAATAGGTCATGGAATCTCCAGCCTTGGAGGTTTTTAGGGTATGGCTAGACAAAGCCTTGGCTAGGATGATCTAGTTGGGAATGCTCCTGCTTTGATCAGGGGGTTAGACTTGATAACCTCCTGAGGTCCCTTCCAACCCTAATTTTCTATGATTATAATTTTATGAAAAAAGGCATTGACTACTTCAGCCTTTTCTGTATCGTCTGCTACTGAATGTGGGACGCAACCTAGTAAAGGACACACACTTTCCCTCATCTTCCTCTTGTTGCTGACATACTTGTAGAAACCCTTCTTGTTATCCCTCACATCCCTTGCTAGCTGCAGTTCCAATTGCATTTTGGCTTTTTCTAACTTCATTCCTGCATGACCAAGCTACACTCTTATACTCCTCCCTAGTAGTTTGTCCAAGTTTCAACTTCTTGTAAGCTTCCTTTTTGTGTTCTAGCTCATTGAAGAGTTCCCTGCTAAGCCAAGCTGGTCTTCTGCTATACTTGCTAGTCTTTCTATGCATCAGGGTGGCTCTAGCCCTTGAGTTTTTTGAATGAGTCAAAGTCTGCTTTTCTGAAGTCCAGGGTTCTTATTCTGGTTGCCTTCCTTCCTTTCCTTAGGATCTTGAACTCAATCTTCTCATGGTCACTGCTGCCCAAGTTGCCATCCACTTCTACATTCCCTGCCAATTCTTCCCGGTTTGTGAACAGCAGGTCAAGAAGAGCATGGGCCCTAGTTGGCCGCTCCAGCACATGCACCAGCAAGTTGTCCCCAACACTCTCCAAAAACTTCCTGGATTGCCTGTGCACTGCTGTATTGCCGTCCCAACAGACGTCATGGTGGTTGAAGTCCCCTATGAGAACCAGGGCCTGTGATATGGAAACTTCCACTAGCTGTTTGAAGAAAGCCTCATGTACCTAATCCTTCTGGTCTAGTGGTCTATAGCAGACACCCACCATCACATAACTCTTGTTGCTCTCCACTCTGACCCTACCCCAGAGACTTTCAACAGGCCTGTCTCCAGTTTCATACTGGAGCTCTAAGCAATCATACAGCTCTCTTACATAAAGTGCAACTCCTCTCCTTCCCCCTGCCTATGCTTTCTGAACAGGTTATACCCACCCATAACAGTACGCCACTCATGCAAGCTATCCCACTAAGTCTCTGTTATTCCAGTCGCATCATAATTACGTGACAGTCAGAGGATTTCCAGTTCTTCCTGCTTGTTTCCCAGGCTCCATGCATTCATGTACAGATACCTAGGGTAACTAGTCGATTGACCTACTTTTTAGGAAGAATGAGGAGGCCTCCCCTGTTGCCCCTTCCTCCTTGTGCTTCCTCCAGGTCACCCACTTCCCCACTTACCTCTGGGCTTTGGTCTCCATCCCTCAGTGAGCCTAGGTTAGCAAGTTTGTTTGTAAAGATGTTCTCCCTTCTCTTCATCAGGTGGAACCCATCTCTTCTTAACAATCTTCCTTCTTGGAACAACATCCCATGGTTGAAGAAGCCAAAGCCGTGCTGGTGACACCATAAATGCAGCTATGCTTTGATATTCATGATGTATCTGTTTCTGCCTGTGCATTTCCCCTTGACTGGAAGGATCAAGGAGAACACCTCCTGAGCCCCCATCCCCTTCAGCCTTGCACAGAGAGCCCTGTAGTCACTTTTGATATGCTGAGGGTCACCCCTAGCAGTATTTGGTGTCCACATGGACGAGGAGCATGGGGTAGTGGTCAGAGGGCCAGACAGGTCTTGGTAATCTTTTCATGACATACTGGATCCAGGCTCCACGCAAGCAGCAAACCTCCAGAGACAACAGGTCAGGCCAGAAGACAGATACCTCCTCCCCTGCAGAAGGGAGTCTTCAGCCACCACCACCTGTATGACAGTTTTCAGGCTAGAAACCAGGCATACAGAAACTCGGCTCTGTCCCCTTCCTTAACAGGGCACGGGTGCTTTTCATTAGCCATTAGCAGGCTTACTTCTCTGCAGTCCACCTCCCTACAGCCTGTACAAAGTAACAGGAATATAGGGACCTTTATCATACCATCCACCATCACTCTTCTCCTTAGTGGTCATGAAACCCCCAACCCTAAGGCCATGTGCTTTTTTCCTTCTGGTCTGTGGGGTCCATGTTTGGTTCTAGCCAGTGATTGTCTCCTTACCTGCCTTCTCTTCAGTGTTCTGATGCAGAGTGCCTGAAAGTAGTTACTCACCTATATCTAATGGATTGTGAAGACTCTCCTTTAGCATCTTCTGCAACTGGCTTCTCATTATTCTAATCCAGGAAGTCTTTGTTCTTTCAGACTCTGTGCAATGTGGAAATTTATGCATTCAGTTTTTGAACCTTTTCTTCTAAAATAGACATCAGCTTTCACTTGGTGCAGAAGAAGCTACTGAAACCCTCAGGAAGGAACACAAACATGGAATATCCCTTACAGGTGATGACTCCTGATCTAGCCTTTGTTTTTGTCCTCTTATTCCCTGGACAACTATGAAGTTGATAAAAGGAAAGCATGCACATGCATGCGCATGCATGCATACAGAAACACACATTCACACAACATCCTGCTTGCCCCTGGTTCCCTCCTCAGATGAACTCTCTTGAGAAAAATTCTATCTAGCTTTTCCTTGGCATCTAGTTACTCACACCAGTGATTCTTCCAAGTACCTGCCCAGGGTATTTTACCAACAAAAAGTAAATTCTTCCTCTCCTCAGGCATTAGGCAGCCTACACCTCTTTTTCAGGCATTAGGTTTAATATAAGGGTCTAAAACCATGCTCAAACCCAACAAGAGCCACCCTGAGACTTCCCCCTCCCCCCACCCCCATGCATATTTCATCTACTTCCATTCCTTATTCTCCCTTCCCTTCTCTTTTATGCTTCTCTTCAGGAAAATCAACTAGAAGTGAGCTTCCCTACTTGACATTGGAGCTATAAAGGAGGTATCTTTCAGGGGAGAACACTCTTAATATTTCCTTACTCCAAAGAAAAGGGTCTATGTTTCTACTCTTGACCTTGGCCTCTTCCTATCATACTCGTCTTTATACCACTGTATCCAGATTTTTCAAAGTGCTTGCTCCAGGTTTGCCACCACTTAAGGAACCTCCTTCAGCATTGTCCTTACAGGCCTCATGAAGCATCCTCTTTGAGACTCTTTCTGAATACTCTCTACACATCCCTAGCCTTGACTGCCTTTTTGTTGTCATTACATCAACCAGAAAGCTTCAAAAACTCTAAGGCCTTGTGACTGGCCTTCCACACAAAACATTGCAAGGACTTGGGGGTGGGGGTGGGGAGGGAGTTGTTGAGAGTTTATCCCAATATAACCACCCTTCTGGTACTTGAAGATTTGGTTTTAAATCTCCTCTCAGTCTTCTCTTTTCCAGACTAAATAACCCGAGCTAACTCTTTCAGCCTTTTTTCATAAGCTATGCTTATGAAAAAAGCATTATTATTATAGCCCCTTATTATTTTTGTAGCTCAGTTAATTGTAAATTGAGGGTGGTGACTGGTTGAGTTACCTGTCATTAATCATTGCAGTTATAGCTAGGAACCTCATTCTTAGACTCTACGGTTCTAGTAGCTTTACAAGTGTAATACAAAGAACTGGGCTCTATCCCAGAGATTTTACAAGGAGTCTGAAGAAAATCCACAGATATCACAAGACTTGCTAAAACAGTGTGTTGACAATATTGTGATGCTGTAAAACAATCTCCTCCCTAAACAAGAAGAGGCCTGGAGAGAATCCTAAAATTGCCATCATTTGGGAGAGGCATCACAGCTGTCATTGGTATATGTGTGGCAATGTGTCTCCCTACTTATCTGAGAGATTTGAGATTGCATATTTTGTGGAAGAGGGGGCAGTTGGAGGGGCCAGCATGGTATTTGGGTTCTTATATCTTATCAATTCTTGTTACCTGGGCATGAGCTGTCCCTTCCCACACACACTGTACTAGCATTCAGTATTTCTGTACATAGTGTAGCCCCAGTATATGAGGCTAAGAGCATGAGCATAACCCTGGGAAATGTGGTCCATGAAATATCTGCTCTATCGCAGACTAGATCCCAGCTGATTTTTCCCCTTTCTGACACATAGGCTATCATGCTCAATGATAAATGCAGACTGCAGGAGCCTTTATAAAGGCTTGGAGATTCTGAAACATTTAAGCACTGTTCACTGCAAACAAGGGACAGAGACAAAATATACAGAGTCCTGGTAATTCTGTCATTGGACTGGGAGCAGGTTTTTTGGGCAAAAAGATCTCAGTATTAATGCAGAACAGCCAAAAGTGCAATTGAGGTCATTATAATCTTGCCTTACTGAATTGTAGGAACACTCATAATCACCTTTGTACACAGGATAGGTGGAGACAAATTCACTTGCTTTTGCTTTGGGTGCATTGGTTATGTGGGCTAAGGACAGGAATTCTTGTGCAAAGTGTTCTTTTAAGCTGTGACAGGCACTCAGAGTGCTAAAGAAAGTAAAATCTGCCCCGATAGTTATAAACCATACTTATCACCTCCAAGTTTTTTTATACAAATGCCAGAACGTAGGTCCCTCAATGATTTTGCTTTAAAATCCTACATTATTTATATAAATGCTAGCAATTTTGACCTATTCCTTGCATGCCATACTTGACAGGAGTCTTTGGCTACAGATCATAACTGGATTGCAAATGTCAAGGAATAAATAATAGGAGAGAACTGTCTGACCCAGAATCAAGAATCAGCAGAAGTGTCTTAAAGAATACTTTCCCTCCTCTTGCGATTGAGACACCATCTGCTCTAGACATGATCCGTAACTCAAGAGAACAAACATCCTGAGATATATGTCCTTAGAAAGAAGTCTGACATTATAAAAGGATGTAAAAAAAATTATTGTGTGGGAAGGTGGAATGATAAACAAGAAGGAATGATATTTATAAATAGGCATTATTCAGGTTTAAGAGACTCAAGATATAGACAGAGATGCATATACATTCCTTTAACTTCTCTCTGTTTGAAGTACCTTTCATTTATAGTGTATCCATAGTGTGTCAGGATCTAGTCCTCTCCCAGGTGAAACATCTTAAATTTTGCTGGAGCCACTGTTGTTGCATTAACGGCAAAGCCTACATATTCGACACCTTAGTTTCTGGTTTGTGTTTCCTGCGATTGCAATGCCATCAAGAAGGCTGGCCTGTTATGTAAACCATCAATATTTTAATGAGAGTCTACAGATTAATTTATATTGGGGTGGGCAGACAACTAATTAAATTACTGAGGTGAAAGGAGTGATCGAGAGCCATAAGGTTTAGCCAGGTAACCTAAGACTTAAAGCTTAGGCTGTATATCTGCTGGGCTTTATGGGAGAGTTGGTGTAAAAGAGAAAAAAAAATAACACATGCACAGGAATATGTTAAACCAAATGTAAGTATACTGCTAGATATAACAGAATATAAGTTATAAAAGAGGATGGAACAAAAAAAGTTATAATAACATATACCACAGTCACAAGTAGTATAAGGGTACATCTCTTGTCAAACTGTCAAGCCCTGCCCCCTGACAGGTGCCCCACCCCCTGAACACCATCTTGGCTGCCATCTTGGGACCAGAAGTCACACACTTAACCCCTGATCTTTGCCACTGGAAGTCCTGCCCCTTGCCCTGGAAGTACTCCTTTTGGAAGAAGGGGTTCCCATCTTCTAACCGGAAGCCCTGCCCCATCACATGGTCAGTGAATCAGAAGTCCCACTCCCTAGCCTCCATTTTGGATGCCATCTTGGCTGCTGTGTTGGTCCCAGAATCTCCTGCCCCCATCACATGGTCTGTGACATCAGAAGTCCCACCCCTTCATTGCTATGTTCATACCCATGTTTGCCATGTTGTTCTCAGAATCCTCCAACCCCATCACATGACCTGTGACATCAGAAGGTCTGCCTGTCCTGCCCCAAAACCAGCCCCCTCATCACCATGTTGGTCTCCATGTTGGTCCCAGAATCCCCTGTCCTGTCACACGGCCCATGACATCAGACGGTCCATCCCTTGAATGGGAAACACCACCTCTGATGCTGCACAGCTTGCCCTGGGGCCACAGAAGTTATGTTCCCGTAGGCCACAAGGCACAGGCACAACCTATTAGGTAGTGAGGGGTTATGACCTCTCTAACAACTTGCCCCACCACCCTCAAACAATCGACAAAGTTTTCAGGGGCGTTGGACCTCCCTGAGAATGGCACCAAACCTTAGAGCAAGTATCCCGGACTGGAAGCCCCTGGTTTGCCTCTTTTCCAAATCCTGTTGGGAAATGCTCCAAAGCCGGCTGTGTGTTTTCTGAGACTGTGCTAACACAGACAGAAGCAAATGTGGAGTCTTACACTACACTGGCAAGGCCCTTGATTACTACTTTACCACCAAGGTTTGGCAGATGCTTGCCAAGAAAATGCTACCATAGTGATAGTTTTGAGGAGCATGTGTCAGGCCAGTGAGCCTGATGCCCAGACTCCCAGAGCAGATGCTGAGGATTCTGGAGAAGAGGAGTGCCTTGTGCTGAACCCTGAGTGGAAGATGTCTCCAAGGGAGACATATATCCATATTTTTACTCTATATGGATATATGCAAATGTTTTAAAAAATAGACTGTTAGGCTGGAAGGGACCTTGGAAGATCATCAGGCTGGAAAAAGAACTGGGGTCAGATGACCCCAGCAAGGTGACTGTCCAATCTCCTCTTGAATATTTCCAGGGTAGGTGATTGCACCTATTGCTTGAGAAAGAAACTTTCTGAAGACTGCATGAGCTGTCTCCCAGCTGCACCAGGACAAGGAAGTCACAAGTGTGTGAACTGGACAGATGAGGATATAAACTGGACAATTTGGGAACATTGTACTGAGTTGTTTATGAAAAGCGTTTTAAATTATCTTATTTTGATAGGATATGCTATGGATTGTTTGGGACACTGAGAAACATTTAGCTCAGAGTGTAGTGTTTATAAATGCTGTTCATTTTGCTGAAGGCTAAATTTATTTTTTATATGGAGTGATCCATGAAGAGGATAAGGCTCTGGTATCCTACATTGAATGCTTAATTGGGACAAGAAATTATAAATTCCTGCTTCAGAGAAAAGTTTAGCCTGGATATAGTATAAAACTAGCAAAAGCAGTACATTTTGTATAGATTTTGGTGGAAATAAAGACTGTTTTAAAATAAATTCTCCCTGGTGTCATGTGCTGTTGCTTCAGTCTCTTGGAGAGGGAGCCATGGGCGAATAACCCAGGAGGGTATGGATGGATATGGGGATCTGTTGACCTAAAAAACATAACAAAAGGCTAACTGGCACGTTGTATTGTACCATTCCTAAATAATGAGGGTAAACAGGGTCCCTTCAAAAGGATATGTTGGGACATGTCTGAGGAAAGCTGGAAATCTATGGAAAATTTTGATGGGCAACCATCCTCATTTGACCAGATCTGTTGAGTACAGCAGGGTGGTTTGTTTACACCTAAGAACATTACAGTGAACCTGGCAGGGTGATATTTCACCAAAATTGAATAGATTTGATTCCATCACAATGATTCTACATTGCCCAACCACAGACCTGAACGCAAGAAACAGTGTGTGCCATCACTGTAAAGATCCTGTGTGCCATCACTGTACAAATTGGAGAGAAAGGCCTCATAAACATACAAAATAGAATCAAAGACCCAGGCACCATAACCAAAAAACAACCAACCAACCAAACAACCATCAAGGTAAAAATCCTGCAGTTTGGGTCAGAAAAATCTTTTCTCTGGATGATAATCTGCTTCAGGACAGGACCTTGGTATGTATTAATTATTTTTACTCTATATGCATCGTGGCAGAATACCATCTCTATCTCTCCCCAAACTCTGCTATCTGACAATTTGGTTACCATGGTCACTGTAGAGGGCAGACTCCTCTGGTCCCATCTGCTTCAGGTAACCCTGAGTTGTAACCTGAGCTGGATACATTCCTGAGGGAGCGGGGAAACCTGCTCCCTCTGCCTATGGGTGACTGGTATCACATACCTGGGTGGGAGGCTTAAACTCACTATTGTTCTAAGCAATGCCAACAAGACTGGGAGGGGGCTAAGGAGTCTGCCAATCTATCTGGCAACCAGTGATGCATTTTAAATTGGTTGGCTGGCAGCCAACAGTTGCTGGCCTTCATTGGATCAGATAAATGAGGTCATAAGGTCTATACAAGTTAAGGACTGACTAGGAGGAGGGGCGGTAGCCATGATGAGAACTCAGAGAGAAGCTGGACCATCTGAAACACTCTTTCTCTGTTGAAACTCATGATCAGGAAACCATTTGCCTCCAGAGGGAATCTCCACCTGCCTCTGGATGATACTTGTGAGTAACCTACCTGAGATCTAACTAGATATATAGCTTGAAGTAACTCAGATGCTCAAAGGCTACCATGCCACTGTTTGCTTTAAGGTATTTCTCTGATATTGCTATACCCTGTACCCTATTCCAAACCTACTCTTTGTAACTGATAAAGTTCTCCTTTGTACCTAGCATGGGAGACTTATTGGGAGAGGGGCCTAGATTATGCCTTGGGGTCCCATTGGTTCGGCTGACTAAGGAAGACCACTATTTGTGCTTCAGACTGAGGGAAGCACCCAAAGTTCTTGCAGTGAGTCAAGTACCCTCAAGGACGACTAGGCCCGTGTTTCCCAAGGGCACAGGTCCAAGATCAGTCTAGACTCTGGCGGGAGTAACTATGACTCTCTTAAGGAGGTGCCTCCTTGAAGGGCAGTGGTCTGGTTACATGGTCGCAGCAGGATTGTGTCAGGTACCTCCCCGTGGTTCCTGCCGGTTGCCGAAGTCCCAGGGCTGTTGGTAGCTCAACCCTGACACAGTGCAGCCAGAGGAGTTCTTCCTTGCTGTCGGGTGACTTGCATGTGCTCACAGCCATTTTGCTTTCTGTGAAAAACACATATGCCTATTGAGGGGCGCTTAGCTAGTCGGTTCGGCCTTAACTGGTTCTGCCGCTAGCCAAACCTGGTCGCCACCCAGGTACCTGTGGCAATTGGCTGGTCGTTGCCGGCCACACGGAGCCATGGCATCCTAACCAACTTCTTGCCACCAACGTCTTGTGCCGGGAGAGGGGAACCTTGAAGATCGGGGCAAGATGCACTTGATGGTCAGTTAGCCGGGTGAAAAACTCCTGGCTGCGGGCCCTCTTGGGCTGACAGTCAACTGAGTGGGGTCGCAAGCCCCCTCCTGACTATACCCTGTGCTGTGAGAGGGGAACCTTGAAGATCGGCACACGCACATCCTGGACTAGCTGGTTAGCCAGCCCCCCTATAGCCAGTTAGCTGATTTCCACAAGCTAATTCAATGTCTTGTCCCGGGAGAGGGGAACCTTGAAGATCGGGGCAAGCCACACTTGAGGGTTAGTCAGCCGGGTGAAATAATCCCGGCTGTGGGCCTATTAGGGCTGACAGTATAGGAAGGAGATTGAGGAGCCCCCCCTCTTCCCAGCTATGTCTTGTGCCGCAAGATGGGAACCTTGCAGACCAGTGCAAGCTGCACTGAATGAGGCCCACCTGTTGAGACCCATTCCTGAGAGGCATGAGGCATGTGTGCTGAGCCGGGAGGGGTGAAACCTGGTGATCGGCA
>NW_017729000.1:45624781-45625836 GCF_001723915.1 Gavialis gangeticus | reverse complement strand
TATGTCTTGTGCCGCAAGATGGGAACCTTGCAGACCAGTGCAAGCTGCACTGAATGAGGCCCACCTGTTGAGACCCATTCCTGAGAGGCATGAGGCATGTGTGCTGAGCCAGGAGGGGTGAAACCTGGTGATCGGCACAGCACAAACTGAAGGGAGACACTTGCCGAGAGTGTTTCTGGTGCCCCAGACTTGAGGTGGTGCTGCCTTTTCTGATGTATGGTCCACCCCCAGGCTTGCAGGTGTGCTTCACTAAGGGGGGTCAGTTGGACATGAGGCACCCCCAGGGAGGCACTTGGAGCCTGGAAGGTGGTTGGGTGCAGTGAGGTGGGTGTCTTAATGCAGGAGCACCCCCTACTGGCCCACCACATGCATACAGACACTTTTTATCGTTGATTACACTATCTTCTACTTACTGTTTCTTTTGGTCTTTTTTATAGAGGGCCTATTTATTAGGAAAAGAGCCAATAACTCTAAGTTTTCTCAAGATAACACTTTCCTCCTGATGGTAAATCTGCTTCAGAACAGAGCCAGGTATATATTCATTATTTTTACTCTATATGGATATATGCAAACCTTTTCTGTTTGATTATACACTATCCCTACTCACTTGTGTCTTTTGGTCTTCATGACAGAGGGTCTATCTAGTGTGAAAAGCAGAATTACCACATGCAATTTTTACCACAGAAAGGTAAAAATTAATTTAAAAATAGAGGGGTCATCGGTGCTGTGTTACTATAGGTACATCGAATCATAATACTGGCTGTAACCATTTGTCCCCAAACAGCAACACTTCTCCAAAAATAGAAAATCAGAACAAATGTGTACCTCCATGTCTTTACGCTGTAGTGAAAGGTATATTTTTAAATCTTTTTTTTTTAATTCTGTGTGTGCATGCATACATGCATGAGTTTGGTATTCATTTTCTGAAATCAAGCTTTTGAAATGCTGGGTGTGCTTTCAGCATATGCTTTTCCATGCCTATTAACATCTAGTTTGGGGCGTGTGGTTGTGGGGTTTAATTTTGCTAAGGGCTTTTTAAAGCATGGGGGAAAAAA
>NW_017729000.1:45618308-45619781 GCF_001723915.1 Gavialis gangeticus | reverse complement strand
CTTTCAGACTTATAACATTTATATGAAGTTAGGCATTCATTTTGTGGAAAGCGAATTCTTGATGCTGAAATGTAAATTTTATATTTCCTAAGTGATCTTATGCAATACCTCCAAACAAGGAAGTGGTGCTTTGGAGAATCAGTTCCTAGAAGCACTGGAGGGACAGGAACTGGCCTGAAGTCCTCTAATAGCACTAACACAAACCACAGAAATGCTCACCCTGAGGATCAGAACTCCCAAGGATATGAACGCCAACAGGACAGAACAGAATGACATGGTAAAAAAAGAAAAGACTTCATGGTCCCTCAGAGGAAAACACACCACCAAACCCTGAGAGAATGCTATGTAAAAACACAAGAATTCACAGTTCAAGGCTGGTGCTTTGGGGCCTGTGAATAAGAAACCCAGGACTGGTTGCACACACATTTTAGAGAAGTCTCAGAAGATGATTTTTTTCATCTGTTTTTGAAAGATCATGATAGCTGTGAAAAAAAGAGAGGGTGGGCACCCACCTTTGGAAGGTGCCCATCTTGCCTTGAAAGATTATGATTATTGTGAAAACAAAAAGGGGATCTTTGTGGGGTGCACACAGACATACACATTGTAGAAAGAGTGTGCAGAGAGTTTTGAAAGATTTCAATCATTGCACATTTTGTGCAGAGAAGGGGTGATAAACTCAGAGGTGAGCAGCTTGTGGGACAAAAAATCAGAGCCTGGTTAAAAATGAGTGTCAAAACAGGGGCCAGGGCAATGCTGAGATTAGGGGGCCAGTGAACACATCCTCAGGAGGCCTCAAATGCCTCTACACAAATGCTCGTAGTATGGGAAACAAGCAGGAGGAACTTACCCTCCTGCTAGCTGACACTAACCCAGATATAATGGGGCTCACTGAAACGTGGTGGGATCCAACGCATGACTGGGCAGTGAATATCAAGGGCTATAGGCTGTACAGGAGGGACGGGACAGGACAGGGAGGAAAGGTGGGGGTGTGGCGCTCTACATTAAGGAGGAATACACATCCTCATCAAGTAGCACAGAGGCAGAGGAGGGGCACTCTGAAGTGCTCTGGGTTAGAATACAAGGCAGTTGAGGGGAAAGAGACTTAACGGTGGGGGTCTACTACAGACCACCCAACCAAGGGGAAGTGCTAGACCAGGATTTCTTAAGTCAGCTCATGGAGGTAGTTAGGTCAAGGGACGTGGTCATCATGGGTGACCTGAACTTTCCAGACATCTGCTGGGAAGAGCAGTCAGCCAGGTCTGACTGCTCACGTAGGTTCCTAGCCAGAATGCAGGACCTCCATCTAACACAGGAGGTGCACAGCCCCGCCAGGGGAGACACCTTGTTGGACCTGGTGCTGGACATGGGTGATGACCTGTTGAGGGGGCTGTGGGTGCTCCACCACCTGGGTTACAGCGATCATCGCCTGCTGGAAATCACCATCCAGCGCAAGGTGGCAAAGGCCTGCAGCAA
>NW_017729000.1:45615486-45617057 GCF_001723915.1 Gavialis gangeticus | reverse complement strand
TGGGGGTCTTTAAGACAAGGCTAGACAATCGCCTTACTGGGGTTGTTTGACCCCAGTACTCTTTCCTGCCATGGCAGGGGGTCAGACTTGATGATCTGCTCAGGTCTCTTCTGACTCTACCAACTATGAAACTATGAGCCTGGGCTGAGGAGACAACATGGATGAGGCACAGAGGTGCCTTAGCTGTAAACTGCTCTGCTTATTCAAAGAGTGTTTAGAGAAGCACACTGCTCTGTTCTCCGAAAAACAGATTTAACGTCTGTCTAAAACTTTGTGTTATGCATCAATCTTATGTCAATCTTATGTGGATGAAAAACACAGCTGTCCATGCTTTCTGTCTAAATTCATATCCTTTTTAGGCAGCTAAATAGCACTTTAGGGACAAAAGTTAGCCTGTAATTGTCATTTAGGACCACTTACATGCATTTTAGATCTTATTCCTCCCTGATCAACTCACATTGCTCATCTGAGCATGCTCAGAGGGGTTCAGTTCTAGCCACTAACACTTTCCCATTTTACCCAGAAAGCTGTGTAAATTCCATGCAAGTCCCTGAAATATTAAAGAAACATCACAACTACTGACTATCTGATGCAGCAAGAGAAGGATCACATTGCACCCTGTTGGCTCAGGAGTTCTGCTGCCTGTCAGTAGCCTGCTGTAACAGGGAGGCATAGACTCCCTGTTACTTTTAAAGGAGAATCAGAAGTTGGGAGAGCACCAGGTGGGCTAGTTAGTTCATTATGAGCTACAGGAGGATAGGCTGCCAGGGTCTTAGAGGCTGTGAATGTCGATTGCAGAATGAGCTGCTCTGCAATAGTACATTAGGGCTGAGCCAGCTTGGGGCCATGAAGTGACTATTGTAGAGCTATAGAGCTAGCTGCTGTGAAATGGTTGTCATGGGAGACTTTAACTACCCAGACATCTCGTGGGAGGAGTGCTCTGCCAAATCTGAGCAGTCGCAAAGCTCTCTCTCATGTGTGGACGACCTCTATCTGACACAGGAAGTCTATGAGCTGAGAAGAGGTAAAGTGCTGCTCGACCTCATACTGGCAACCAGGGATGATCTAATCAGCAACTTAACAATGGAAGGGAAGCTGGGTGACAGTGATAATTAGCTGATCACCTTCACCATCTGCCGTAAAGCTGGCAAGTCATTCAGTAATACAGAAGTCCTCGACTTCAGGAAAGCTGACTTTGACAAGCTAAAGAGACTCATCAGAGAAGCCCTAAAAGGCCACAACCCAATGGAGAAGGGAGTTCAGGACTAGTGGTTGCTGCTTAAGGGAGCAATCCTGGATGCACACGCAAAGTCCATCCCATCTTGGAGGAAAGGCAGCAAAAGGGCACAGCAGCCCCCTTGGCTCTCCAGGGAACTAGCGGACCTCCTGCGTCTTAAAAGGAAGACCTGCAAAGGATGGAGGACTGGAACTGCCACCAAGGAGGAATACTCTGCTTTAGTTCGGACTTGCAGAAAGCAAATCAGGAAAGCCAAGGCTGCGATGAAACTCCAGCTAGCTACAAATATCAAGGAAAATAAAAAGTCCTTTTTTAGATATGTGGGGAGCTGGAG
>NW_017729000.1:45613863-45614658 GCF_001723915.1 Gavialis gangeticus | reverse complement strand
GTCACAAGCTAGCAGAGGGTAGGTTTAGGTTAGACATCAGAAGGCGCTATTTCACGGTCAGGGCGGCTAGGGTCTGGAACCAACTTCCAAGGGAGGTGGTGCAGGCTCCTACCCTGGGGGTTTTTAAGAAGAGGTTAGATGAACACCTTGCTGGGGTCATTTGACCCCAGTACTCTTTCCTGCCATGGCAGGGGGTCGGACTAGATGATCTTCTCAGGTCCCTTCCGACCCTAGAAACTATGAAACTATGAAAATAGTATCATGGAGTAGAGCCAGGCTGGGATAGCTGGGGCATAGCAATAGCTCCTTGCCTAGAATCTGTAAACTCTTCTGGAGGGCAGTCAGCCTAAGTAGAAACACCTATGGGTATCTGGAAAGCCACATGAGCAAAAGAGGCAGGGCTTCGGCAGCATATAACCCCAGGACTGGAGTTAGGGCAGGGGTCGGTAAAATATGGCCCATGGGCTAAATTTGGCCTGCCAGGCCATTCTATCCTACCCACAGGGCCCCTAAAAATGAGAAAATTACTTATCTTCCTGTGGCTGCCTGTCAAAGATGACAGGGTGCCAGTGGCAGCCTTACCCAGGAGGAGCCCACAGCAGCAGCAAGGCCTGCCTAGCTCTGCTCCACCCCAAGCCATCCCCACCCCCAGCTTCCAACTGGAAGCTTATGCCTAACAGAGGCTCCTGGCTTGGTGACCCTGGGGCTGTTCTCCTGCCCCCCCTCCACCTGAGTGGAAGCTCGTATAAGAATGGGCAAATGTGGGGCAGGGGGAGGATTGCTGGCACAGCAGGA
>NW_017729000.1:45605395-45608863 GCF_001723915.1 Gavialis gangeticus | reverse complement strand
ACACAGCCCAGCAGCTTGGAGAGCTGCTTGCAACTGGTAAGTCTGGTGTGGTGGAAGGGGATGGGGGAGGGGAAGGGTCATGAGGGGGGAAGCAGCAGGCAGGGTGGGGACAGCCGTAGTGGTGGGCAGGAAAGGAAGGGAAGTGACAGGGGAAAGACAATGGCATTAGGCGGTGTGGGGAAAGTGGCAGCAGGCAGGAGTACAGGGCTCCAGGGCCAGGGCTGGTGACAGCAGGAGCCACTAGGATTCTGTGGTCCTAGTGTAGTGCAGGTACACCCAGGGGGGTGTACTCTATCCTCTAATGACCGTGGTGGGGGTCAGGCAGGGTGCTGATAGAGGGGCCGGCTACTAAAGCAGTTCCCTCTCCTCTCTACAGAGTCAGGCCAAGACCAAGTGCTTAACTATATTGTCTCTGGTAGGTGTTGTAAGGCTTTGGGGACCTCTTCATCGGCGCTTTGCCCCCCAGTGACGTAAGGGTGAAACCCTGTTCCAGTGCCACCTAGATGTTCTGGGTGTTGCCCCTTTTCTCACCTGCCATGTCTTCGGTATTATTGTTGGGGAGGCAGTTCCCTGTCAGGGGCCCGGAGAGGTCTTGACCCTAGGGATGTCTTCGGGGGGCTTCAAACCTCCCCTTTACCCCACCCTTACCATATCCTCAGCCTGGGTAGATGCTGCTTCCCGCACGTGTTCCCTACTGCCCACCTTGAAAGGGCTGGGTCTTCCTGGCCATTAACCTTCGGGGGTCCACCCCTTGTTTTCAGGGCTGGTTTCCCCTCTTCTAGAAAATAAACTTGCCGCAGCTGGGCTCAACTGTAACTTAACTGAACATGCCGGCATCTGCCAGTGGAACTCCTGAGATCATCTCCCTCCCTCTCTTTCTCTTGGCCCCTTTTTTCTCCCTTTAGGGCACTTAGTTGTCTCCTTCCCTCTCACATGTGGTGGTCCTGGGGATGACCCTATGCCACTTTCCTACTGGCTCTTCTGGCATCCCTGCCCTGGAGCCCGACTGACCTGAGGTCCCGTCTTCCTGGTCCTTCTCACCAGCATCACCCCTCTCCCCTTTCAGGGGCCTTGCAGTCCTCCGTGCTTTGCTTCCTCTGAGACTGTCTGAGGGTACCTGTGCTCCCAGGCAGAGTCGGGCCACTCCCCAGCCCTCCTGGTTGCTGCCCCTCAACAGGGCTCCTTTGCCCTTGCTGACCCCTGAGCCTGCATTCGGCCTCACCAGCCAGGGTCCCCCAGTGGATGGCTGGCTTCTGTCCTGGGTATCTGGGGCTAGAGCTGGAGCTGGCATCTCCCAGCCGGTGTTTGTCTTCTTTCTCCCTGGCTCACTGCCAGCTGGTTCCCCAGCTGCCTGTTGAGCAGCCCACGGTGCTTGGGAGCCTTGCCCCCAGCTCTCACTGATATGCAGGCTCAGGCAGCTGTAAAACTGCTGAGCCTGTGCCTGTGCCGGCGTCCGTGTTCAGATCTCTTCGCAACTGCCACCTGTCTCTGCTCCTGTGGTAAGTGTTGGGGCGCGTGGATCAGGGTTTGGGCCACGCTGTGTGGAGGGGGCTCCTGCCTCCCCTCTCACATATATAAGTATTTATTATAGTAATAAATTGTAAGACAAATCATGAAATATTTACAATAAAGCGTAGCATCTCACTACATATAATATCACACAATTCACATAAACTATATAACTTACAACATATATCATAATTAATACATTGACCAAGATAGTTAAGGTTAAAACACAATAAACACATATTGGGACTCAACTTATATAACCCAGATAAGTTAATAATATTTCCTAGACCTATGAAGTAACAATACAAATATACATATTAACACATTAAAAACATATAAACCATATAAACTTCCTTAAAGAATACTCATAGCTATATAGACCGTGACACAACAATAATCACCCAAAATAGGGAGTGCACACAGTACCTCCCCAAGGGGTTTCCTTGAAGCCCCTCCTCTTTAGGGCCCTGGGATGTGGACATGCTCCTTTCGCAATGGAGGGTGGAGGCTGCAGACTCTCCTGTCCTGTACCCACCTCTCCTGTGGGACCCACTTCCCCAGCAACTCACACTTCCTCTCTGAAGCAGCCAAGGCTCATCCCCTGGACGCTGATCCTATGAGAACCTCTCTCCAGTGGCACCTTCAGCTCTTTGATGGCCTGGCACCCCGCACTGGGCAGCCCAGGGCTCGCTCTCTCTCGCAGGAGCTGAACCCTTACAGGCTCTGGTTTCCCAGTCTCACATTGGGGGTCCTCCCTTTCCCTGGCCCTGCTCTGGGCACTGGGGCTGTTTTAGTTAAAGGCAGAGCCACATTGCAGAGCTCCGGTCACTTGGCCTAGAGCCAGGGCTAACTTGAGCAGCTGCTAGCTGCTCTCAGGCAGGTCTTCTGTGTGCTGACCTGCCGCAAGCTGCTCCCAGGGTGGATTCTCTGTGTGCTTATCTGCACACTGTGTGGGGCCCAAGAAGCCTTGAGCTGCTCCCAGGGCCAGCTCTCCATGTGCCAATCTGCACACCAACTGCCCAGTTGCTTGCTAGGTTTGCAGGCTCAAGCCACCTTGAGCAGCTCGTAAAACCTGATCCCCATGCGTTGATTCAAGCACCGCTGAAGTTCAAGCGGGGTCCCAAAGACGGTCATCTCTGGAGCTCCTCTTTCCTCGCTGTCCCTCATCGTGTCTCCCCAGTGTGCCAAGCACGCTCCCCTTTTATACTGTTCAGGGGCTCCACCCCTGAAATTCTCTGGACCTGGCTGGTGCAGTTCTGATTCAGGTCCAGCTGCTCCTTGCCCCCTCCTTTTGGAAAAGGGCAGGGCATTGCTTCCCTTGTGCTGCCTCTGGATTGGTGGGTGGGCTCCATGAATCAAACAGCAGACTGTCAATCCTGGGACTCAACCCAACCTCTGAAAAGGTAAGCTTGCTACACTAGTGTTGCAGCCAGGAACCGCATGCTGATAGGAGGTGCCTGGCTGGGCTGGCTGGCTCTGTGCCACACTGCACAGTTCCCAGCTGCAATGCTAGGACCTATGCAGCATGGCACAGAGCTGGTGGGCCCGGCCCAGCAGCACTCAGTTTCCTCCGTTTCCCCTCCATTGGGCCAGGACAGGATAAGCCAGGCTGGCTCTGTGCAGGTCCCAGCATTGCAGCATGGAACCACACAGTGCAGCAAGGAGCCAGCCAGACACCTTCCAGTACCATGCCATTCTCAGCAGCATGGCATTGAGCTGACCCAGCCTGGCCCATCCCCTCCAGGCATCAAACAGTTTGGACTGGCCCTGCAGTGCATGATTCCCAGCTGTAACACTGAGACCCACATGGAACCAGCCCAGCCCGATGGTGTGCTAGTACCAGGAGCTGTGGGGAGTCCCATGCCATCAGGCTGGGCCAGCTTGTGGGGTTCCTGGCACTCTGTCTGGGAGCTGCACATGGAGGCACAGAACTAGAGTCTCATGAGCCTAGGGTTACCA
>NW_017729000.1:45604822-45605359 GCF_001723915.1 Gavialis gangeticus | reverse complement strand
GGGGGGGGGGGGAGGTCAGTATTATGTGTGTGCCCTGTCTCTGCCCCTCACTCCTAAGCCACATTCCCCAAGCTCTGTTGCTGCCCCTCACTCCTGACCCACTGTGCCCCAACCCTGTGGGTGCCCCTCACTCCTGAGGCACACCCACTCCCCCCCCAGCCCTGCTGGTGCCCCTCTCCTGACCCGCAACCCCCTGCCCCCTGCCAGTCTTGCCAGTGCTCCTCACTCCTGACCTGCATCCCCCTTACCTCCCAGCCCTGTTGTGCACACATTCTCTCTGTCTGTGTCTCTCTCTCTTACCTGCCACACCCATGCTCAGAACACATGATTCCCTTCATATAGATCATAATACATATGCTGCAGGAACAGGGCTGATTTCCACGTCCCACTCAGCCCCTTTCATGACTCTCCCACTCAGTGCACCCTGGACTTACAACCTGCGAATAGCAGATCACTGGTCACTGTGATACCAGAGCAGTACTAAGGTAACAGAAAGATTAAGCCAGTGGTAGGTATTTCTTGAAAGCACTCTCAGTT
>NW_017729000.1:45603204-45604108 GCF_001723915.1 Gavialis gangeticus | reverse complement strand
CCCCACACACAACCCCCCACTAACCCCATACTCACCCATCCACACCCCACAGAAGTCAGAAATTACCACCAAAGAGGAGTACACAGCAGTAGCCTGTACCTGTAGGGAGCAGTTTAGAAAAGCAAAGGCAGAAACTGAATTCAAATTGGCAACTAGAATTAAGGACAACAAAAAGTCCTTATTTAGATATATAGGAAGTCAGAAAAAATAAGGGAAGCATAGGGCCCCTGATGAATGAAATGAGCAACTGATAAATGACACTCAGGAGAAAACTGAACTCCTGAATGAATACTTTGCGGCAGTATTCCACCAGACCAAGGGTGTTATCCTGCTTGACAGGATACAGGACAATCAAGGTGGGGGTGATCACCCTCCCATAGTTGGCGAAGATCTTGTGGGAGAACTCCTAGAGAGGCTGGATATCTACAAGTCAGCAGGACCAGATGAACTACACCCAAGAGTGCTAAAAGAACTGGCCAACATCATCACACAACCTATGGCAAAGTTATTTGAGGACTTGTGGCACTTGGGAGAGGTCCCAGAACACTGGAAGAGGGCCAATGTGTTGCCTATCTTTAAGAAAGTGATAAAGAAGGACCCAGGGAATTATAGGCCAATCAGTTTGACTTTGATCCCTGGTAAAATTATCAAAGAATCCATTATTGATAATCTAACAGAAGGCAGTATGTGATAGGGGACCATCATAAGGTCAGCTGAATGTCAGCCTGCCCAGCTGTCTAGGGTAGTCTGCCCTCATTTGCCTGCCATATTTTGCTGTTTTATAACTGTTGTAAAATACGGGAGGCTGCCCATTATGTGCCCTGATGCTTAGGGTGTTATACATGGATCTGACCTTCCCTATACCGTGCCCCATGCCTCGCAGATGGCATCCATATTGCTACAG
>NW_017729000.1:45597966-45598204 GCF_001723915.1 Gavialis gangeticus | reverse complement strand
TCTTACCTGCCACACCCATGCTCAGAACACATGATTCCCTGACAGCCAATCGCCTTGCCCCACTACCCCCAGCCCCAAGCAGCCAATCTGGAAACAGGAGGAAAAGCCAGAAGCAAAGTAAAAACTCAGATGCTTGAATTTTAAAAAGCCACCCAGACAGGAAGACAAGTCTGGGAAAACCCAGATGTATGGTAATGTTATGCAAGCCCCACCTTGCAGCCAGGAACTGCATGGTGCC
>NW_017729000.1:45588516-45596820 GCF_001723915.1 Gavialis gangeticus | reverse complement strand
GAGTCCAGCCAGGTAGGCATCCAGCCTCTTCTTAAAGACCCCCAGGGTAGGGGCCAGCACCACTTCCCTTGGAAGTTGGTTCCAGCTCCTAGCCGCCCTAACTGTGAAGTAGTTCTTGCGGATGTCCAATCTATACCTCCTCTCCATCAACTTGTGCCTATTGCTTCTTGTTATGCCAGCGGGCGCTAGGGGAAACAGCGTCTCCCCCAAACCCTTCTGGTCCCCCCTAGTGAGTCTATAGACTGTCACTATGACCCATGCTCCAGAGTCTCACGTGGGACTCTCACTGCCCCCTGCAGCTTGCAGTCACAGTGCCCTCACACTGGGCTCCAAACTCACACCCCCTCACTGGGTTACTTCACTGCCTTCTCACTGGGGCACTAACTCATGACCCCTGACTGGGGTTAACTCCCTGTAATGCTTGTGGGGCTGGTCTATAGGCAGATCTTCAGGTTGCCCTTGCGGCCCTACTCTGCATGCCCCCAGTGCAGCTCTTCAGGTCACCCCCTGCAACCCTACTTTGCACCAATACTGGGCAGCCCTTCAGGCCACCCTTGCAGCCCTGCTCTACGTGGCCTGTTCTCTTACTATGCCCCCCCTCACTGGGCCCCACACTCTGCCCCCTTGCTGGGGACACTCTTCTGCCCCTCCCTGGGGCCTTGGGGTCTTACATGCCATGGGCTCAGGTGTCTGAAGATGTGCCTGGTCCCACTGCCTCCCTACTACCCACTAAGTTGTGGGGGCTGGGGCTATAAGACGCCCCTTATTTGCCTTTAATTGGGGAGGAAAGTGACATGGCATTTCCTGGGGACCACCCCACCACAGGTAGATCCACCATGCCATCCTATCCCATCAGGGTGTATTTTTTGGTCATGCCCCAGGACCAGGAGCCTCCTGCCATCAGCATAGCTCCTGCCCTTACCTCCAAGGATGTTCTGAGAAGCTGTTTAGCCAGGTGGCATTCTTCTGGCTGCCAGCAGCAGACTGCTGGCTCAGCCCTGAGGGCCTGAGTTATAATGGAGGCTGCTCAGTCCCCTCCTCCAATCACATGGCCCTCCTGCAGTCATGTGACCACCTCATCAGGGCTGGCCTGCACCTGCCAGCTGCCCTGCTGCCTGCTCTAAGCCCTTCAAGTGGCAGGCACCAAAGGTGATCATCCACACAGTATTTTAAAGGACAGCCATTGCTGGCAGGTCATGCCTGACCAACCTCATTTCCTTGTATGGTCTGGTGGCTACATAACTGAGGTAGGACCCAGGGAGTATTAATAGATGGAACTGAGTCAACATGGTGGAAGGTGACCAGTGGCATTCCTCAGCGTTCAGTGCTTGGACCAATGCTTTTAATCAATTATTCATCAATGTTCATCAATTATTTGGATTCGGGTATTAAAAGTGTATTGGCAAAGTTCACGGACAACACCAAATTATGAGGGAGTGCGGTCATGCTTGAGGACAGGCTGGGGATACAGACTGACTTGAACAGGCTTGTGAGGTGGGCAGATCATAACCTGATGATGTTTAACATGGAGAAATGTAAAGTGGTCCATGAAAAGTGCTGTGGAGAAGTAATCCACAACACGCTTACAGGTTCAGCAGTGCTATGCTTGCTAGCACAACAACTGAAAGAGACCTGGGGGTCATGTTAGACCACAGAATGAGCATGAGCCACCAATGCAATGCTGTAGCTGGCAGAGCAAATCTAACAGTGGTATGCATATACCAATGCATCTCAAGCAGAACTAAGAATGTCATCCTCCTGTACTACTCGGCCTTTGTGAGACTGCAGCTGGAATACTGCATCCAGTTCTAGATGCCACACTTCAGAAAAGATGTGGAGAAGCTTGAGAGAGTCCAAAGGAGGGCCACACACACGACTAGTGGTCTGGAGAGCAGGGCATAGGAGAAAAGGATGGGAGGAGTGGGAATGTTCAGCCTGGAGAAGAGAAGACTCAGAGGGGACTTGGTGGCAGCCTATAAGTATATTAGAGACGTACATCAGAGCCTGGAGGAGCATCTGTTCACCACGGAACCCCAGGGGAAGACACGAAACAATGGGCACAAACTAGAGATTGATTTCCTGGCTATAAGGAAAAGCTTCTTTACAATTCAAGTGCTGAGGGTCTGGAACAGACTTCCCCCAGAGGTGGTATAGTCATTTACCTTGGCGACCTTCAAAAAGCATCTTGATGCCCACCTTGCTGGGGACATCTGACCTCAGCATTCTTTCCTGCCCTAGTGCAGGGGGGCTGGACCCAATGATCTTGTAAGGTCCCTTCCAGCCCCTAACATCTATAAGCCTGTGAAATACACACACACACCCACACATACTCACAGCAACCCAACCCCCTCCATACCGAGCCACCTATACCTCCCACATCCTTCCACATGCCCCCATGCCCCCCACAATGTACAAGAATCAGACTTCATTTTGAGCTATTATGCAATCACCTTTATATACACACACAACAAAACACAAACAAATCAGGACAAAATTATTTTTAAAAATAAAATATGTTATTAGAGATGTGTGATTTTTAGTATAGAATTTAGGGGTTTTTTGGTTGGAAGATGGTAATCCCTCCTCCAAAGAGGAGTGTTCTGGGGCAAGAGGAGGGACTTCCAGTGGAAAAGATCAGGGGCTAGGGGTAGGACTTCCAGTCTCAAGATGGCGACCAGGGGGCAGCACACCTGTTGAGGGGCAGGGCTACCCTTGTGGCCCTCAGTAGTTCACCAAACCTTGTTAAGAGGCCTCCAACCAAAATAATTGCCCACCCATGAACTAGGGGGTCAGTCTGGCCTGAAAGCTGCCAGGGAAGGAGCTCTGCACTGAGAGGGCTGAGGCTGAATGATTAACTGGGATCTGCCTGACATGAGGCATGTGAGTAAGGAACTGAAGGCTTGTAACATGCCACAAGTTTAGCTTGTCAGAAGTTTGAGGTGCAGTTTCACAGAAACCCCTGCACCTATCTCTTTGAAAGCTGGCAGGCTTCATGACCTCAGCAGGGGCTACCAACCCTGCAGTTTTCATCCCCCTGTGCCTTCACACTTACAAGTGACGTGAGTTTTGCTTTCAAGACTTTGAGGTGCAGTTTCCCAGAAACCCCTGTATCTATCTCCTTGAACCTTGGCAGGCCTTATGCCCTCAGAAGGGGCTACCATCCCTACTGTTTTCATCCAAATTACAAAGTTATAGGCAGTTTTGTGCTTCCCCATTATAGCCTATGGGCGAAACGTCAAAACAGTGAAAATTTCAACAAACTGAAACGGTGCTTTTGAAATGAAATGAAACTTAAAATGAAACACTGTCCCGTTGAAACAGCAAAACAGAAGTCAAAACAAAATGGCGCTGTTTAGCACAGCCCTAACAAACACACTCTCCCTGCCATGAACACAGACACAGACTCTACTCACTCTCTGCACATGGACACACAGACACAAACACACTCTCCCTGCAATAAACAGGTATGTGCACATGCATACACACTCATGCACAGATGCACACACAGAGAAACAGATGCCATACAGATGTGCGCACAGACAGATGCATGCACACAGATGTGCACAAGTACATGCACACACAAACAGATGCACACACACAGGCGCACATAGACACAAGCAGACACAGCTACTCACTCTCAGGCAGCCCCCTCGCCCATGAGCTACCCGTGGCTGTGTCTCACTCTCCACCTGCCCCGTTGCACTGACTGGCAGGAAGCTGCTGCCTGGCTTTGTCCATGCAGCTGCGCACTTGCATAAGGCCGGACAAGCCTCTGCAGGTGGGTGGCAGCACTGGGAGGGGTGGCTATGGGGGGCTAAGTTGAACTTTGAGGGGCTATAGTTCTGCAGAGGGGTTGTGTTGCACTGCACTCCCGGCCTGGTCCCTCTCCACCCCAGGTGCAGCACTATGCAGCACTCCAGGCCAGTGTGGCCCCAGGCCACCCCCCCACCTGAGCCCCATTGGGGAAAGGGCCTGATTTCCAGCTACAGCAGGAAAATAAATGGGGAAACTGGGGTTTTAAACTGGACACAAAGACACCCAGTTTAAAACACTGCTTTCACTTCCCTGCTGATGAGGATCCCAGGGCCCTAGTTAGTAGGGTTCCCTAGGCTTGTACCCAGCTGGCCCATGCATTAATCTGCCTACGGGCCAGATTCCCTGGGCCTATTGAGCAGCCTCTCAACTAATTTTGTTCAAAACAATATCAAAGGCATGGCAGGAAAGGAAAGGAAAAACCCAAGAACCAGAGGGGCAGGAACTGCTTGGTCCTAGGGGGCGTCACAGCCATCCTGGGACCTAGGGCTGCTACACCTGCATCCAAGATGTCATGGAAAGGTTTTTAAAAACTCATCCGGCCCTCTGTTATCCCATTGTGGGGGAGGAAGGGAGCAGGGGGTCCCTGGAACCCCACCACCTGGAAATAACCCATCTGGGTTATGCCCCCCGGCCCAAATTGCCCAGCCGGGCACCCTCACGCTCCACAGGTGCGGCTGGGGAAGAAGCCTCGAGGCAGTTCCGGTCCCTATTAAAGGGACGCCGGAGGCAGCTGGCGAGGAAAACCCAGAAGGCGGCGGCGACGAAGAGGGAGCCGTCAGGAGCACCCGTGCGGGGGGAGAGACAGCTGGCCGGTGCGGGAGGACCTTCTGGGGCCGGGGGAAACCCCAAGGGGACCTGGGAGCTGAGGAGCAGCGGCCACACTGCGGATACAGACGGCACGGAGAACGGCTGTATTCTTTTGAATAGAGGGGCACTCGCCGCAAAGACAGCGAGATAGCCGTGTCCGAGAGGGGCTCGGGGACTGTGCAAGCCCAGGACCAGATCTGGTGGTGAGTACAGCCGGAACTGGGGGAGGTAACCCCACGCCGGACAGGGAAAGACTGGAGAAGCTGGTAAGAGGGACAGATAACCTTCGGGCTCCGGGAATCCCTGGCCGGAAGCATTCAGTTGTTTTGTTTTCTCTTTGATTTCTGCACCTCGGATGTGCCCTTGGTGATGAGAGGGACGCAGGCTGCCAAGAGACTTGGAGGTACGGGCGAGGGTGTAGGGGCGGCGGAGCCCTCGACAACGTGGGACCCCTGAGGGATCGGAGTCTCATTTGTGGACTGGTACGCCCCCGGATTTATATCACTGAACCAGTAGATCATCAAAGTCGTGGCAGGCGGTTCGGAGGAAACCAGCCCACAAACGAGCCGAGGGAGGAGGAACACCTTGGGGACGGTCCTTTACCAAGAGGGGCGGAGGCATCGGCACGGAGGGAAGTGACCGGCACAGCGCTACCCTTGGATACCCATGTTGCTTATTCATGTGGGCACTAACGATAAGGCTAGAGATGACCTTATACCAATCAAGAGTGACTACAGGAATTATCTGAGGGAATTTCAGAGCCATTTGAGAGCTCATAGAGGTTAGGTGGAGATCACTGGGAAAGGGCAAATATAATGCCCCTAAAACCTGCCTCTGTTGTGTACTTAAAGTACTGAAGGGATTGGCTGAGGTAATTTTTTATATAAGTTATTGGTTTCTCCCAATTATGCTCATGCTTAAAAGGTAAACACTTTGGTTTGGTCTTCAGTTGTTTAAAATAGTTGGAGTTTCTTGTGGACTCTTCATTTGTATGTAAGTGGTTATGCCAGTCCCTCATGCTAAGGCACTGATATCCTGATTAGTGAGCTGTTTCATTTACAAATAGGAAATCAAATTCTTACCATAATTAGCTACCAATTTCCAAGTGGCTCTGTATATACATAGCTGTATTAACAAGCTGATTAACGGTGTCTGAATAAACTTTATCAAATTCCAAAAGGCAAGAACATCTCCAAAGACAATCCCTCTCTGATGCCCATTTTAATGACTATCTTTAAGATCCAGCTTTTAAGAGAAATTTAAACTTAAAGGAAGTATTTTATATAGGAAGTGGGAGTTTTCTGAATGCATCTTAAGCAGGATTTCAGTTTCCTTAAAGATATGATGGGAATTTCCTGGCAGGGAAAAAAAACAATAGCCATAACACTAAAGATAGGTTGCAATGCTACTGCATGACACTGGCAGGTCATATTGATAGACTGCAGTGCTACTGCATGATACCAGCAGGCTGAGGATGCTTCTAAGAGCAGCCCATGAAGGTTCTGAACCAATGAAAAGTGACAACGGTTTGGATGCAGTCTAACCCTGGAAAAGGTATGCCCTCTAGCTGCAGGGAGACTATACAAAGTAAAGAATTAAAACCTTGGCACTGAGTGATCACTCACTGTTGTGCATTCCATCCTGTCAAGCATAAACAAGCAACCTGACAGCAACAGCAACATACAACAGCAACAGCAACAAGATAGTGAAGAGTGGAGGACAAAGAGTCATGATGTGGTACCAAGAGGAAGAATATTGCAGACCAGCATTGCTTCTGCCACTGACAGCTCTGACATGAAATGGAGCATGCCAAAGTGCTGCCACAGGGGTTAGATTCAAATCATCTCAATAACAAACTGTGACTGGGATACTGAAGTGCTACAGTAAGTAGTTCTCCTACCTAATAATATGAACTCCTGCTCACTGATACCAGTGGCCAAACTCTCAGTGACTGCAACAGGACCAAGTAGGTGGTCACTGGACACCCACAAAGCAGACTCAACTGGTTCTTTCCTACAGGCCATGTCTATACAAGATGCTAACCGCACAGTTATTACTGCGCAGTCATTTAGTATGTGTATAAACAAATACTAAATGACTGCACAGTAACCCAAGTTACTGCACAGTAGCATTGATGAACGTCTTTTTCATTACACTACTGTACATTAGCCTAATGATACTGCACAGTAGTGTTGGGTCACAGTTGTTGCCATACAACATTACTGCACAGTAGAATTAGGCTATTGTGCAGTCACTGGCTCATGTAGACACAGCCACAGTGACAGCGAGATTTCATTTCAATTACATTTCTCAATTTTCACTCTTTGCCTACCTCAGGCCTGTTCCTTTAAGGGTGGTGGATGACTTCGTAACAGTTGTTGCTCTTTTTATCAAATGATTTCCTGAAACATTTGTGGTTACCATACATACGGGTTTTCCTGGTCCTCTTTTTGGGTCTCCCATCTTGGTCCAAGTGTTTTCTTAAAAATGTCAACAAATGTCCCAGATTTTGCTCTGCTCAGCATGAAAGCTTTTCCTGGAACTTCCTGGCTTTCCCTAGCAAAGAGCTGCTTGGGGCTGGGGGAGCAGGGGAAGAGCGATTGGAGGCAGGGGACACCATGTGCGTCTGCGAGTGCACTCTCACGTGGTCAACATGCATCCAGGCAGGGTGATGGGAGCAGCCCTGGCAGCTGGATGCAGGCAAGTCTCTGGGGGGCAGAGGGTGGAGGGCCAGGTCTTGGAGACTGTCTGGGGGTGCTGCGTGTGTGTGTCTGTGGCAGGGATGCGTGGTATGGAGAGGATAGGTGTGTAGGGGGGAGGTACCTGCTGACACTGGGGGAAACTGTCCAGGTACTGGGGCCACAGCAGGGCAGGGAGGAACACCACAATAGCCCTTACTGCACTGATGTAATAGACTAAATATCCTGGGCTTCAAAAGCAGCTTGTCTATCTCAGGTTTATTTCAAAGATAACATGCACTGTACCAAGTGGCTGTGTGCTTCCCAGCCTCAGATTGGGGGTTGTGCATGCACAGGTGCCCAGGGACTATGGTAAGTTGTCCCCACTGGCTGAGCCCTCTGTCTCCTGCTCCCTCCATGGGGGCAGGTGGCTCGCTTGGTGTTTGCTGCAGGCAGCTCTGGACCAACTTCTCTGGTTCTCCTCTTACAAGCTGGGCAGTTTTCTCCAATGGTGCCAGGCTCATGCTGCTAAGGGTTGGGGGGTGTGGGGTCCTACCCAGCTGGGACACAAATCTGGAGAGTGGCCTGGGCCAGGGCCCAGGCCCCCACCACACCTAGCCTGCAGCCCAAATGTGCCCCTGCTAAGAGTCCTCCAGGAACTGTTTGAGCACACCAAGGGATGCCCAACTCACTATGTCCTGCTGCTACTGATTGCCATGGTGCCCTGGGCACAGCTGAGCATGTGGTATGGGGTCCTGAGTTTCGACAGTACTCCAGGCAAGCCTCTGCTTCCCTACAATATGCACCACCAATTAGTGGGGCATCTCTGCCTACATTATGAGTGCCTGACCCCTGTGGCCAAGGAGGAGGTTGCCACTGCCATCAATGAGTTTGCATGTGACCCATCCCTGGCTGGCTAGCTGGGAGGGCACTGGCCACTCAATAAAGTTCTGCACTGTCCCTGCCTCCCTAAATGTTGGGGGGGGGGGGGGGGGGGGGGGGG
>NW_017729000.1:45583655-45587375 GCF_001723915.1 Gavialis gangeticus | reverse complement strand
GGGGGGAGGCGGGAGGAAGAGAGCTTGCCCAAGCAGGGTGGGGAAGTGAGAGGAGGAGATGAGGGGGCACTCCCACCCAACCCCATGCATGGCCACTGGCTCTAGGCATGCAGCTTGGGCAGGTGGGTGAGCTGGTGTGGGTGGCCATGGCACCCCCTTCCTCCCCCAGTCCTCCTTCCTGTGTGGGTGTTCACTGGACAGGTGTGGCAGGTGGTCCTGGCCATCCATGTCTGTCCCTGCCAGTGGCAAGGTCACATGGCTTCTTGCAGTGTCCCAGGGTGTGGAGGCACAGTGCCTGGCTGCCTGTGCAGTGGACTGCTCTGGGGAGGAGTTGGAGCCATCCCTGGCCTGTCCTTTCTGCTGGGGATGTGTGCCCCAGCAGAGAGGACTTGGTGGGAGAAGCTGGTCCAGGCTCCCTGAATTGCTAAATGAAGCTGGGAGCAGGAAGTTCACTGGGACCTGTGGCTGGTGCCCCAGGGAGCCCTCCCCCAGAGATTGCTCATCACAGCTGGGCCCTAGCAGAGGCTCTGGCAGGCTGTTTGCACTAAAGTAGACATGGAATCAGTGTCCAGGGCTCCTTGCAGTCAGGATGTGGTAACTGCTGCATGAGAGGCCTGGTCCTACAGGCATCCCTGAACCAGCAGCTGTGGTCCATGATGTGGACCTACTGGACCCGCAGGGCCTTCACCTTTATGTGGCAATCACACCGAGACCACTAGTGGCCATGCTTCTGCATGTGGGCTGCCATGCCCTCAAAGATGTGGGCATTTGACTAGCTGCCCCAAGCAAACTGCCTCTGCACTTTGGCATCACCCCATACTGCTTTCCCTCCAACCAGTTGGGACCCCAGGATTCTGTCTGTGGCATCAGGGAGGCTGCCATCATGGGTGCTTCTAGGGACCTTGGAGGCTCAGGCAGAGACTCTGAGTGCTGGCAGGGCTTGGCATATGTTCACAGTGGAGGGACATAATGTCCAGGAAGCAGGTAATTGGTGGAACAGGCCCTGGGGGTTAGGCCAGGGGTCTAAAGACCAGTTTGGGGCAGCCAAGGAGTCATCTCTGCCACGTGGTTAGACAAACTCCCAGCTATGTGGCTCTGCCCCAAGCAGGAGGCTAGTCTGGCTGACTGGGTGCAGATTTTCACCCAAGTCATTATCTACATGTGTGCTACTGCATAGTAGCTACTACTCAGTTAAGCTGCTTCACATATCTAAAGGTAGCAGCCAACCATGTAGTACACTAATTTACTGCACAGTAAATGCTACACATGTATAGATGCTTTACTGTGAAGTAGATTAGTCTACTGTGCAGTAAAGTGTCTTGTGTAGATGCACCTGTCTGCGCAGTATAGGGTAGGGTCATGGGGCCCTCCAGCCCCGTGTCCAGTGAGACTGCACTGTACAGACACAGGCTTATCCCAATCTTTTCACTCAGCTGTGGCTTCCCAATTCTCTTCCTCCTAGCAGCTGGCCAGAACTCCCCGCACTGTCACGGGCAAGGCCGAGCCTGATTGAACAGCTGCTCCTGGACCAGTTCAGTTCCCAGTCGCTCCCCACAGCCAGCTCTGGTTCCATTGGCACGCCTCTCCTCCCTGCAAACTCCGACAGGTTTTTTCTCATTTCCTTACAGCACCCTTTAACTCTTACATCTGTGGGATCCTGTAGTGATGCAACTAAACTAAAATCACCCTAACTTGACCTTGAGTAAAATAGGGTTCAGTGCTAAAAGAAACATGCAATTGTAACAGCTTTGTCATAACTTCTCCTACTGGTATTATTCAATATCTGCATCATACCTGCACATTTGTCTAAAAATCTATGATTAAACCAATACAGGACTGGAAAGAACCTCCTGGGCTATCCAGACCAGTCCCCTGCATTTGCAGGCAATCATTTATCTCTTTCCAAACTGTCACATACAAGTAGAAGGTACAATACCTGAAGCACCAAGAGGCCCCCATATAACGCTCTATAAAACAAAGCAGGAAAATTGAGGAAACTGTCAATGCTTTGCTGCTGCCAATAGAGAAGTAGTTGGTTAATTTGTGCTCAGAAGATCCCAGGAAAGGACAATGCCTTACACTACTGAGGAAGCCAAACGCTGCCACAATCCATGCCAATCTGACTTTGTAGAAAAATTCTTTCTTGAACCAAGATTTGACAGTCAGTGAGACAGTGAGTGGAAGAGCAGGACTGGGTTTTCTAGTGGTAGAAGGAGCGCAGCACACTTCAGTAAAAAAAAATGACCAGTTTCAGTTGTGGCCAACATTGGAAAGCTTTGGAGAAAGGTGAATGCCCTTGCCTAACCTGACTCTCCCTCAAATTACACACAGAAGCCAGTAGCACTCATGAAGGGGAAACCAAACAAACCAAACAGCATGGAATTACCAGACCCTTATCAAGCTACAAGAGAGCCAACTCTATACCCTTAGGTGGAAGTCCAAACATGCAGTTGCATGTCACCCCCACAGGACAGGGAGTTCTGGCTCCACAGTCAATCACACTAGGCCTTCTGTAAATTGGCCCAGTTCAATCTTAAAGCAATCTGGGGTCTTTGCCCACACTTGGGGTTGTTCCAGAGAAGCGTGCAGAGAGGGAAGATGTAGTTGCACTCCCCCCCACCCCCTTTCAGATGCGAGGTGCATGTGCAGTGAGCTCTCTAAGCTCACTGGCTTGTCAGTACAGCTGCTGGGAGCCACTGCTTTGGTGTAGCTCCAAAACCCAAGAGGTGAATACTGTTGCCACTTGTCCCCCCTCTTTTCCTCTGTTGCCATGGGCAGCTGGTGTCACCTTAGTCGGGGGGCATGTGCTCCCCCTGTGACCAGTCCCTTGTGGGCAATCCCACCGACTAGGAAACATCCCCCGCAGATGATCCTGCCGTCCGGGGGCAGGGGGGGGATGTCCCTCAAGAACAATCCTATGAATGTGGGGGGGGGGAAGAGGGGGTGTCCAAGGCAATCCCACAATAGCCAATTGCTGCAACAGATCGCTGTGCTCACTGAAGCCACTTCCAGGAGCAAGTGCCAGCCAATTGCTGCAGCCACTCCCAGAACTGGCCACAGCCATTCCTGAAAGCAGCTGCAGTGAGCACAGCGATCAGCTGATGCTTGCAAGGGGGAACACCAGCGTTTCTGCCTGCCACCCCTGTCCATCGCCTAAGCAACAAGAGTCATCATCAGGGGGTGCACCAGCACTCTCAGGGTGTGCCTACATGTCACCACTGTCTGTTGCTGAACTTGTTGTGCATGCATTGCACAGCTGAAGGGATGAGTTGACCCCCTGATCCCAGGCCACTCATACCTACACTACTTGGCTCATAAGATGGTTCTAAAACTTCAATCCTTTGATTGTTGGAAATCTTCTAAATTCCCATCTAAATTTGTCACCAGTTTGTAGCCATTTGACCTTGTACCTATATTATTTTTCAGCCTGAATTTGTTTTCTTCTCCTAATATTCACCCCAAGAATGTACTTGTAAAGAGAGATCATATTCCTTCTCAAGATCCATTTTAATAAGCTAATCAAGCTGAGCTCCCTTAATCTTCTTGCATAAGAGAAGCTCTCTACTCTTAGCCATCCTGGGGGACCTCTCTCAAACTTGTTTCAGTTTAAATGAATCTTTTCCAAACACTGGCAAAACTTCCCAGACACAAGCCAAAGACAAAAAGAGTCATAATTCATTGCCTACCAAGGCTTCCTTTTTTTTTTTTTTTTTTTTTTTT
>NW_017729000.1:45581251-45583623 GCF_001723915.1 Gavialis gangeticus | reverse complement strand
GTTTTTTTTTTTTTTTTTTTTTTTTTTTTAAAAAAAAAAGGAAAAAAAAAAGGAATTCATACTTTTCTAATACTTATGTGTATGTTGCTTGTGTCCTCATATCATGGTGTCCCCAGGGCCTGATAAGACCCATAGGTGACCACTGTAGCAGGGTGCCATGTCTGACTTGGTATGAATTCAACTTACTGCTCTGTATTTCTCTAGATCAGTGTTTTTCAAACTGGTTTCATGGAACCTTGCGGTTCCGTGATAGGTCATCAGGGGTTTTGCAGAGACAAGGTGATTGCAGCATGGCCAGGAGGCAGTGCACTGTCATTGTGGTGCTGGGTTGCCTGGCTCTGCATCAATCTTTAGGATAGAGGTGGAGGTTCCTCGAGAGAAGAAATGATATGAAGTGGGTCCATGAGTTTAGAAAGTTTGAACACCACTGTTCTAGATTGTTGTAGTTGGGGTAATATTATATGAATCCTATCCCTTTAACTAAGCCCTGCTTCACCCCCAGGAGGCGGAGTGGCTTCACTGCTTAGAAGGTAGAGCTCTACTGAACATCCCTATTCCTCACAGTTATGCCCAGCTCTCTGCCTCTCCCCAACCTATTTTTGCCTTGAAGGTGCACTTACCTCTGAAGTTTCCTGCCCCTTTTTACTATCAGTACACTTCAGGAATGTCTCGGCATGTCAAAAAAGCAAAGGTAATTCAGAGAGCTTAGGTGCTTATGGAGTTACTTTTTAAGGGCAGGTTGGTGACAGTGGGAAAAACCAGCGACGTCAGCATTGTTTCCAGTGTTACCATCCCATGAATTTATCACGTCTCATGATAACTGATATTTTCATATAGCTTCAGCTCCTGCAGCAATTAAGGAATCTCATCTTTCATTTTGTAGACAAATCTGTTTCTTGCACTCCTGCTTGCAGGTGGCTTAGAAATGAGATCCTGGTTAATCCAAAGTGTTCAGAAGTCTGGAGTCCAATATACATCTTTGAAAAAAGAAATTTTTTAAAAAGCCAATCTGTGGTTCTGGCAGCCTGACTCATCATGCCAGAACTGTGGTAGTTCAGCAGCAACAGTCACAAATGACCTGGGCATTATAGGACAGAAACTTTAAAACCCACCAGAACATTTGTAAGTACAGAAAAAGCACCTAAACTAGTGTGATCTCTGCCCCTCCTCTGACAGCAGCTTCCCAAGACCCTTCATCTTCACACCCAAAACAGCCTAACCACCTGGGGAAGCCTGTGGACTGTGTTTTTCACAAGGGCTGATGTGAGTTAGCACAAGCAGTTAGTGTGCCTTTGAAAGTCCCAGCTGGCATATCTGAATCTGAGCCACTATCTAATGATCATTAAAGTCCACAGCTGTTGACTTCAGGTAACAGCTGAAACTGGATAAACTTCAGAAAAAACTATATTACAGAACACTGCTTTCTATCCCTTTAGCACCTTTCCTGCATGGGAGGTCCATGAGAACCTCCAATTAAGCTGAGAGCAGATGCTACCCAGGCCCAGTTTGTGCCTGGAGGGCAGGGTGTGAGCTGCAGAACAGACCTCCCTTGCTGGTGCTCATGCTGACATGGCTCCAGTGCCTTGCATGATGCTTCATAACAGCACTTGACCTTGCCCTCCCCACATCAGTGCTGTACTCCCAGGGCCAAGGGGCAGGTTTGTGTGCAGAGGCACATCATCTAATGACACTTACCTAATTGCCAGCAGATGGGCTCTCAGTGAGGTGTGAGAACTGGCTACACGCCATATGTTATTTGTCTAATCTGGAGTTTGTGAAGTGCCAGTACGTCTTTTTCACTGGACTGATCATTCCTTTGTGCAGGACTGGTCCAGGCACAATGCCAACCTTAGCCAAGCCAAGGGCATTCCATATCTAGCCGAGGTCCTGCCCATCTGCCAGTGCTTAGCTTTCTTTAGAACCACCATTTTTCCCATTTCCATCTACAGAGGGGACTATGAAACTCCCTCTTCCTGTGGCTCTACCATACTGGGTACATCTACACATACAAATACTGCAGGGTGGGCTTGTTTTAGAGTAATTTACTCTAGAGTAAACCCACCCCAGACAGGCATCAACATGTGTGTGAGATGCAGGAACAGATTTGCTGCTCCAGGCAGCACACTTCTCCTGCCCCCTCTGGCCCTGCACCAGGGGGAGCTGGAGGTTCTGGCTACAGCTGCTGGCAGCCAGCAGTCCTTTTTTAAAAGGCAGCCCTGTGCACTGCTCCCTCGCCACCTTTCCTAGCCTGAAGCAGCATGCCCACTGTGCCATGGCTGCTCCACCCCCAGGCCCTGGGAGCATTGTCCACTGCCCCAGGCTCTTGCCAGCCATGGTGCTCATAGTGCTGAACAATCATTCCCCAAGATCCT
>NW_017729000.1:45580294-45580812 GCF_001723915.1 Gavialis gangeticus | reverse complement strand
AGGGGGGCCTGCTGCTGGCCAGTGGGTGGCTGCCAGGGGCAGGTGGGTGTCATAGGATGGGGTCCCCAGGGATGGCCATGATGCCCCATAGGCTCTGTGACCATGCCAATCTTGCCCAACAGGAACCTTTTTCTTCTCCTGCTGTGTCTTGATGCAATTATAATAAATAGGAAGGCTGCCCTCAAGTTTACATTGGACACAGTCCTGATGGACCCCCTGCTGAACCCTGTGGGTTCTTGGACCCCTTTTGTGTCCCACTCAAAAGTGGATGCCTCACAGAACACCCTCAGCTTTATGGGTAGCTGCATGGCTCCAAAACTGCCCCTTTGCCACACTCCAAGCCTTGCAGATGGCATTCACACCTTGTCTCTCTCTGCACCCCCTGCCACTGGGCTCTCTGCAGCCCTGTCTCTGCACCCCCTGGCGCTGAGGTCTACTCAGCACCTTTGTCACCGTACCCCCTGGCACCAGGGTCTCTACACTGTAGGCCTCCCCAATAAGGCCTCCTCCTTCCCCAA
>NW_017729000.1:45579110-45580142 GCF_001723915.1 Gavialis gangeticus | reverse complement strand
CCCTTGCTGGTGCTCATGCTGACATGGCTCCAGTGCCTTGCATGATGCTTCATAACAGCACTTGACCTTGCCCTCCCCACATCAGTGCTGTACTCCCAGGGCCAAGGGGCAGGTTTGTGTGCAGAGGCACATCATCTAATGACACTTACCTAATTGCCAGCAGATGGGCTCTCAGTGAGGTGTGAGAACTGGCTACACGCCATATGTTATTTGTCTAATCTGGAGTTTGTGAAGTGCCAGTACGTCTTTTTCACTGGACTGATCATTCCTTTGTGCAGGACTGGTCCAGGCACAATGCCAACCTTAGCCAAGCCAAGGGCATTCCATATCTAGCCGAGGTCCTGCCCATCTGCCAGTGCTTAGCTTTCTTTAGAACCACCATTTTTCCCATTTCCATCTACAGAGGGGACTATGAAACTCCCTCTTCCTGTGGCTCTACCATACTGGGTACATCTACACATACAAATACTGCAGGGTGGGCTTGTTTTAGAGTAATTTACTCTAGAGTAAACCCACCCCAGACAGGCATCAACATGTGTGTGAGATGCAGGAACAGATTTGCTGCTCCAGGCAGCACACTTCTCCTGCCCCCTCTGGCCCTGCACCAGGGGGAGCTGGAGGTTCTGGCTACAGCTGCTGGCAGCCAGCAGTCCTTTTTTAAAAGGCAGCCCTGTGCACTGCTCCCTCGCCACCTTTCCTAGCCTGAAGCAGCATGCCCACTGTGCCATGGCTGCTCCACCCCCAGGCCCTGGGAGCATTGTCCACTGCCCCAGGCTCTTGCCAGCCATGGTGCTCATAGTGCTGAACAATCATTCCCCCAGATCCTGGTGAACACCCCTGATAAACTTAAATCCTTGCATGGTGCAGCCACCTGGCCTGGCTCACTGCACCTTCCCAGGACCCCTGCCCCCACACTGTTGCCACCTGGACCCCATGCTGCTCTCCCAGGGGACCCAGCAAGCACACTGATGATATGCTCCTAGATGCCACAACTGGGGCCAACCTGATGAGTGGTTCTCAACCTTTTCTGTA
>NW_017729000.1:45575774-45577543 GCF_001723915.1 Gavialis gangeticus | reverse complement strand
GTCTCTGCACCCCCTGGCGCTGAGGTCTACTCAGCACCTTTGTCACCGTACCCCCTGGCACCAGGGTCTCTACACTGTAGGCCTCCCCAATAAGGCCTCCTCCTTCCCCAATAGCCTCAGCCCAATCCACCAGTTTATAAACAGAAATCAAAATATGAGCCCCTGGGCTAAAACATAATACAAGCAGTTCAGGGTGTGCTCTGTCCCTTTAAAAGAGTCAAACACCACCTGCCAGCACCAAGTATCATATAGGCCAGGGTACCTGGTGAGCTCCTGGAGCCCCTTACTCCTACCAGAAGTAGAACAGGCAGGGAGGCATCTCTAGCTAGCATCTTCTGTAAGAACTCCTTCCCCCTTAGCTTCTGACAGAGAACTGACTCCTGCCAGGCTCAGCCCTGGGGTATATATGTGCCCAGGGCCCTGCCTTCTTCGGTCAGCTAACCAGGCGCAGGTGCAGGCTAATTCCCTTATTAGCCTGCTGCCATAGTAACCTGCACTTGTGGGGTTTCTGTCTGACTCTTAGGGCCCTCTCCCTAGGTAGTTTCTGCTCTTAAAGGAGCAGGCACCTTAGTGCCCTGCAACAGTGGGGTTGTGGCCAAGGAAGGGGCAGGGCAATGGACAACACAAAGGTGACTGCCAGCGCCAGGATGGTAACCAGCACCTGTCAGTCCTCCTCCATCATCTCCACTGGCCTGGCCACCAGGGCAGCCTGCCACTCCTGGGCCTCCAGGTGCCTCTCCTCTAGGTCCAGGAGCCTGTCCCAGAACTTCTGGTTCATCCAGTATCCCCCTCACGCAGGTTCCTTGCCTCCTTATGGGCAATGCCCTCTATGAGCCAGGCCCATGAGTCTGCCAGATGCTTCTCGGCCATGGTGAGCAGCTGGTCCAGCAGCTGGGTCCATTCCTGTGTTCTGCGCTGCCAGAGCCAGTGCATATGGATGGCCCAGCCAAGGCTGGTTGTGACCCTGATGGTGCGTCTTGGCTGCCAACTGGTGCCTCTCCCCTGCATGTAGCTTCAGGTCTTACAGAACCAGGAGAAAAAGCTTGTTTGTAAGAGTTTGCAACATTTCTGAGATAACATGCTCTGTACCAGGAGGCTGTGCACTGCCTGGTCTCAGATCGAGGATCATGTGTGCACAAGTGCCCATGGACCATGGTAAGTTGGCTGGGCAGGCTCTGGCTCAGGTGGCTGCTGGCCAAGCCCCCTGTCCCCACTCTGGATGCTGGCCACAGGCACCCTGCCTCCTCTGCTACCTTCCCAGGCTGGGACAGGCCTGGCTCTTGGCAGCACCTGCCGCTGCTGCTTCAGAGCCACTCCCCCTGCTTCTTCTCTTGCAGGCCAGCCTATCTTCTGTGGTTCCACCAAACCCACAGCACCCAGGCTTGGGGGTGAGGGGCTCCCAGCTGACTGGGATGAGGACCTGTTGAAGCCCCTGTCCTTCACCCAGGGGGCCTCTCCAGAGAGACTCCCTGGGGCCAACCCCCCCCCCCACTGTGTCAGCACTGCACTGTTAGCATGCCCCTGCTGTGAGTGTCCAGGGTGTGCTGTGAAGAGCTGTTTGAGCAGACCAAGGAGTGCCTGGACAACTACATCCCTCTGCTGCTGATCACCATGGTGGCCTGGGCACAGCTGTGAACCTGGCATGGGACCCTGAGCTTCAACAACGAGGAAGGCAAGGCTGTCCTGCCCCACAATTTCCATCACCACCTGGAGTGCTACCTATGGCTGTGCTACATGTCCCCCACAGCTGAGAAGGATATCGCCACTGG
>NW_017729000.1:45567955-45570774 GCF_001723915.1 Gavialis gangeticus | reverse complement strand
AGAAGACCAAGGGGAAGAACTTGGTAACAGTCTTCAGAAAGATTTGTTATAAAGAATCAATTTTTCTGCATCCAGTGAGTGGGAGGGGGAGCTGGACAAGCAATAATGGGCTTGGCTTAGATTGCATGCTGTGTGGGGGTGGGGTGAAACTCTGGGGGTCAGGGGGAACATGGGCAGGCCAGGTGGAGAGGGGACCAGGGGCAGGGGCTGGGGCAGGGATGGCCCTCCCTCCAGTGTGGGGCTTACCACATGGGTGTGGCAGGCATGCCCAGTGGCCCAAGTCATCCCTGCTGGCAGCAAGGAAGTGTGGCTCCTGGTGGTGTCCTGGGGCACAGGAATGCAGTGTCTGGCTGCCCAGGGAGGAGCTGGAGCTGCTGGGGGGAAGTGGTGCTAGGACCAGCCTGGCCGCCTGGCCGCCGTTGTACGCACAAAGCGTACAGTGTGAATTAAAAACAAGCAGGAATCTTATCAGGGGATAAGGCACAATGCTGTATTTATTGGACCATAAAACATAAAATATAAAAGGAATAAAGAACAGTAAGTTTATCTGCTTTACTCAGTCCCATACATACACATTCACTCATTCATTCATACAAAAGAAACAAGCACTCGCACAGATAGTTAGAGAGTCTTGCAAAGGTTAAGGTGTTACCAAGTTCTAAAGATGCTTTAGAGGAATGGAGTCAGGTCTTGCTGGACGCACCCAAAACTCCTTCTTGCAGGTGGACAGACCCAAAGCCTTTTCTTTGTGTTCATTCTTTATAGTGATAGCTGTCCATACAAGCCTATGGATTCCACTGAGTCATCCTTCTTGTCCCATTGGCAGGCTGGGATTGGTAGGACATGATCTTCTGGCTTTGTGGTCTGCAGTCTTCAAGGGGGTCATTGCTTGTAGTCTTCAACCGTCAGGGTGAAGGCATAATTTAGTATTAGGTAATCCTTAACTGCTGACTCAACATTGCTGCAACCTTTAACTGTTAAACCACGGAAGGCTATTTTCACCTGCTGTGAGAGGACTGTCTTCCTTCACATTGTCACATACATACATCACTCATTCTTTCATTACCTCTTTTCAAACATGTCAGACATACCACAGAGCTTACATAAACATTTTTCTTATACTAAATTTAAGTTCTAAAATCATGAGATCAACAAGTCAGATATATTTATGCTAAGCAATACGAAATTTAAAGTAGATGGTTATTGCATGGTTATTTAATATTTAATACAGAATAATAATGACTAATTAAAATATTGTGAAAAATAAATCATAACAAGATTCATTATAAAAACAGCAATAGAAAGCAATTACAGCAATTATAGCTACTGCAATACAATACCTGGGTGGGGCTGAGCATGTGGAGCTGGTGGGGCAGGTGTTGACCTGAAGCTGCTGGAAGAGGCCAAGGGTGGGGACCATGGTGGGATGGTCTTCTGGTGGGGTAAGGAAGGCTGGAAGGCTGCCCTCCCCCAGTGATGCATCACCATGGATGCCAGACCACAGTGGAGGCTCCAGCAAGCCGCCCATGTTGGAATAGACAGAATAGCTCAGGCCAGGGTGCCGGGGCACAAGGATGTCATCCAGCTGACACAAAAAGGGCATGCACTTGCAGGCAGTCCCTGACCAGCAGTTGTGGTTGGTGACACTAACCTACTGTGCCCGCAAGGCTTTGACATTTATGTGGCACTAACATGCCAACTGGTCATGCCCATGTTCCCACATGCCTAACAGGCCCTAATAAATGTGCGTGTTGGAGCACTCTGTGCAAACTGGCTGAGGACCTTGGCCTCTCCCTACAGTGCGATGAGGTCTGCAGTTTCTTCCTGGTACCAGCTGCAGCCCCAAGAGTCAGCGTGTGGTGTTGGCGAGGATGCCAGTGTGGCTCCCTTGATGGCTTGGTTGGCCTCCACGTGGCAGTCCCAGTGCTGGTGGGCAGGCCTGGGCAGGAGCATGCAGTGCCCAGTGCAGGGTCCCAGCATGGGCCAGGCTGGCACACAGCAATGTGGTACCAGATGCCAGCGGCAGGGTCTGGGCAGGTTGCTGCAGGTAGTCTGGAACCAGCTGAAATGGGCCTCAGTGACCAGAGGCTGGCTGCAGATGTCCCAGGGTCCTGCTCAGCCTGGCAGGTGCCTGCAGCACCCAGAACAGTGCAACGGTGCAGGCCTGGCAGCCACATAAAAATACAGTGCCAGGGACCAATGCCAGAGTGTGGGCAGGCTACTGCAGCTGTCCTGGGGCCTCTTCTGTGCAACGCAGTGGCTGCAGGTGGTCCAAGGCCCCGGTGTTGCCACAGGCTTTTAAGGGCCTAGAGCTGGGGCAAGCATATAGCCACCCCAGTTCTACAGCTGGAGACATTCCTGGCCCCAGGGCCTGGGGGGCTAAGCTGCAGGTGTCCCCTGGCGGTAGGGCTGACTGGGACCAAATTTGCCCCCAGTCAGCGTCTACTTGGGAAGTAACTACTTGGGAGTAAATCTGCTACTTATATTTGCAGGTAGCAAATTTACATGTGATTAGAGCAAATTATTAGGGCTGTGCAAAGCTTCGATTTAATATTCAATTCGACAAATATTCAACATGAAAAGTGAAAGTCAAGTCGAATAGCAGCTGGTTGAATAGCTGTTGAATTGAATAACGGAAGTTGAATATTAACAGTGTGAGTCGAATATTAACAGCGCGGGTTGAATATTTGACAAGGGTCGAATATTCCGCTTGCCTATACTGGATTCCCTGTGGGGGGAAAAAAAAGGGAAAGTAAGGGGAAGGAGGGGGAAGCGGTGCTTTCATGACTGACATGTGCGGCTGGCCAGTGACCTGTCAG
>NW_017729000.1:45565091-45567944 GCF_001723915.1 Gavialis gangeticus | reverse complement strand
AATGCCAAAGTTATAGCCTGCTTTGACCTTCCCCATTATGGCCTATGGGGAAGTCGAAGCAGCTCGAATATTCGGCTGAGCTTCGACCTCGAGTAGAAGCGGACCTGCCTCGACTCGCAGCGGGTGGCAAATCAAACTGGGACCTGGTTTAATATTCGACATGGCTGTTGAATCGAATATTACCTACTCTGCACAGCCCTACAAATTATGGTGCAGTAAGCATCTGCATGTGTAGATGGTAACGATTACTGTGCAGTAATTTGGTCCACTACACAGTAAAGCTCTCATGAGGACACGCCCACTTGGAGTGGATTTCTTTTACATATCTTTGTTGGCTCTTCTGCTAAAACGGTTGTTTATTTGTACAGTGGCACATTTCCCTTGATGGTCACAAAATGCTGAAATGCTTTGGGAGCACGTCTCCCTCTCTGATCGGCCTTTCACATCTCCATGATGCACAAAGGCCTCCCCCAAAAATGCTGCTTTTTTTGATCTCATGCCGCTGCAATCCATGAACCACCACGTTGTCAGCCCACCTCTCTACCTAGCCAGTGGCATCTTCTATTACATCTACTTTCCAGAGGCCACCTTGGCATGGGGCCAGGTAGCTGCCTCTGTCTTTGGTTCACATTGATGACAATGTTAGCTATGTCTGTCATCAATCTTCATTCTGGTTCTTTCATCCTCAGAAGGACTCCCCACATCTCCTTGTCCTCAAGCCTTCTACTACTTGGTCAGTATTGAGGTTTGGAGACCATGTGGGAGAGGGTTGAAAGGTTCTGGAGTCTGAAGAAGAGTTGACAAGAGTTGTTTTGTGTCCCTAAAGTCTCATCTTTGATCCACTTCCCCTGGGTACTGACTCCACAAAGACATTGGTGTAGGGTCAGAAGTACACACGCAAATTTTTCTGATGAAATCCCTAGCTCCCAATCCCTAGCTGAGGGTGCTTGTTTACGTTCCACCTCTCCTGTTTCCATGTTACAATTTTCCTGTGTCCCTGTGACAAAAATTGTAGAGCCCACGTGCAGAGATCTCCCCAGGCAGAGCCCATGCTGACTCCAGTCTAGTCACTTTAAAATTCAACTTCAACAGCATTGACATGCCATTCTGGCTCAAATATAAACATTTCATCCATTTTCAAAGTCAGGTTGTTCGTCTGTGTGTTTGGACAAATTTTGAGTTGTTTCTTAATATTTGTCTCACTCCGCTGATGATTTGCAGTAACAAACACATACAGCAGCTGCCATCTCTTGCCCAGAATGCTGAATAAAAAGCAGTGCTAGCCCTCTGGTGAAGCCACACTGGACACGGCCACTCAGCCCCTGTCAACACTCCAATTCTTTTTTGCCGGGGGGGGGGCAACTGTTTTTCCAAAGGGTGGAGCTTTTGCAATCTCATATTTGACCACTTGATGGCACCCAAACTCTGCCAAGAAAATATGGGTCCAGTTTGTGTACAGCCATGTAGTTGCTCTGGGGCTAATGATGGAGCTATGCTGATTTATATCAGCAAAGCATCTGGTCCTAGGATGTCTGGCCCACTCATGTTCTTGGCTCTTCCCCCACAGGAATTACCTTGAAATCAGAGACTTGTGGGATATTCCTCTACTCTGCACCAGACTTATTGCTGTCAATAGCAAGGTATTTGGTATAAGAATTGTCTTTCAGTCTGTTGGTCCAGCACCTGGTATAATGAGTTTCTGCAAGCATAAGCCTGTACATATTATCCTACTGATACAATGCTATCCATTAGTATGTCACAAAGGGGATCCATCAGCATTATTATTTACAGATGGGGAACTGAGGTACCAGGTGGTGAAATGAATTGTTCAAGGCCACACAACAGGTCAGCACCAGAGTTGGAAATAAAACCCAGATTTCAAGAGTCCTAGGTTAGTGCACCACCCACTTGGCCACAATGCTACTATAGCAGTAAATGAACATACCTTGGGATGTAAATAAGTGTTCATAAAGGCCAAGTGTTCAGTAGGAAATTCAGCAGCTATATCCCCTGTACCCTGCTGCAATAATAATTCATTGTATTTCATCCCTTCCTCTGCCTCTCCTGGACCAGGACTGCAGCCTTTCATTGCAAATACTCAGAGGGTGTGTCTACATGAGATGCTTTACTGAGCATTAGACTAATCTTATGTGCAGTAAAGTGTCACTGTCTATGTGTGTGCATCAGTTACTGAGAGAGAACTCTGGTCAGAGCTACATAAGCCTTGGGTCGAGACAGTGGGAGCTGGTCAGCCCAGGATGAGGCAGAGTGGGGGCTCCTGAATGCCCAGGAGACCAAGAGGAAACAGCTTTGCTGGCTGGGGTACAGGACAGAGCAACCCAGAGAGAAGGAGCTGCAGGGTAAGCAGCATGCTGCCTCTTTTATTTTTCCTTTGTTATAGCCCAGGGGCTTAGTGTTTATGTGTAGTTTAAACCGGAGGTTTGGGATGAGGCTTAAAGGGGAGGATTGGAGGCCTCATAAGTGCCCAAAGGCACATAGGTGCCTTGAGCCCTGTCAGGGGAAGGTTCAAGGCTCTAGTGAGTATTGAGCTGTAGTGGAGTCGGGAAAACAGTGCAAGGCACAGAGAGACAGGGGCTAGAGAGCCTGGTGCCAGAGAAGCACAGAGAGACAGGGGCCAGGGGCCCAGTGACAGGAAAGGAGGGAGCTGAGCTAATGCCTCAGATCAACACAGTGGGCCTAGGCAAGAAGGCCTAGCCACTTTAAAGGGGCAGTGGCTGAATAGGCTGAGGCCCCAACAGAGGTGACAACAGTCGAATAACAGCTGCGAGGCACGGGGCATGGTGTAGCGGAGTTCCTCACTTCCAGGTGTTCTCTGGAGTGAACACCCAATCT
>NW_017729000.1:45559133-45560091 GCF_001723915.1 Gavialis gangeticus | reverse complement strand
ACAGGAAAGGAGGGAGCTGAGCTAATGCCTCAGATCAACACAGTGGGCCTAGGCAAGAAGGCCTAGCCACTTTAAAGGGGCAGTGGCTGAATAGGCTGAGGCCCCAACAGAGGTGACAACAGTCGAATAACAGCTGCGAGGCACGGGGCATGGTGTAGCGGAGTTCCTCACTTCCAGGTGTTCTCTGGAGTGAACACCCAATCTGGGAAGCCCTGGGGCAGCCTCCCCTTTGAGAACCAAAAGAAACATCAAGACATGGCAGAAAAGTGAAGGGGAGACTGTTTCCAGAAATGGACTGAAATAAAGGGGACGCTAGGGTGCCCTCCAGGGGTTCATGAGCATCCTGGGGATGGCGACCTATAACTGGTCCCACTCCCCAGCAGCAGGGAGCTCCTAGCCCCCACTCCTCGATCCCAGAGTCAGGGCTAGGAGATTCTCATCTCCTAACCTCGCCTCTGCAATTGGGGAGTCAAGGCTGGAAAGATTTTATAAGAATCTCCTGGGGGCAGAGAACAATTTCCCGCCCCCCCTGCTACTTGGCTGACCGGGGGCACTTTCACTCCCAGTCAGCCATCTACACATGCTGTACTGTGCAGTAACTATTGTTCATAGTTTCATAGTTTCTAAGGTCGGAAGGGACCTGAGCAGGTCATCGAGTCCAACCCCCTGCCATGGCAGGAAAGAGTACTGGGGTCAAACAACACCAGCAAGGTGTACATCTAGCCTCCTTTTAAAGACCCCCAGGGTAGGAGCCAGCACCACTTCTCTTGAAAGTTGGTTCCAGATCCTAGCCGTCCTGACAGTGAAGTAGCGCCTCCTGATGTCTAGCCTGAATCTCCCCTACGCCAGCTTGTGACCATTATTCCTGGTCACTCCCGGTAGTGCTCGGGGGAACAGGGACTCTCCCAATGCCTGCTGGTCCCCTCTGACTAGTTTGTAACAGGCCACTAGATCCCCC
>NW_017729000.1:45558467-45558966 GCF_001723915.1 Gavialis gangeticus | reverse complement strand
TGGACCTGCTTGAGATGCATCTGTGGATGCATGACAAGGCGCGGTTGGCCTTCTTGACTGCATCCCCACAGTGCCGGCCCATGTTCATCTTGAAATCAATGATGACTCCAAGATTTTTTTCTGGCTCTGCACTGACGAGAAGAGAGTTCCCCAGCCTGTATGTATGGTGCCGGTTGTTCCTCCCTAGGTGCATCACCTGGTACTTGTCGGTGTTGAATCCCATCCTATTCTCATCTGCTCACCCCTGTAACCTGTCTAGGTCCGATTGCAGCCTATTCCTCCCTTCTAGCATGCCCACATCCCCCCATATCTTAGTGACATCAGCAAATTTGAAGAGGGTGCTATTTACCCCTTCATCCAAGTCACTGATGAAAATGTTGAACAGTGCGGGCCCGAGGACCGAGCCCTGGGGGACCCACTGCCCACATCCCTCCAAGTCGAAAATGACCCATCCACCACCACTCCCTGGGTGCAGCCCTCCAGCCAGTTAGCTACCCAT
>NW_017729000.1:45556741-45558303 GCF_001723915.1 Gavialis gangeticus | reverse complement strand
TGAGCCATGGGGGATTTTGCGCCCTCCTGCCCCCTTTGATCCGTGTTGGGATTACCTCCCTTTGGGCTTGGAGGATCGTCTCCTTAAGGAGCGACCACTCTTCTTGGACACCTGGCTCCCCTCCCCTCCAGGACCTCAGTGCTTCCCCGTCTATTCTCCTTACTCCCAAGTAAATTTGCTTGGTGTATTTACAGGTACCTAAATTATGATTAGAGCAAATTACTGCACAGTAAGTGTCTCCATGTGTAGATGGTGATGCTTACTGTGCAGTAATTTGCTCTAATCTCAAGTAATTTACTCTAATCTTATAAGAATCTCCCAGACCCTGCTCTGCAATAGCCCGGGCTTTGGTGGTGGAGCCTGCCACAGCAGCAGGCAGCCAGGTGCTAGCCCCAGGCTCCCTGCCAGCCCCGGGCTAACAACCCAGGGGAGCCTAGAGCTCCATCTGGATGCTGCAGGGGGCCAATGCAGGGCTAGTGGGAGCAGGAGCAGACTGCTGCCACGAGCAGCAAATCTCTCCCTTCCCTGCATGTGTAGACCTCTGCTCGGGGTGGATTTACTCCATAAAGTAAATTATTCAAGAGTAAACCCACCCTAGAGCATTTGCACATATAGACATGCCCTTTGTGTGCTAGGTAAATTGTCTACCTGTTATGTCTCATCTTCCCAGATCCTGAGTCTCATCTACTTCCCTATTCCCTGGGGGCATCTACACATGCATTAATGCATTTTTCCTTATGCACATTAAATTTAGTACCTCCAATATGTGGTACTAAATAAATGCATATTAGGCTGTGCTAATGCACAGTAGTGCAAGTGCATACTTTTTAGGTGACGCTTAATGCACAGTAGCCTATTCTACTTCGCGTTAGCATATGAACGCAGCTTTTTACATGATGCTTTAATGTGCAGTAAAATAGGCTACTTTGCATTAAAGTGAACATGTAGATGTGCCCCTTAGGTAGCCCAGCAAGAATGTAACAGGGTTAGTATTCAGCACCCCTGCTCCTTTGTGCTCTCTAGGTCACAAAATGTTTTAGTTATGCCTCTGCAGTACGGCTGTGCGAAATTTCACTGGCTGTTTCGATTCGACACTGTTTCAACTCATTTCGAGCTTGAAACAGTGAAATTGAATCGACACAAAGGGCTTTGAAACAGCCTTGAAACAAAACAAGGCTAGTTGAAATGTTTCGAGTTTCGAGTTGAAATGTTTCCTGTCAGACCAACCTGGTGGCCTTCTATGACCAGGTGACCAAATCCTTAGATGCAGGGGTAGCAGTGGACATAGTCTTTCTGGACTTTCGGAAGGCTTTCGACACTGTCTCTCACCCCGTTCTCATTAAGAAACTGGGGGACTGTGGTGTCGACACCTACACAGTCAAATGGGTCGCCAACTGGCTGGAGAGTGGTAGTGGATGGGTCATTTTCAACCTGGAGGGATGTGGGCAGTGGGGTCCCCCAGGGCTCGGTCCTCAGGCCTGCACTGTTCAACATCTTCATCAGTGACTTGGAGAAGGGGGTAAAAAGCACCCTGTTCAAATTTGCTGATGACACTAAGATGT
>NW_017729000.1:45554299-45556305 GCF_001723915.1 Gavialis gangeticus | reverse complement strand
CTGGCAGAGGGTAGATTCAGGCTAGATATCAGGAGGCACTACTTCACTGTCAGGGCGGCTAGGATCTGGAACCAACTTCCAAGCGAAGAGGTGCTGGCTCCTACCCTGGGGGTCTTTAAGAGGAGGCAAGATGAACACCTTGCTGGTGTCGTTTGACCCCAGTGCTCTTTCCTGCCATGGCAGGGGGTTGGACTGGATGATCTGCTCAGGTCCCTTCTGACCCTACTAACTATGAAACTATGAAACTATGAGTTTCGAAGTAGCCAGTGCAGCTCTGGCTTTCCCTGTCTCCCACCGCCAAGCTGAGGGAAGTCAATCACAGGACAGGGGAAGGGAATTGAGCTGGAGTTCCCCTCCCAAGTGCTACGATTGGGCTGGGGAAAGGAGCTGAGCCTGATCTCTCAGTTTCCCTCCCCAGCCCTATGATCAGGCCCAGCCCGATCTAGCGCGGGGGATGGGAACTCAGCTCAGCTGGGCTGACTTCCCATCCCCAGCCTGATCTAGCGCTGGGGAAGGGAACTGAGTGATTGGGTTCAATTCCTTTCCACAGTCCCAGGTGGCAGCGCCAGCTTCCCTCCCTCATCTGGCAGGCAGATAGGGGCCCGCAACCCCGATCTGTCTGCCAGATGAGAGAGGCTGTTTCAAGCTTCCCCATTATAGCTAATGGGTGAAATGTTGAAACAGCGTCGAAACAGCCTCATTGTTTTGCCTAAGCAAAACAGAACAGCTACTTTGAATCAAAATGAAATTTGAAATGAAACACTGTTCCGTGGAACCCTCGAAACTCAAGTCAAAATGGAACGGTGCCATTTTGCACAGCCTTACTGTGCAGCCCAACTGGACAGCCTCTATGTCTGGCTTCTACTGCTTTTTGGTTGCAAACTGAACTCTACCTTTGGTTCCCACTCTGCCTGGATCCATAGAGCAGTGCAGAGAGCATGGGCTGTCATCCAGTTAATGATGCTGTGGGGCAAAGTGCAGAGGGGAGGCAGTCGCAGGCAGTACCTGACCTGACAGGGAGATAGGAACCATCATACTGGGCATCTGGTGCAGTAAAACAGTAAATTCAGTGATGTCTTGGAAAAGGTCAAAAATAAGATTCAGAAACTTAAACAAGTTCTGGAACCTAGGGATACAGAACCATGATTAGGACTCATTTTTTGTGTTACTAGGGAAAGCACAGACCCAGGGAAAAAGAAAGACTCAGCCAGTCATGAAGGGAGTTGAGTTTGCAGATGAGTATGACTTACCCCCAGGTCACCTGTATAACAGTGCACAGGTACTCTCCAGAAGGAGCCAGTGAAGCAGTACTAAAGATAAGGAGTGTAAGCCAGGAAGGGAAGACTGAGGAGACAGCACCGATAGCACTGATGATTTTATCATGAGATTCATGATTTTTGGTGTCTGCCTTAAAGTTCTAGCTTTAGGAGTCATGTAATTTCAGCTTTCATCAAGAATAATAGAGCTAACATTCATGGTTTCAGAGAACAGTCTGAGTGGGACTGAATGTGACCTCCAAGCTTAGAAACCAGAAGTCAAAGGAACAGAGTCAATCTATTTTTAAAAAATCTCATGTTTCTTCAGCTGAGTTTTGGCTTTAGTCCTGATTTCTGAGTTGGCAACCCTGAGGGAGAGTATTTGGAGCAGGAAACTGGAATACTAGCCACTGTTTCATAGTTTCATAGTTTCTAGGGTTGGAAGGGACCTGAGCAGATCATCTAGTCTGACCCCCTGCCATGGCAGGAAAGAGTAGTGGGGTCAAACGACCCCAGCAAGTTGTTCATCTAACCTCCTCTTAAAGACCCCCAGGGTAGGAGCCTGCACCACTTCTGTTGGAAGTTGGTTCCAGACCCTAGCTGCCCTGACCGTGAAGTAGCGCCTCCTGATATCTAACCTAAACCTACCCTCTGCCAGCTTGTTACCGTTATTCCTGGTCACTCCTGGCAGTGCTCGGGGGAACAGTGACTCCCCCAATGCCTGCTGATCCCCCCTGACTAGTTTATAAC
>NW_017729000.1:45552833-45554125 GCF_001723915.1 Gavialis gangeticus | reverse complement strand
AAGGTGCGGTTGGCCTTCCTAACTGCCTCCCCACACTGCTGGCCCATGTTCATCTTGGAGTCAGTGATGACTCCAAGATCCTTTTGTGCCTCCATGCTGACAAGAGGGGAGTTCACCAACTTGTAGGTATGTGTGCAGGCTTGGCGTGTCCGGCGCTGTACCCGCCTCTTCACACGTCTCACCCAAAGCTTTTTTCAAGCACTACGAGTCACTCCTCTCGGCCTGTACGCGCCTGATACGCCTGCCACGACTTTGATGTTATTCCAGTTCAGTGATCTTACTTCGGCGCGTGTCAGTCCAAAAGTGAGACTCCGGGACTCTTGGGGTCCCTAGTCAGTGAGGGCTCCGCCACCCCTACACCCTCACCCGTACCACCGGGTCAGTCATTGTCTCGGGTTAACGGACCCGTCAGTAGGTCGCTCCCTTTCCACTAGGAGAGATCTGTTTTATGCCATCAATTTTCCCCAGCCAGGGGTTATTTGGGCAATGGGCTACCCTGCCCTCTGTGCCCTCTTGTTAATACCCGGCTGCTAAGTGCTCGAGCACTCCTCCCTAGAACCCTCTCAGGGCTCCTTAGTCCTTTCCCTGGCTTCTTGCCAACTTTCAGTCCTCATAAACACCAGCCAGCCTCCCGTTCTGTAGAGAGTGCTCCTCTACTACAATCTATACGGCTCCCGGCTCCTGCCAGGTCCAGCCGTTCTCAGCCGCATCGTACAGCCTGGGTCTTCGCTGGGACCCGTCAACCCAGCTTCCCCGCCCTGTGGGGGCTTCACCTTACCCCACCAGGTCCGACAGTGCCTCCGGACAGTTCTGCTCCGCTTGCCAGTGCTCCTTCTCACCGCTGCGGCCGCCTGGCTTCCTTCCGGCTCCGCCTCCTCCCTGTCCGACGCCGGCGTCCTTCTTACGCTGGTCCTTGCCGTTCAGGCCACACCTCCTTCCCTGCACCTGAAGACGGTAAGGGGTTGCCCCGCGTTCTGGGCATGTGGGAGGGAGTTCAGCGCTGCAGCACCGGGGCGGGAAGCCTCAGATCCGGCCCGCCTCTTCACTCCCTCACAGTATGGTGCTGGTTGTTCCTCCCCAGATGCATCACCTTGCACTTGTCTGTGTTGAATCCCATCCTATTCTCATCCACCCACCCTTGTATCCTGTCTAGGTCCGATTGTAGCCTGTTGCTTCCTTCTAGTGTGCCCACGTCCCCCCACATCTTAGTGTCATCAGCAAATTTGAACAGGGTGCTTTTTACCCCCTCGTCCAAATCACTAATGAAGATGTTGAAGAGTGCGGGCCGAGGA
>NW_017729000.1:45548396-45552606 GCF_001723915.1 Gavialis gangeticus | reverse complement strand
TTTCTTAATGAGAACGGGGTGAGAGACAGTGTCAAAAGCCTTCTGGAAGTCCAGGAAGACTATGTCCACTGCTACCCCTGCATCTAATGATCTGGTGATCTGATCGTAAAAGGCCACCAGGTTGGTCTGTCAGGACCTGCCACTGATGAACCCGTGTTGGTTGCCCCTAAGCATGCATTCCCCTGCTGGCCCCTGTTTATTCCACACATATGAAGATGGCAGCAGTGAGAGAACACTGACTGTCCTTGGGGACCGAGACCATCAGTAACTCCATCACCTACCCAGAGGTTCATGCACATGAGATCCACAATCCATGTGTGTATGTGTTCAGAGGGTCCTTTCACTGCCATTATCCCATCATGGCTCTGCAGGATAGTGTCAGAGGCTCCTGACTCAGAGACCTCTACTTAGGGATTGTCAGGCCAAAATGTGGGGAGGGCCAGGCTCCTAGTTTGACTCTCCTTTCTAAGGCTGGACACATGGTAGAGTGTTGACATTGGGAGTGTGACTACTGTGCAGGCAGAAGGATCCAGCCCTGGGGTAGTTTTCTTCCAGTTTAACATCATGACAAGGCCATCATTACAGACTAAGCAGATGGGAGTTCAGCTAGGCTTAGAGTACAGGCCACTGGAAGGTGGCAGGTGTAGTTCATGGCCCAGGCCAATATCCAGACATGCCCGTGCTGAAATTCAGGGGGCTAGGCACAGATTTGACTGGTAGGCCAGTCCTTCCCCATGCCTGGCTTCATGCTGGAGCTGACTGGATCATGTCTGAGGACTGGAAACAAAGATTTGCCCAGCTCAGTTAATGAACAGGGAAAGAAGATGCCCTGAATCTGCTCCTCTCCATTTTCCTAATCAGGTTTCCACTGAACTGCTGGACTTGTCCAATAGTTTATCAGTAAGAAACTATGTCCAGAATGACTTAGCCTTGAGAGTCATGGGTAAGTGCCTTGGTTCAGTAGTTTCTATTAAAGTATTTGCTGACTCTGGGGCAAGCACAGAAGCTAACTACATATTTGTCATTGTAACAGGGAATCCAATCCTGATCAAAGGTGGGCAGAGCTTGAGCGGTATATAAACACAAGCTCAGCCAAGCTAGGCAGTCTCACCCTGCAAGCCAGGGGATGAGCAGCTTCTGGCCGGGAAAAATGTAGGGGGATGCTGGGCTGACTTCAGGGCTACTCTAAAGACTGCCAGCAGAATATTTGTCCCTTATGAAGGAATGCAACCCAGGTAAGGGGAGGCCTTGCTGCAACACAGTGAGCTATTGTGGTCATTGCTATTGTGGTCACTGCTGCTGGGTCCAGGGACCCAGAGTGAGAGGGAAGGGGCAGAGATCCCAAGAGCCTGGAGTGACAGAGCTAGTGCCTAGAAGCCAGGTCCTGTACAGTGGCTCAGGCTAGAAGACATAACTAGAGCAAAGGGGTGGAGACTGAGCAGGCTGAGGTCCAGACAAAGGGACAGGCAACATCCGTGAGGTATGGGCTTTGTGTAAGGAGTGGTTTGGAGCCATGTAATAAGCCCCTCAGGCAATGGGTGCCTCAAGGCACATACAGGCCAGAAGGGCCCAACTATGGACAGACTGGGTTCGGGTTACTGGGGCCGAGGAGGAGATCTGTTGGTGAAGGAAAAACAAGGACTGGTTCTAGGACAAAAAACCACTTCCCTTTCATAATTTAACAATTACATCAAGAAGTCGCAGGCCAGAGTGGAGGGGAGGGTACCTAGAATCAGGCTGAGGCAGTGAACGTTAGGCCACCAGGTGGCAGCATGTTCACTCCTGGGTCTTGGTCCTGCTACAGCCATTAAACAGTAAGTATGTCTGGCTGCCTTACTGTCCCAGTGACTGAGACTGTGAGCAGTGGGTGTCTGCCACAGCATCAGCTTGCAGACTGGCCAGGAAAGTCCAATGGAAATAAGCCCCTTTGGACTATGAGGCTTGAGAGGGTTGTTCTTCTTGTAGCTCAGAATGGGGGAGCTCCGTCTAGCTCTGGCTAAGGCCATCCCACTGCCGATCCGTGATGTAGCCTGTCTGGTATTCTGCGTCCAGCTTTCCAGCTACCGGCTATGGCAATTTACAAGGATGTTGGCCACCAAAGCAGGCACTGGTCCATGCTACATTATGGCTCACCAGCTAATCCGTCTGCTTGCCTCTTTGCCCTCGACTACAGTGGAGGGCAACCTTGCTGACCACTCAGAAGCCTTATCCAAAAATACTCCATTTTATCAGTAACTATCCCAAGGGACTGAGGAGAGAACTCAATACTCCGCAGCATTTATACTGGCATTATTTCCAGTTCCTTTCCCAGGACTCTCCTCTGTCTCTGTTCCTGCACACCTTGCCTTCACAGCAATCATATCTCGTGTACCACCTACATCTATTAGACACAAACATATGAGGCTCTGACTTCCAACTGTCATCTACACTGTCTGGACAAGTCCTAGGAAGCTGACACTTGCCTGCCTATACTACTGCAATTACAGGAGGAGAGGAAACATATGGAGCATGCGAAATGAAAAATGTATTGGATTGAGTGAACATACAATTAAAGATTTTCTCTAAGCAATTAGCACTGAGACAACTAATAATTATCCTGTGCAGCGCTTTTGAAACATGCTATACACATCTATGTAGAATGACTATTACCATAATATTAAGATAGCAGCGATAATGGAAACATGCTCCTACAAAAACATCTCAGCGTTAATTTGCCATAACCAAATGTGTGACTCTTCTGATCCTACTGACAGGTGCAAAAACCATCAAGTACCAAAGTAACTGGATGTACCCTGGAATAGCACATGGGGAGGCTACATTTGGGCCTGGCTTGGAACTTATGGCAGACTGAGTCCATTGGGGCTGCTTGCTACTACTATCCCTTCCCAGCCTCTGCAAGGAATCAGTAGAGTGCCTGGCTCCTTGGTCCTTTCATTCCTCCCACTGATTCAGAACAAGAGTGTTGCAGTTCTGGACTAGCTGCCCCTTTGGTTTTGCTCAAGTCCTCTGAATGCAGCTTCTCCAGGTGAGTCATCTCATCTCTGGAGCAGAGTCCCACAATCCTCTGACCCAAAAGATTGGGTCACAAGACTGCAGCTCTCTCTTTGCTGACCGGGTGTCCTCAGCAGGCCCAACAGCATTTGATACCTGGAAGAGATTTCCTTCAGATTGGCTTCTTCAAGCAAGTAGTAACATATTTCCTGTGAGGAGAGCATTTGTCCTTCTGTATTAATACAGATAATTAGACTGCACTGAACGAAAATCCATCCCCTAGGGAAGTCCCCAGCATGGGGGTGCTGAATGGGCCACGACATATCAGAGACACAGTACCCACATTGGGAGCTCACATTTACTCACAAATGCTGCTGGGAGGCTCTGCAGTGCTCTGTGAATACATCTCACTGTTCCCATCCTGACAGAGATGTGTGAGCATCAGTCACATGGCACAAGATACTTACTGAATATCAAGTGGTTTGTAGGCCTTCATCGCCTCATGGAGCCTGTGTAGGCCAGGAGAAGAAAGACATGAGTCTTGGTCATGGGGCTTGCTGCCTCTCAGTGGAATAATTAGGGAGGGGCAAACAGGCAAGCCACCCCAAACAGGCTTGGGGGCCACAGAAAAAAATGGCTGCCACTGCAGCTGTATGATCACACTTCCTTTTGGGGCACTCTGACCCATGGTATACAGAGCTCAGACAGTGGTCTTCTGACAAAGTAGAGGGTATTCAGAAGTAGTAAAAAAGTGTTAGAGTAAAAGAATTTTAAACAGTCTACATTAGGGATGTCAAACTCTCCTGGTTTAACAGGCTGGGACAGGTAAGGGGTGTGATGCTGATTTGTGGATTGGATTGGGCGCACAGACTGGCCCCGTGTGCCAGATCCAGCAAGCAGGGCCCGTCCAGTAGAACACCTCATGCAGTCTAACCGCTGGACGGGCCCTGCATGCTGTGTGTATGCCTGCTCAACTCCATGCACCACCTACATCTGGTCTGGGTCACATGGTGTATGTACATGGTGCACAATGCTGTAGGGCTGGTCCAGGATGGGTGTCATGTGCAGCACATGCCTCAGACCAATGCTAAGTTCTGTCTGGAGTCTGTGCCAAGCTGGCTTCATATGCTGGCTCAAGCACCACATGGCACATGGTGCATGGGTCCAGTTGGGGGCACATACTGCATGTGGTGCCTGTGCCAGGCCAACCCTGTGTACT
>NW_017729000.1:45544128-45548349 GCF_001723915.1 Gavialis gangeticus | reverse complement strand
AGTCAGCAACCAGGGGGATGCTGATTGGGCTGATGGGGGGGGCGGGGGAGGGAGGGGCGGCACAGGGGGTGCCCCCCTGCAGCCTATTGTGCCAACACAGAAGTGCCAGGGGTGCACCTGGAAGTGCCAGCAGTGCTTCTTCTGGTGCCCCAACTCTCTGGCTGGTGCTTTCAGGGGGACACCAGTGCTCCCATCTGCCCACCCTTGCCCATTGCCTAAGCGGGGAATGCTGGCTGTCAGGGGGTGCACATGTGCACCCCCTATGTGTTGCCACTGGCCTGAACTGGCCCCTATGCCTGAACTGGCCCTGTGTGCCTTGTACAGCACACATCCCAGACTGTCCCCATGTTCTGGATGCAGTACACATGCCAGCTCCAGCCCTGCACCTCATGTATCATGTGCCAGACAAGCTCCATGCACTGCATGTAGCACATGGGGCTGGGGCCAGCACATGCTGCATGAGGTGCATGGGGGCAGCTTAAGTCCCACAGGCATCACTACAGGCCAGATGATAGGGCCCCGTGGACCAGATCTGGCCCATGAGCTGTGTCTTTGACTCCCCTGGTCTACATGCATGTCTCCTCTCCAAGGACTGCCACCTTGATGGGGTGGAGAGGCTTGTGATGACCCTAAGAGCAATACCATCGGGAATCTTGTTTTATTTTAGGAGGCCATTGTGCAACAGCAACTGCAGGGAACTTAGCAGAAAAGAAATCTGTGTCCAGTGGCAAGGAGATCCAAGTTGACTGGGGTTTCTCTTCCTCTGCAGCCTTCATCCAGCTTCACAGCCATTGAGAAGATGCCTTCTCTGTACACCTGCTCCAACATTGGGGTCTTTATGTTGCATTGGACTGCTCTTCATCTGATACCTCACCTTTGACCTTACCACCATGGGCGACCCTACTAGGAGTACAAGTCATGTACAGGCTTCCCCCACTGGATCCAACATCTACCACAATAACAAATCACCAATACCCATAACCTCACAACCCGACTAGATGACCTGAACAGTGACTTCAGCCATCAATGGACTCATCTAGAACCCCTTTCTTGACCTGTGGGAGTGATCATCCTCAACTATGAGGGACTGCTGCTGCCATAACCATGCATGTCTGTATTTCCTAAAGCCCAACCATGTGTGATAGTAGCAGTTGAAGGAGAGATCAAGGAGAAGGGAAAAACCCCGGGAATGATCCATCCCGGTCACTTACCTTAGACAGAATAGAGAATACTAGAGGGGAATGGGACTTCATGTGGTGGTTTAGAAGCCATTGCTTCCTCTGGATAGGAGGTGATTGGGCCCAAGGAAGTACTTCCACTCTGGAGAGGGGCTGCTGGGAGGAGTCTGCAGCATCAGGAACAATAGGACTCTGGAGGACTCTCCCACCAGCTTCAGTGTACAGCCAACATCAGCTGAGGGATGTAGACTGCATGTGCAGATGATCGGAAGATTGCCAGTCAAGACAATGACTGAGGAACAGGACACCAAGGTGGCTGACCTGACTCCAAGGGGCAGGCGCCTTTGATCAAGAGTCAGGTCAGGAGTGGCAGGGGCAAGCTAGGAGCAGGATGGGGTGGGGGCTGCCCAGAGCGGGAAGCAGCCCAGAGGGCTGTTTGCTACACTAAAGACTGATAATTAATTCATAAGGGAAGCATCCTGGAGAGGCTTTTCATACATTATAAAGACTGAGAATTGATGCATGAGGGGAACCTTATGGAGCATTCTTATTTTTCTTCTTTTGCTGGAATTTGGACCCTTGGTTTGTACATTTTGTTATCCACGGGACTGGTGAGATTCAGATTTGGTTTCCAGTTCCAGCACACTGTGTGCCAGCAGAGGCAGGGGTTTTGCTGTTTCCCCTCCTCTTTCTAAAATCAAGATCAGAAGACTAGGCAACACTGAGGAAGTGGTAAGGGTGGAGTGCAGGGGAGGTGGAGCCCCGTGAAGAGACTCCTTCAATGGGTCAAAGATGTCACCTGGCAGAACTAAGTCCCCAACAACTGTAACACCAAAGTTATGGCAGGAGAGAGAGAAACGTTTGAGAGCACCTGAGTGAAAGCATAGCTCCTCCACCCTGTCATCACTTGAAAAAAAGACATCAGGCTGAGGGGGCCCAGGTCCAACTGCACCTACTCACGACAGTAGCCCAGGCAGACCTAGCTTCTCCAGACACACATGTGAGATCCTGTGTCCCTGTCTGCATGCCTGAACAATTTCTGCCTCTCTTTCTTTGAGCCATGTGTCACTGGGCCTTTTCTCATGCTGTCAAAATTTCTGTTCTTTCCCTTTCTTCTTGTTTCTCTTAACAGCCTCTGTTAAATTATCCCATTCAGTAAGAACTCCGTAACCAAGCAGGTTGGATGCAGCATCCTTATGTATTACAGAACAGGTCCACATCTGCCACACGTGGGTTAACTGTGCACCAAGCCCCTTTGCTATCTGACTGCTATGTCCAGGGATTTTAAGTGTCAGATATTGTTTTCTATTGTGCCCTGAGGGAACTACCAGTCTTCAGGTTGCCTTGGTTTCCTGGAAGACAGGCTTTGCCAGCTATAGTTTTGCCCCCTTTGTTGAGAAAAGACTGTTGCTATCAAGAGAGCAGAACATGGTGCCCCCTGGGCTGCTATGTGTATGGGTATTGTGCTTCTTTAATTAGGATGTTTTAGGACAACTAAAGCTAAAGTGGCACAGCCACTTTTGTAGATGCTACTGCTTCTCCTGGCATAGCTTCCTCTTATAAATTTGAGGGAATATGCCATACATTACACTAGGCTAGCTGTGTCTATAGTAGGTCTGAACTTTATGCAAAAGTTATTACCACTCCAGGCCTCAGTTCCACATCTACAAAAATGAGGAGTACAATCCTGCCAATCCTACCCTGGCCCTGCTAGGTTATGTCAGTGACAAACTCCCTGGGACAGGGACTGCTTGCAGCCTCAAAACATTCCTGTAATGTATGTCAAGACAATGACAATGACTTATTGCGGCAGAGAGCTCTCTAGCTGGGCCTTCTCCCTAGTTCTGTCCATCTCCAACATTGGTGGACTTTGGGCTAGGTCTTGCCATTTCAATAGCTGCAGCACCATGAGGGGTGGGGCATAGGAACACATCTCTTTGGGTTCCTGGGCCTATTGAGGACAATGAAGATAAAGCTGTGGGCTTTAAATGGGAGTGGGAACCAATATAACTTGACCCTCAGCAGTGTCACTTTCTCACTTGCCTGTTTTGCTTAGCCGAGATCCCAACATAGAGTCTGGTAAACTCCAGAGCCAGGAAATAATCTAGGTTACTACACTGCCTTGCACTGGGGCAGCTGTCCCCTTATGAGCCTTTGCTAGCCAGGCCCCAAATGTAACATGGTCAGAGGACGGCACAGGGAACAGAACAGAGAAAGTTCAGAGAATAGGGAATGCCTGTGAAGAAATAGAGGTGGACAATGTCAGCAAATGCCAGGATACAGCAAGCCAGGATGCAGATGATGAAGTAAAACGGGATTCTGCATGATACAGTTAAGTGTGGTAGATCTATGAAATCATACAGACATTAACTCCATTGTGTGCAGGCATGCACTGATGCACATGCCAAGATTCAGATGTGTGCATACACCTTTGAATGCAGTCACATATAGATGCACTCACACCAAGCTGCATGTGTGCATATGCACAGATGTGCATACACATTGCTGCCTAGGCTCAGATGCATGTGTTGTGCACACAAACACTAATGCCTGTGCAGTCATGTATAAATGTGCACATGCTCAGACCTGTGCACAGGCACATGCACTGATGCACCATTCCAGGTGAACACTTCCCTTGTCTCATGCTCTTGTTGTTGCGCAGTGAGCAGGATAGGGTATCAGTTACTGGGCTTGGGAAACGCTACTAGATGGCACTGTTGGACCAAGAGATTTTTTTAGGGCCTTCTGAACTTGCTGTATTTCCTCCAGAACTCAGCTTTCTGCTGGGAGTAAGATACTCCAGTGTCCTGGAAAGCAGCTAAAGGGATAGGACGGAGAGTAATTCAGACTGCAGAGGGCCTGAGGATGCTGGGAGTTCCTGCCTATTTGTGATGCTCCCAGCAGAGGCATAACTGGGTGCTTAGGTGTCCTAGGTGGCAGCCATGTGTGTTACTGCTTCTGCTGCTGGCATTGTGGTGGCTGCGGTGATGACCAGGTAGCTCCTGCTCTTCTTCCCTTTCCCCTTCTCTCCCTCCCTCCCTCT
>NW_017729000.1:45533596-45543902 GCF_001723915.1 Gavialis gangeticus | reverse complement strand
TATGTAGCTCCTGCTCTTCTTCCCTTTCTCCTTCTCTCCCTCCCTCCCTCTCTCCCCCCACCCCCACACCTGGTTTTTGATCCAAAGCTGGTGCCCCATTCACCCCCCTTGGCATTATGTTACTGCTCCCATGGCCTGTACTGGGGAGAGCTAGTAGTTCAGTTAGGCCAAGCATGGCCTCTGTAGTCCCCATTGCACTGTGTAGGGAATATCTTTGAAACAATGATACACATGGGACAGTTCCATGTTCCAGTAGGCATATGGGACAGCTACATGCTGATACAGCTGCTCGGGACAACTACATGTGCTGACATACTCCCACTTGGGATGGCTACTTGCAACAACACAGCCATGTGAAATGCCTATACCAGTGGTTCTCAACCCTTTCAGACTGAAGGCATCCTCATCTCCAGTTTCTTGCTTGCACGACTTTGGTGTTTCTCTGTTGGATATTGGGGGAGGCAGTCCCTGGGGCTGGGCATAACCCCATGGGACCTGGTTTGCCCGGTCAGGTTGGCCCCACCTTAGAGCTTTTGCTTTCTTTCTGGTACTTCCTCTTTATGGGGGTGTTCATGTAGGATTCTGAGCACTTGTTGGGGTTTCAGCTGTGGCAGCCTTAGTCCCTTTTTCTCTCTGGCTGATCCCTTTTCCTTGGCCCGCTCTTCGAGACCTCAGCCTCCAGGAATCGGCCTTGCCCTGGGGGCAGCCCCCCTTTTCCTGGGGGTCCACTTTCACCTTGGTAATCTCTACTCTTCTGCCTTTGGGTTGACTTCTGGTACCTATTGCAGGGGAGTGCACTCAGGCACCCCTGCTCATGGTCTCCTCTGCCCTTATAGCCACAACCTGGTACTTTGGTTACAAATCCAAAATGAAAAAACAAAACTCAAGCCAACTGCTTCACAACAGATAGTCTTCCTCATTTGGGGTAGATTGTTGCCCACAGGTCCTACCTTTCATTGAAGCCCTCACATCTGCAGCTTCCTAGGGCAACTTGTGAGGGCTTATGTCTTCCCCCAGCAGCTCCTTTCCCTCAGGCTCCTCTGCCTGCTGCACGCAGGGCCAGACTGCCCCTTGACTGCTCAGGGACTGAGTTTACATTCCCCAGCCCAGCCTTCTTCCAGCCACATGACTGGCCCTTCTACCTCTCTTCTCTGGGGACAGGTGATCAGTCTGACCCCTGGTTCCTTACCTAATCAAGCCCTTTTAGTAAAAGGGGCAGGGGTTCTTTATTACACCTATATACACCAATTCATACCAACACCCATGGGGGATGGTTACATGCACCTATGTTCAGCCACATGGGACAACTACATCCACTGACACACAAGGCAGAAGTACCATAGAGAGTAAGCCCCAGCCACACAACACATTTGCACCCAGCATCACACAGTGCCACAGAGACCGTGCAGCAACAGCACCTACAACACATACATACACTAGTACATGTACCAAGTGCACGCTGAAATACACCAGCTAATATTCACATGTACCAATAAGGTACAAAATATTTTATGTAAACCTGCCTGTATGTGTACATGTGTGTATAGATGTGTGTGCTTGTGCATGTTTGTGTGTAACGGTGTCAGGATGACTACTGAAATATTATATTGTTTGCTTTTTAGGATATGTCTAATGATGTCAGTGTGACAAATACCGTAAGTCACTGTGCTCTGTGTGTGTTCATCTGTGTTGCTGTGTTTGCAATTGGGTCACTGTGGAGCAGACTGTTGCTTGTGCATCTATAGTATGTGTGTAATAGTATAGGGCAGGGGTGTCAAACTCATCCAGCCCCCAAGGCTAGATGAGGGTCACCAGGCCAGTCCCTGGCTTGAACTGGGACTGACCCCCTGTGCAGTGACCAAGCCAAGTCCAGACCATGTGGTGCAGAGGTGGGCAAAATGCGGCCCACAGGCTGGATGCAGCCTGCCAGTCCATTCTATCTGGCCCTTGGGGCCCCTAAAAATTTAGAAAATTAATATTTAACTACCCCTGGCTGCCTGTCATGCAGCCCTCGTTGGCTTGGCAAAACTCAGTAAGCAGCTCTCTGCCTGAAATAATTGGCCCCCTGCAATGTGGTGAATGCAGCATGGGCCAGCCCCGAGGCTTGCTGGGCACATGGCTCATGGGGCCAAAAAGGGGTATGCACTGTGGGCAGTGTGCAGGCTGGACCTGGCACTGTAGGCAGCCCAGAGGGTCAGTCCAGGCTGTTGCCTGCAGTCCACGCTGTGGACACCTGTGCCATCTGCAGTGCTGGGTCCAGCCCATGTGCCATGGGGAGCATGTACCCTGTGCTGGCCTCGTATGCCATGTGCACAGTGAGCCCTAGGGCCAGCTCATACTGCATGTGGCACACATATTGGACCTGGCACTGAAGGCACTGCACAGGGGACTGACATAGGACATGTATATTCTCTTGTGCCCTGCCATGCTGGTCCTACATGTTGGATCTGGCATGGCCTGATCAAGACCAGCCCTGGGGCTGGAGCCAGGATGGCACATCAATGCCATGTGTAGTTGGTTCAGCAATCTTTGAGCTAAGGTAGGGCTCCACAGGCCAGATCTGACCTGTGGGCTGTCTATGTGACACCCTTGGTGTAGGATTGTGAGTGGGCAGTTGTATTATGTCCTTGCTGGTATGCATGGAATGTGTTTGGGTGACAAATAGGTGGTAGAGTATTGTGCATGTCACTGTATATGCAATACTGTTGAAGTGATAAATGGGCAGCAGTTGCATTCACCTCTCAGTGAGTGTGCTATGATGGTAGGTGGTGTTGGAAGGTGTGCTGCATGCATTGCAGTCTTGTAGTAATACATGGATGGTTGTGTGTGTTGTGTCAGTGTGCAAGTAATCATGTTTGGGTGATGGACATATGGTTGTGCTATGTTTCCTGGTGTATAACCTTGTTGGGACAATACTATGAACTCTGCTTACTGGTAGCACTATGAACCTATCTCTGTGCGTGTAATGGTGTCAAGGTGACAAGCAGTCAGTTGTATTGGTGCATGTCTAATGGTGCCGGTGTGAGAACTGGGTTGTTGTACTGTGTGTCTGTCTGTTTATGTACTAGGGTTAGGTGACAGATGTGTTCATGCTGCATGACTGTGTAGTGGTGTTGGGGTGATCAACAATTATGTTATGCACATATTGGTATGTACACAGTGATGTTGGGGTGGTGAGTAGGTGGCCGTGTTGTGTGCATGTTGCTACATGCATAACTGTGCTAGGGTGACTAATGCCTATTCGTGCTGGGGGGAGTGAGGGCTGGGTCTTAGTGGGGAGGACAGGCCTTGGGCAGGGCTAGGTGTGGGGGGGTGTGGCTCAGCGTGCAACTGCTGTGTGGGTGGGTTCTAAACTGCAGTGGAAGGAACTCAGATGAGGAATATTGTCCCTGTAGGCTTAAAACAGGCTTAACCCCCAGCCCTGAGAGCCCAGCTGACTGCTGGGTTTATGTGATTTACTGTGTCAGTAAGTGTATTAAAGGATGTAGGTCCAGATCTCACTCAGGATCTCTAGACAGGCATGTTCAGCACACTGTTTGTAGCTGCCCAGTGTACGTGTGAGTGTATGCATTCATGTATGCACACACACACACAGTAACATACATATAGCTTTCCAGCATATACACACATTAATATGCATACAGGTTTCCAGACTACACACTAACATACTAACATACTAACATACTTCTAATTCTCTAGCGCACACACATGCAGAGCTCTTTAGCATGCATACATACACAACCATGCATACAACTCTCTTGTACACATACACACTACTATCCAAGAAACTCAGTAACAGGCACATGACTCTTCAGCACATATAAAATAACATGCACAGTTCTATAGTACACGTACAACTCACCAGTGTGTGCACATGCACACACATATACACAACTGTGCAGCACACCAATAATAATATGGCCTTGACTCTTCAGCACACATATACTGTATATATAAAAATATGCAGAGTTGTGTAACACATGTACCAACTTTCACACAACTCTCCATCACATATGCATGCCCACTAGCATGCACACAATTCCCCAGCAAACAATAGCAGGTATAGAAATCTCTAGCATGTGCACAGCCCCTCTCCACATGTGTACACCCCCCACACCCCCCAGCTGTTCTAGGGACAGCAATGCCATGTCCTAGTGTGTCTTGGACCACTGTCTCATAGGGCCGGCTTGCACTTCCTGGGGAAGTCTGAATGGCTTCAGCCTGACCCCCTGCTTGGGGCTGTGTGGAGAGTATGGGAAGCCAGGGGTGAAGATGGTGAAGCGGTTCGGCTGTGGGAAGCCTGTTTGCTTCAAACACCCTGATGGCAAGAGAGGAAGCAAGCAATGCAGATGGGAGGGGGGTGTTTTCCACTCTTCTAAAACAGCATTTTGCTGTTCTTCAAAGGCCTCTTCTTAAGCTTTCTCCTCTAATCTCCCTAAACCCTCTCCTCCCCTCTTTCTCTGCCACTCGCATCCTGCTTTCCCCCCCTTCCCCTGCCATGATCCTTCCCCACCCCCACTAGCAGGCTCAGCCGCTTGCTTTGCCCTGTACTTATTTCTTTCTCCCTCTGTATCTTTCCCTCTCTCCCTCTTTACTGTGCTCTCCCTGCCTGTCTCCCAATTCTCTCTCCCTGCTTCTCTGCCTCTCTGTTGGCCTCTCTGCCAGGCTCTCTCTCTCTCCTCTTTGATATTCATCTTCATTTGAATAGTAAGCATATTTGACATGTCTCTACGTTGTCTTGATGAAGCCAGTTTGATTCTGGCATGTCAGGTGCTCACACGACTTTGCTTTAATTGCGCTGGGGCGTGACTGCCCAAGCTGCTGTGTCAGCTGAGGAGGAATCGCTAATTAAAGCTTGTGAAGGAGAGGACTTAAAAAAAAAGCAAAGCCACATAACATGGAAAAACCCAGCCAGCCTGCACTTCATTTCCCCGTTAATTTTTATTCCCTTTAAACCTTTCTTGTTTATTTTTATTTCCTCCTGTAACAACTCCAAGATAGGAAGCAGGTAAGGGATGTTCTGGCAGCAGCTGGCCTCATATTTCACATGCCTCATTGTCCACTAGCTCCTTGTACTTTATGCTTATCGCTTTCTATACCCACTGCCCCTTCCCCCCACCCCCCCACTCTAACAGCTTCTACATGACCTGGCACATGGTTCTGGAGAGACTGTTTACAAGCCAAATCCAGCACAGGCAGGGCAGAGAAAGTCCTCCACAGGCTCAGTCTCTCCACAGAAAGTGCCAGGTGCCACCAGGACAATGAATGCTGTGCTTTTCTCTCCCTGTGTACCTGAGCCTCTCAAGGCTTGGAAAAGTTCAGCCTTGCCTCTGAGCACTTCCAATGCACCCACTTAGCAGAGGGAGAGGGTGGGACCAGCAGGCTGACTAAAACCTCTTGCATCCTGGGCAGGGCTGGATTAACATGTAGGCAAACTAGGCACATGCCTAGGGCCCTAAGTGAAGAAGGAGCACCCAGTTGTGTTTATTTTACATATTATAATTATTGAGTGAAAAAGATAATCTAAATATACAGTATTAAGTAGGAGCCCACAAGTTTGTTTGTCCTAGGGCCCACTAGAGCTAGGGACAGACATTATACATAAACCAGTTTAAGTGATCAGAAACGGGTTTAAACCTGTAACAGAACAGATGTTCAGTGCACATAAACCAGGCTGAGAATGGCTGAAACTGGTTTGAGAAAAACCTGGTTGAATGTAGTATCAGACTTAACTGATTTGGCTCAAACCAGTTTATGCAATGTCTGTCCCAGACCCCTTGCTGGTTTAAGTTAAATCAGACACCCCAAGTATCCCAGCATGCTCTCTGGGTTGGGCGGGGCTCTCTGCTCCACAACAGCTGGCCCCTCCCCCCTGCTCCCTGGCTGGAGGTTGGTGCAGACTTGCAGGCACAGCAGGGTCTGCTGGCTTCCCCATGCCCCCCTCTCACCATTTGCTGTTTAAGCAGAGATTCACTTCCTCCTCTCTGCCACAGCATGGACTGTAGCTAGCATGTGGTATGCTAGCTAATGAGAGGTGTCTGTGTGTGTCTCCAGTTTCACTGGGATAGGCAGACAAAACAGTGACCGCTTAGGGCTTTTGCAGCTAATGAACAGGTCAGCCAGTAAGACGTTTAAGAAGTTGGAAGTAATGTGGAGAGAGGCTATTGTTTTGCTAATTGGGTGATAAAGACTTATCAGCACCGCCCCTTCCCCCCCCACACTTGCTCCCCTGTCAATTTGCTGCAAACAGTATAACAAAGCAGGGAGAGAGACTGAAAAGCTCTGTATCATCAATAGATGCATGCACAGCACACCCCACACTTGTCTCAGAGTGCTAGCCCAGGGTTGGGGGCTGGCAACACTCCTGCCCCTTGAGCAGCCAGTGGGGAAAAGCCTGAGACCGTGCAGGCAGACATCCCTAATGAGAGAGTCCTGCAAACATTAATCTGCAGAGATTGAATGAATTCAGGCTTAGGCTTTTTGAATGTCTGTCCCTAGCCTAAAGGGGTAATCCGGCCCTGGCCCTTGCTACAGGCCTGCAGCAGCTTGACTGCTGCTCCTGAAGGATTGCGTTTCTGGACAGTTTTCAGCACTAGGGGAGGTGGGTTTCATATATTCAGCAGCAAGCAAAGGTCCTTTCTACAGTCACCTGCAGGGGCTCATATGTCTCAACCTGCCTGCAGCTATGGTCCAACCAGGGTCCCAATTCCTGGAGCTCCAGCCTGGAAGGCCAGGTGATTTAGGAGGGCTATGAGAAATGCAGTTATTTTTCCCATTCAGTTGGAAGTCAATACTTAGGGAAGGGATGTTTAATTATTTCCTTCACCCTCCTAAATCTCTTTATGAGAGGGGTTGGCTGCAAATCTTCACATCATTTCAAAGTTATTGGCTAGTGCAGTGCACAGCAGCACAATAAATTAACAGATTAGGAACTGTTTGTGCTCTTCCTCGTTGGTTGCAATGGTATGTCTGCCTGCACTGCGCATGTCAGGTTAGTCCCTAATCAACTGTTTTAATAACAGCCCAGCACCATGGGGGGCCTGGGCAAGTGGGGTAGGAACTTTGCTCTTGACCAGAAAATAAATCAAGGAACAAGCGGAAATGCTGTGAAAACCTCTCAGTGCCCCTTGTAATACAGGCTTGGGAGGGAGTAGCAGGACCAGGTTTCAGAGGCATAACAAGACACTTTGACACCCAGGCCAGAAGGGAGGAAGCAGTGACTTCTGGCTGCCACTGCTGTGGTTGTGTGGCAGCTTATATTTTTCTACCCCCACCCCCTCACAAGTCAGCATGGGGGACTGTAGTTTTGCTATTGCCAGGCAGGGAGGCATTGTATGAGAGCAAAGGTTATGAGGTAGAGCAGGGGGTCTGGGTTGATGCTTGAGTGCTAGCCAGCCTCAGCTCTGGACAGGGAAGCTAAGCTGTGGCTGGGGATCTGCAGACCAGGCTTGAATGGATTCTGTGAAAGAGGTGTTGTGGGAGAGTGCCCTAGCACTTGGCCTGAGGAGCCCTACAAAGCAGAGGTACATTTCACCTGCACTGTGCTGCTCCAAGCCTAAGCCTGAACTGCAGGGGGATCTTCTCCTGCTGCCAGGGAGTGCTTGTGCTGAGGGTAATGGTCCTTTGTCTCTGGCAGCCTTGCTTTGATTACACCCTGGGAAGAGGGTCTGGCTTGGGGGCCAGTGAGGGCTAGAGCTTGTGGAACCCAGTGCTGGGAGTACCCACAATGCTGCCTTGTGAGATCAATGTCATAGAGCAGCTAGCAGGGGTGGGGTGGGGGAGGGGAATGGAGTGTCCCAGCTCACTGACAACCCCTGTCCTGGGGTTGTGCCAGATGCCCTACTCTGGAGCTAAATACTGTGCAATGCACAGCTTGTGCATGCTTAGCTGCAACTTGCTTATCCTCATGCTTTGGAGACTCCCATGTATGTTCTGCGTGGTGCCAGACTTGTCCCACACAGGTGTGCTCCGGTTATGCTGTTCCATTGACATAGTCTGTGCTTTGGGGCTCCCAGGGAACACCAGGTCTGAACTGGGATCTTGATCACACAGGGTAAGAGGAAGAGAACTCTGTGTGGGCTACAGGTACCGCGGACCATTTCAGCTAGACCCAGTCTTTACTGAGTGACAGTTGCTGAACTCCTTCCTCTGCTGGGGAGACTGTGAGGAAAGCCCCAGGCCCACCAGCCTGGCTGCAGCCGATCCCTGTGGAAAGATCCTTGCCTGGCTTTGCAATTACCTGTCTCTTTTGCCCCCTCCATCCTGGGCTCCCCCACTGTCTGCACACTGGCAGAAATCTGATGCGTGGACTCCCTTTGATGGGGCTTGGTTTACATGAACCTGCTGCAGTAATGAGGCTTGGGAGGAAGCCAGTTTCTTCTCTCAATTGAGGGAAAGACAGATGGTGCCTCAGCACCACAGTCAAACTGAAAACCTAATCATGGAGAGGGGCTCAGTGCCCCCAGCTTTTTGGGCCTGTCCAATTGCAGATAATGGATGGGTCTCCTGGCTAATGGAATATTGACGTGGCAGCACCAGGGGACCTGCTGCAGCCAGTTAATTGCTGGAGCTGACTGATCACATGCACTCCTGTGTGAATGCTCCTCTGTGAGTGCCCACCTGGAAAGCCAGGGAGCGGGAATGAGAGAACGGCAGCACAAGGCTGGCAGTAGAGGAACCTGCTGCTGCACAGCTGTGCCCCCTGCAGGAGGCTGTGGCAGTGAAGGGGGGCTGTACTTAGCCCTGGCTTCAACAAGTGTGACCTGGCAAAGACAAGCTGAATCTCCTAGAACTTCCAGGGATTACAGGCAGCAGTTTATACCATGCATTGTGAGCCACAATTAATGGATGAAGCAGCAGAACAAGAGGGAGCTGGAAACAGCTTAGGCAGTGGCTTGGCTGCGTGTATGGTGCTGCCCTGAGAGCTGCTTACAGACCAGCTTGTTGTGTAATGCTAACAGAGCTAAGAGCATCAGGAGGCAGGTGGGCAGGGAGACAGATGGCAAACCGAAGTGCACGTTTGAGTTAGCAACCAGACTGCAAGATGCAGACACATATATAGTGCTGTGTGAGGAGGGACTGCCAAACCTCACCCAGGCTGCTCCTGTCTCTGTCCTTGAAACACTGTACACATCTCCTGCCCTGACACCTGGGATGGGGGAGATACTGGATGTGGGCACAAGCAGCGGCACCTTATAGAGAGTGCAAAGAGACTTTCACAAGGGCTGGAAGGTTCCATGCCCCATGTCGGCATGCTTACTCCTTCCAGTCCTCAGCCTCCTGCCATGCATTCTTCTCCTCAGACCCCACTTCATCCCTACTTCCCCCGGTGTCTGCCTCTTGTGCTCTTGATTGGATGTTCTATCTCTCTCTGCTCCTTACCCCCGGTCTTGTCCTTTTCCTGTGGGCAGTGTGGTGGGCCAGTAGAAGGCGCTCCTGCATTGAGCCACCCACCTCACTGTGCCCGACCACCTTCTGGGCTCCGAGTGCCTCCCTGGGGGCGCCTCACGTCTAGCCGACCCCCTTCTTGGAGCACACCCACTAGCCTGGGGGTAACACTGCCACCACCCAGGGATGGGCTTGATTCTGGCTCTGTGCACCCTGTGAAATACAGGCCTAGTAGCCCTTGAGCGTACTTGATTCACTTCAAGAACTTGGGATGCCTCCCTCAGTCGGAAGCACAAGTAGTGGTCTCCCTTAGTCAGCTGAACCAAGGGGACCCCAAGGCATAATCTAAACCCACTCCCAATAAGTCTTCCATGCTAGGTACAAAGGAGAAATTTATTGGTTACAAGGAGTAGGGTTGGAATAGGGTACAGGGTAGAGCAATATCAGAGAAATCCCATAGAGCAAACTGGCATGGCTGGGTAGCCTTTGATCATGCATGTGAGTTACTGCAAGCTATTTATCTAGTTAGATCTCAGGTACCTTACTCACAAGTATCATCCAGAGGCAGGTGGAGATTCCCTCTGGAGGCAGGCAGTTCCTTGATCATGAGTTTTGAGAGAGCAAGTTTCAGATGGTCCAGCTCTTTTCTCTCTCTGAGTCTTCCTCATGACTGCTGCCCCCTCCTCCTGGGCAGTCCTTAACTTACATAGCCCTTATGACCTCATTTACCTGGTCCAAAGGAGGCCAGTACCTGTTGGCTGTCAGCCAACCAATTTGAAATGCATCGCTAGTTGCTCGGCAGACTGGCAGTTCCTAGCTCCCCAGGGATTCCAAGCCCCTCACCCAGGTATGTGATGCTAGTGTAGGCAGAGGGAGCAGGTTTCCCCCCTCCATCAGGAATGTATCTAGCTCAGGCTAT
>NW_017729000.1:45526811-45528596 GCF_001723915.1 Gavialis gangeticus | reverse complement strand
CACCACCCAGGGATGGGCTTGATTCTGGCTCTGTGCACCCTGTGAAATACAGGCCTAGTAGCCCTTGAGCGTACTTGATTCACTTCAAGAACTTGGGATGCCTCCCTCAGTCGGAAGCACAAGTAGTGGTCTCCCTTAGTCAGCTGAACCAAGGGGACCCCAAGGCATAATCTAAACCCACTCCCAATAAGTCTTCCATGCTAGGTACAAAGGAGAAATTTATTGGTTACAAGGAGTAGGGTTGGAATAGGGTACAGGGTAGAGCAATATCAGAGAAATCCCATAGAGCAAACTGGCATGGCTGGGTAGCCTTTGATCATGCATGTGAGTTACTGCAAGCTATTTATCTAGTTAGATCTCAGGTACCTTACTCACAAGTATCATCCAGAGGCAGGTGGAGATTCCCTCTGGAGGCAGGCAGTTCCTTGATCATGAGTTTTGAGAGAGCAAGTTTCAGATGGTCCAGCTCTTTTCTCTCTCTGAGTCTTCCTCATGACTGCTGCCCCCTCCTCCTGGGCAGTCCTTAACTTACATAGCCCTTATGACCTCATTTACCTGGTCCAAAGGAGGCCAGTACCTGTTGGCTGTCAGCCAACCAATTTGAAATGCATCGCTAGTTGCTCGGCAGACTGGCAGTTCCTAGCTCCCCAGGGATTCCAAGCCCCTCACCCAGGTATGTGATGCTAGTGTAGGCAGAGGGAGCAGGTTTCCCCCCTCCATCAGGAATGTATCTAGCTCAGGTTATCTAAAGAGATAGGGTAAGATGTGTACCCTCTGCAGGGCCCATCTTAACCAAATTGTCACAGAGCAGAGTTTTTGGGGAGCAACAGAGGTGGCCTTGTGCCACAGGCTGTACCCCATCGAGTGGCGATGCATAGGGGGTGCATGTGAACCCCCTGATTGGCCACACTCGCCACTTAGGTGATGGGCAGGGGGGGCAGGTGGGAGTGCTGGTGCCCCCCAGCAAGCACCAGCCGATAACTGTGATCACTGCAGCCACTTCCAGGAGTGGCCACGGCCACTTCTGGGAGCAGTTGCAGTGATTGGCCAGCTCTTGCTCCCAGAAGTGGCCACAGCCATTCCTGGGAGTGGCTACAGTGATTGCAGCGATCGGTCACAGAGATCAGCTGTTGCTGGATTGCCCGGTCCCTCCCCCCCCACCCCGGTCCACAAAATTGCCTGCAGGGGGAACCTCCTCTGGTTGGCGGGACTGGTCACAGGGGGGGCATGTGTCCCCCCAACTAAGGTGGCATCAGTCACCCATGACCCCATCCCTGCACAGTGCATCCCCCTGCACCCCTACACATCACTATAGCCAGGCTGTGGCCTTTCCTCTCCTCTCAGGGTTTTCTTCAGCCACTGTAAATCACAGATTGCTAAAGATCCTGACCCCCTGTGGCTCTACTCTGCCTTGAGAAAGAAGTGGCTTCTACAGAATATCCCCAATCTGTTTAAATCCCATCTCAGCCCTTGTGGTTTTCATAAAAGCCTCCCAGAAGTGCCACCAATGCAGTGTTGTGTGCTGAGTGTGTGAAGAACCTGAAATAGGTGCTCAGAGTTGCTTCTCCCCTCCCTGGGATGTCAAGAGCCATTGATGGTACAGTGAGACATCAGCAGGGACTGGGCAGTTGTCTGAGCTCTGAGCTCAAGTACTGTGTTGCCAAATGGAGCTGTATCTGGCCACACCTGTGCAGGGTGCCTATACATGAGCAGCAAGGCTCGATGAATCGAGTCTGCTGCAGTGTGGTAATTATCGTGCTCCAGCAGATTCCAGTGTTTTGTATA
>NW_017729000.1:45519890-45521811 GCF_001723915.1 Gavialis gangeticus | reverse complement strand
GCAGGGTGCCTATACATGAGCAGCAAGGCTCGATGAATCGAGTCTGCTGCAGTGTGGTAATTATCGTGCTCCAGCAGATTCCAGTGTCTTGTATATTAGTCCAAGTGCCCCCGCACTTAAAAATGCTGGTGGGGGCACTTGCACTAAAGCTTGTTGAATAACCTTTAGTTAAAGTGCCTCTGCCACCACTTTTAAGCGCAGGGACGCTGATACACAAAACACTCTGGGAGCTTTAATTACAGCAGTTCTCGGAACTGCTTTAATTAATAGTTTCATAGTTGGTAGGGTCGGAAGGAACCTGAGCAGATCATCAAGTCTGACCCCCTGCCATGGGCAGGAAAGAATGCTGGGTTCAGATGACCCCGGCAAGGTGTCTATCTAGCCTCCTTTTGAAGACCCCCTGGGTAGGAGCGAGCACCACTACCCTTGGAAGTTGGTTCCAGATCCTAGCCGCCCTAACTGTGAAATAGTGCCTCCTGATGTCTAGCCTGAATCTACTCTCAGTCAACTTATGGCAATTGTTCCTTGTTACTTCCAGTAGTGCTTGGGGGAACAGGGACTCTCCCATTGCCTCTGGTCCCCCTTGACAAGCTTATAGGCGGCCACCAGATCCTTTCTCAGCCTTCTTTTTGGAGGCTGAACAGGTTCAGGTCCCATAGCCTCTCCTCATAGGGTCTGCCCTGCTGCCCCCTGATCATGCAAGTGGCCCTCCTCTGGACCCTCTCCATGCTATCCACATTTCTCCTGAAGTGCGGCACCCAGAACTGGATGCAGTACTCCAACTGCGGCCTGACCAGTGCCGCATAGAGGGGGAGGATCACCTCCTTGGACCTGCTCGTGATGCATCTGTGGATGCATGACAAGGTGTGATTAGCCTTCCTGACTGTGTCCCCACATTGGCAGCCCATGTTCATCTTGGAGTCTATAATGAATCCAAGATCCTTTTCTGCCTCTGTGCTGATGAAAGGAGAATTCCCCAGCCTGTAGGTATGCTTCTGGTTTTTTCTCCCCGGGTGCAGTACCTTGCACTTGTCAGTATTGAATCCCATACTATTCTCATCTGCCCACCCCTGTAACCTGTCCAGATCCAATTGCAGCCTGTCCCTCCCTTCTAGCATGCCCACTTCTCCCCACATCTTAGTGTCATCCGTGAATTTGAATTAAAGTGCCCCCTCCCCGCTCCATTCCCAGAACACAAGTATAAATGGCCCATGTCTCTGGCTGGGGCTGGGTTTCCTAGGAGAAGGAGCCTTCTTGGATAGCCTCTAGCCATCATGCCTTGTCAGGGGACTTTCTGCATGCAGCTATAGTTAGGATGCTTACATACTTCAGGCAGCAGATCAAACCTTTGGGCTAGGGACAGACATTAGACATAAACTGGTTTAAGTGATCAAAAACTGGTTTAAACCTGTAACAGAACAGATGTTCAGTGCACATAAACCAGTTTGAGAATGGCTGAAACCAGTTTGAGAAAAACTTGGTTGAATGTAGTATCAGACTTAACCGATTTGGCTCAAACCATTTTATGCAATGTCTGTCCCAGATTCCTTGCAGGTTTAAATTAAATCAGACTCCCCCAGCATCCCGGCATGGTCTCTGGGCTGGGCAGGGCTTCCTGCTCCACAGCAGAGCTGGCCTCCCCTCTGCTCCCTGGCTGCAGCCTGGGCAGTCTCCGCAGGCATCTGCCTGATTTCTGCTCCCCCCACCCAACTCTCTGCTAAGCAGGCATTTCCCCTTCTCTCACAGACACTTCTCAGCATTAGCTAGCAGACCACATGCTAGCTACCTCCAAGCTGTGGAACACAGGGCAAGGGCAGAATCAACAGATAGCTGTTAATGTCCCTGTGTTTTCTTAATGGGGTGATAAACACTGAGTCAGAGGTGATAAACATTCCCTGCTGAGCTGTTCGGGGGGGGGGGG
>NW_017729000.1:45519198-45519867 GCF_001723915.1 Gavialis gangeticus | reverse complement strand
GGGGGGGGGGGGGGGGGGAGGCCTTCCTAATCACAGTGTCCTGCCAGGGCGTGGCCATGCCCCCCTAAGCTCAGCTCTGTGCAAGGGAAGGGAAGGCTGCTGTAGCACCCCTGGCTTCTAGCCTGAGCCACTGCAGGCATGTGCCTGCATTTCTGGGATGTCTGTCTGGTTACAAAACTGATTTAGCTTACCCAGGTTAGACTAACCTGCAAAGACTGAATCAATTCAGGCTCAGGATTTTTGAATGTCTGTCCCTAGCCTTGAAGGACTGCTCCCATATATGCTGTTTATGCTAGTGGTTCATTGCTCCTCTGCACAGGGTACAGTGTGGACTTGCCACTGAAGTGCACTGGGGTGAAACCTGGGTTAATATGATGCAAAGCCAGTGCAGTGTTGGCAATATGGCACAGCGTGAAGCTGGTACAGCATGACATTGTGTGGTTCTCTGTGGTGTAGTATAGAGCTAGAGCAATATGATGCTAGGGTATATGTTATATAGTTTAGTTCTGAGATACTACCATGCAGTGCGATGCAGTGTAGTACATTGGCAATGAAAGGCTGTGATGATCCAGTGCAGTGGGATGCAGTGTGGTGTTGTGGCAATGTGGTCCAGGGTAGTATAATGGCAATATTCATAGAATCATAGAATCATAGAAGTCGGGTCGGAAG
>NW_017729000.1:45514571-45519187 GCF_001723915.1 Gavialis gangeticus | reverse complement strand
AGGCCCGAGCAGAGGAGGTATACTCCTCTTTGGAGATAGTATTGGGAGGTATGCCGCTGAGGCACTGCAGTAATATGGCAGTGAGACAATGTGTGAAGCTGATAAACTCCAGCTCACTGATGTGTGTTGTAGAGGTAATATGTTGCCTTCCCCAGGTACACCGTGTCACAAGCACACAAACCCTCCAACAGATACAACCTAACCCAGTGGTTTACAATCTAAGGTTTGGGCAGGATGGGATGCAGTTGGGGGCAGCGCAGGCTCTCATGCCGATGGGCACAGGGCCTCTTCTGAACTGCTCGAGCTTAGCAGGAGTCAATGGTGTTACCCTGGTGAGTGCCACAACCCCATGCTGACTTTACTCTCATGTTAAATGGGCATCAGTGCCAGTGTGTTGAGCCTTCATAGCATTTTGCTTTGAGTCCTGTGTCAGGGGCTCATGGGCTGCTGTAGCTTCTAAGGCATATTCTGATCAGTGAAGTGGGGGAAATCATATGAAGCAGGGGCTCTGAGAGGGCAGGGCCAGGCAGAAGGGAGGGGACAGGGCAGGCTGTATGCAGGAGGGCACAACAGGAAGGTAAGAGGATAGATCAGAGGGAGTTCCCCCTTAGTTGGTTTCTGCCTGGGGCACTGGCTGCCCACAGACCCTGCTTCTGACTCTGAGGAGAAAGGGTCCTGGCCCTGGGGCAGAAGCAGCACCCAGCTCTGAGTGCAAGGGCCTAGGATGCCTGAGGAGTGCTGCTGAGGAAGGGTAAAGCCAACTTGGGCCACTAACCCACCCCCCAGGGCTCTAATTACTGGTTGCTTTTCTGTGAGTATCTGCTAGAGCTCTCCAGAGCAGGGGCACTACTGTGTGTAGAGATGCTGTCACCAGATGGGTTTAAGTGCTGAGCTCCTAAGAGCTGGAGGCTGGCAGCAGCTGCTCTGTGAAGCATAGAGCAAACAAAACGGAGCAAGCTGCAGCCCTACTTCATTAAATGCTGAAGGATGCCCCAGCAAGGTAGCAAGATAGATAGGATGGCCTTGCTAATGGTTCAGCTTGGGGAGGAGGAAACCTTCACTGCTTAAAGTGACATAGCTCCATAGGTTTCTACACTGTATGAAACCTGGAGCATGCCAGGCTGAAGTAATGGCTTGGAGACCAATCTGGCTTGAGCCCACTGCAGCCTAAAGCTACCAGCAAGATATTCTCAGGGTAAAAGACCATGGGGTCCTTCACCCCACTTCCAAACAAGGTAGGGGCCGTGTCACCATGAGCAGCTGTCTACTTAGTACTGCATTCACTGTGGACATCTTTTATCCACATACCATTCCTCAGTGCTGTCATTACACTCCATCTGGCACTACCAATACCAGGGGACCCAGACAAGAGATACTGTTGGAGCTACCCAGAATTCAGTAGCTGCTAAGAATGAGCTGAGGTCCCTCGAGGAATAGTTGGGGACTTGGTGGTAAAGTGTGTTTGATGGGCCTTCCTTGGCAAAGGGCCTGCTTATAGATCTTTCTTACAGTAGCACATGAGGTCCTGCAGCCTCTGTCCACCAGAACCTGGAGCAAAAGCCACATGCAAGTGGACGCAGACCTTTCTCGTACTGCCAAAGAGTTGGGCAATAGACATCAAAACCCTCTTTCCCCAGATTTGGCTGTGGCAAGTCAGGGGGTTTCTGTTATTTGGGGCATTGTGTCTGGGAGTTGCTCACACACTTTAAAAATCTAGGTTAAACAGTAAGTTAGGGATGATTCACAAGATAAACCCAGAGATTGTGGTCTTTCTGAGGTCTGAGCAACAGAAAAAAAATGCTTTATTATTTTTTTGTTTGAAAAAAAAGAAAATTAAGAGGTAGCATTTACTAAAGTTTGCCTTGAGTCTCAAAAGGTTGAAAACCACTGATTTAGAGGCTTGGGCCAGTCTGGCTGCTTAGTCACAGCCCTTCCGCCCACTGGTGGTTAAGCCCTCCACATGCTGGCAGGAAGCTGTCAAGGCCCCATCTTCTCTGGTCCCATGATGCTGTGCTAATTCATCAGCCAGGAACTGTTTCTCTTTTCTGAATCCTGCCCAACAAGCAGACATGGGTCAGTCCACCTTTGCCAAGGGAGACCCCCATTCTTCCCAATGGACGGTTTGGATTAGGGTTTGAATTTAATGAATAAAAGTGCATCCACTAGCAGGCAGAACTCAGGCCATGAAATAGTGTTATGTCCCCTCTGCATACTTTCCACAGATGTGGGAGACCATCTTTGGCTCCCATAATAGGCCTTAGTTTCCTTGTGTCATTTGGAGCCCTCTAGCAGCCTGCTGAGGCTGGCTTAGGCAGTTTGCACCTCCCTGCTTCCTCTTCCCCCTCCCTCTCTCAGCAACAGGTCATCTCCCTCACTCTCTCCTGTTACAACTTCTGATGTTAGTGGGAGACTCTCTTTAGATAACCAGGGTGTGGGTTTAAGTGTCGTCCTCCATTCTGCACCATCTCTCAGGGCTCTCACCGCCTCTGCATAGTGCTCTGGGGCTTGAACACCCTCTCAGAATCCTTCCCTCTGTGCTAGGCTCAGGAGTTTACTGTTTCCCCCCACTTTGCAGGCTTATTGCTTTGGCCAGCCTCTTTACAGCCTGCACCTGCTGCCTCTCTCTTGCTAACAAGCTCACAGCTTTGCAGTTAGAAACACTGCAAGCTGCATCCCATAACCTGATCGTGTAACACTGCACTTGTTTCCAGTAACAGGGTTCAAGGACCTTCTGTTACACTCCTCCACAGCTTCCTAGATCTGTTTCAAGGCATGGTTCCAGAGGAAAAGGCTTTATTATCACTGATTTCATCCATCACAAAAAAATCCAGTTCTTATATTCATAGTCCCTTGAGTACATACTGCTCTTTCTGTGGTGTTCATGGCTTAAGAATGGGGGACATTGGGACCTTTTGGGGTGTGGAGGACTTTAGAGGGGTTGTTGTGCTCCCACTGGGGCATATGGGGCCCTGTGGGTGGTGGGGATGTGTAGGGGTCCCAGCCAGGGTGTGGTCATTGTGCTGCTGGGAAATGCAGCCATTTCTATGGCCTTCATCCCAGTGTTTCACTCTGGCTCAGAAGCAGGTGCTGCGCTCCCTGGAAGCCATGGCTGGGACAGAAGCTGCACTACACTGCGCTCCTCCACGTGTTTTCCTGGGCACCTATTGCAAAGTCCATAACTCCACAACAAGGGCAAAGGCAGCCCCTCTGGAGATCAGGCAGTGAACACCTGGCTGCTACAGGGCTGGCAGCTACAGCTGGCCAGGTAACACATGCAAATACTTTGACACTGTGCTGGAAAGTCAGTTCCAATAACAGTACTTCACCCTGCTGAGTGCTAGTCTTCCAGGTAACTGCTGGGCTCATTTTCCCTAGAATCGGGTCTAGGATCAGGATCAGCACAGCAGCAGTTGGGCAAAGGAGCCAGACATACCTTGGCTTCTTGCCCATGAATCCTGTCACCTCCCAGCAGTGAGGCTGGCTCAGTACTTGAAGAGAAGAGCACCAGTAGGATTGGGGTGGTATGGGGTAGCTCTGATCTGCATGGAACACAGAAGGGCTGACATGGAGGCAAAGAACTGCCCAGGCCTGCTCCCCTGGTACTCTGGGCTCCTTGTGATGATGAAGCAGGAACTAGTAGCCCAAGGGGAAAAGGGGGACTGCTGCATAGGACATGGCGTGAATGGACTGCCCTGGAAAGGCTGCTGGGCAAGACGCTGTGTGTGAACAGGAGGGAAGTCCTCCAGAGCCTTTCGCCTCCTGGCCCTTTTGCTTTCCCCTGTCCACAGATGTTGAAGGCCACCCATGGGGCTAAAGGGAGCACTGCTGTGCTAGTCTTGACTACTGTTTACATGGGAGCTTTTGTTAGTGTAACCTGGGTAGTACCTGGTTATGTATGCTCCTCTCCAATTGCAGGTTAGCAGGGCAGGTATGCTGTGGGGTGAAACTGCTGGCTGCATGCAGTTTCCTTCCTTCCCCTATAGAGCCAAGCCAGGCTTAACCATATACAAATTTGAGCTTAACTATATACAAATTTATTAATACAATAAACCATAGGAAGGAATATATATATATATATATATATATATATAAACATGGAACTATATGTACACTCCTTTACCTCTCCCCACTCAGGATATAAATAAGTAAACCAGAACAAAAAATAAAGACCAGGCAATATTAAACTGTATTAAAATACCAACTCACAAACATAAAATGCAAATACACAAAAGATGAGGCCCTGACACAAAATATAAGGCGCATAAAGGTGTGCCTTAACTCAGCCTGAGCCCTGGTGTCCCTTAAAGACCTGGAGCAGTGGCTGTGCCCCAGTGACAGGGTGGGGGTGGTATCCCAGTGCCCTTCTGGCCTTTCTTGCCCCAGTCAGAATATCAGCTGATGGAAAAAAATCTCTAAAACCCAGGGAGCCCCTGCCCCTTCAGGGTTTTCTCTCAAGAGGTTAGTCTCCGGAGGGCGAGGGGGGAAGATCCTTCCTCCCCTGTGGAAATCCCCTTCCCCAGTAACTCAGAACTCCAGGGCCCTGGGGCAAGGCTTCTCCCCCTCCAGCAGAGGACCTGCAGTTATTCTGGGCTCTTATGCCAGGTACTTACATGCCT
>NW_017729000.1:45508135-45509571 GCF_001723915.1 Gavialis gangeticus | reverse complement strand
TTCTGGGCTCTCCCAGCTATCTGCTCACTCGTTGCCCTGTGTACCCTCCATGCACTGCTGGCCCTGCCTTATGCTGTGGGTTGGAGACCCATGCCACCTTGTGTGGCCCCAGGGTCTTGGCCCACTCCCAGACCTGTGCACTGTATTCCTGGCTTCTTGCCTGGAGCTGGGGGGACCCAAACCACCTCGAGCAGCTTATAGGCCTGGATCCACTCCCAGATGCTCTGTGCACTGACCCATGCACTATGTTCCTGGCCTCATGCCAGGGGTTGGAGACCTGAGCCACTGGTTGGCTCCCAGGCTTTCAGTCCATTCCTGGATCCTCCATGTAGCACTATCTGCACTGACTGCCTGGCCATGTGCCAGGGGTTGGAGACTCAAGCTGCCGCTTGCAGCTCCCAGGGTCTCGTTCCGTGCACTGAGCTGTGCACCGATGCTGCGCTCTTCAGTGGTGGGGCTGGGGATGTGGCTGTTCACCTCTTCCATCCAGGGAACAGGTCTTTGGGCTCTTCAGGGCAACAGCTCCTCCGGCCAGCTCTTGCCAGCTCTTCTTTGCCCATCCTCTTCTTTGTCCCTTGATGCAGCTGCCCGTGTGCTGGGCACACTGTTCTTTTATCCCCTCCAGATGGACCAATCAGCAGGGGGAGAGGGGGGGTGTAGTCCCCAACCAGGTCTGGACTCTGCCTTGCCTTGGGTAGGGGCAGGGCACGCCTCTCCCGAGCCATCATCTGATTGGTGGGAATGCCCCACCAATTGCTTGAAGCCTTTTTCGAGCCGGCAGCCAGGCTACTGTCAGCAAGCTCACCCCATCAGTAATGCAATCTTGCCAGAACTAACAGCTCTAACACCTGCCAAAGAGCAGACTGACCCCACTAGCCTGCATCAAGGAAGCTGAAACCCATCGAGTGGGTGGCACAAGTGTCTCTTAGGAAGCTGGGACTAAACCTCCTGCCTCCGACCTAGGGCTCTTTGGTGAAGCCTCTTGCTCTAGAAAGGGGTTGAGATATTCTGACATATATCCAAAGGAAATACTAACAAGACCTAATATATAGTGGAGCAGATTTGCAAGCCCTGACAGAAAGCACCCCAGGTACCTGATGCCAAAGGGCAGGGGACACTAGGGCTAGGCATTTGTGGCTAGGAGGCCTTGTGACTGAAGGCACATTGCTATATTTCAGACGGCTAGTGTCTTGCTGGTAACTAGGCATGTTGCCAGTACTTTGAACACCTGGACCTGGCAGCACTGTGTCCCAGTGGATGCGTGCCAAACCCTGCAGCCCCAGAAACTGGCACAAGAAACAAAGGGGAGTTTTTTATATAAAAACTATCTAGTTGCCTGTCAAGAATGATGGGGAGCAGGAAGCAGGGGCGGGTGGCCTGTGTCCAGCCCCCACCCCCCAACCCCCCTGTGTTTTGGGTCTGGCCCTGCTCCCCCC
>NW_017729000.1:45504534-45507788 GCF_001723915.1 Gavialis gangeticus | reverse complement strand
CCCTCCCCCCCCCCTTTGGGGCTGTTGTCGTAGGGTGGCAGTGGTGGCAGAGTGCCACCACTGTCCCTGCCTCCCCTCCCCTCCCCCCCAATGGCTTTTGTCAGGGTCCAGTGGCTCTGTGTCCCCCACGTCTGGCCCTGCCCCTGCTTCTTGTTCTTGGCATCGCTCCCCCACGCTCTGTCTGGTTCTAGGTGCCGCTTACAGGGAGCAGGGCGGGGGAGCTAAGGCCAGTGGTGCTGGCCTCACCTCCCCCACGCTCCAAACAGTCCTTGCTGCCAGATCCTTTGCTGTCATCGTGCCATCTCCTGTCAAATGCTTGTGGAGCACTCTGATTGGCTGTTTCCGTCAGCGTTAGGGACGGAGAGACTAAGGCTTTTATAATATTAGAATTCTAGAGGTTAGGGTCACAAGCCAGTGGGCCAAATGGAGGGAACAGGTAACAAGTAAACAGACATTAATACTGTGGTAACATATGCTCGGCACCTTAAGTTCCCCTCCTCCCCACACCTCTGGAAGTCTCCCCAAACCAGCCTTTAATCCCAAGAGTGCTTAAATGCAGCCTGCACTGGCTCCCAAGTTTGAGACCAGCTTCTTCAGTCCACAGCCTGGCCAACCCTTGCCTCAGAGAGCTTCAGTTTGGCCACCATTCTCTTGGTGTCCTCTTGCCTTTGTCCTTTGACCCTAGGCACCTGGGGGCTTCTGGGGGTTATAGTCCAAATTTAGTCAGCACAGATCTGCAGACTGCCCCCACCACTACCCTGATGTCACATATCACATTACATTCACGTTACATTACATTACCACTCTTTTAACTGGATAGGTGTTCATATGTAACTAAAGTTACACCACGTAGTCCCTAAGCTACCTGGGAGGTCTTCGCTCGCACTGTGGTTTACCTGGAGATTTAGGAGTGTGCCCCCCCACTGGCTTTCATAGGTTTTGGATACCCAAAACATCCTTCACTAAAGGATGTTTTTACCAAAGAGTCTATGGGCAAGGGAAACTTATGATTACATTGTATCTTCCTCACTAATTGTACTTCTGACTGATTCTCCAGAAGCAAGAGATTTTGAGAAATAGAAACAAGCTTAGCTCTGTGTTCATTTGCTACTCTATTCCTCTTTTTTTGTCTTGACTGAGCTGAAAGCCTTCCAGTTCCATTCACAAGAAGCTGCTGTTGGTGGGATGCTTAGGATCCTTAGAGCAATCCTGGACAACAGTCGGGTGTTACAGTGTCCCTTCCACCATGTGAGAGGAGACACATTTTCTGCTGCCTGCCAAATTATGTCTTTGCTCCAAAGTTTTTCTTCTGCACAGTACTCAGCAATGTCTGTCATCATGGCTATTTTGTCGATGTCGGGGAAATTCTTAGCTACTTCCATAATTGTATCAAAAGCAGTAGATAATTCATCTTCTGATAAATGTTGTCCTCTGTGTTGAGGATCCAAAAGGTTTGCTGCCAGATGAACTGGTTTAGAGCAAAACTCAGATCTCTTTGTAAACATCCGTTTTACTACTTTTTTTTCGATAGAGGTGAAGAAGGCAAAAGATCAATTAGGTTTTTATTCAGTTGTCTGAATCTCTCCGGAATATTTGAAAGGCTTGGTGTATTTCCTTCAAGTTTCTTGATAGCCACTGAAATTGGTAGTAGCAAATTGAATGCTCCTTGAATTCAAACCCAAAACACATTGTTGTCGAGAATCCGCTTCCAAATGTTTACGGGAATAATCTGGGATACTGTGTCACTATTGAAGCACATTGCAAACGGTTCTTGGTGTCCAGCAAACTATGTAAACACTTTGTAGCCAAGCCCCATCTAGTTTCTCCTGGCAATAAAAGTGCACTTTCCTTCCCCTGCTTCTCTGTCTGTAATTTTTTCAAAGTCTGATTAGCAACATGGTGATTGTTGAGCACCTTCACAATCACTTTGCAGTTTGCCAGTATTGTCTGCACTGTATTCACACTTACTATGTCCTTTGCCAGAAGATTCAACCCATGAGCAAGACAGCCCAATACTATTAAATGAGGATACTTTGCCTTTAATATTTGCCATGCAGCTTTCATGTTACTAGCATTATCAGTTACAAGGGCTTTTACCCTGGAGGGACCTGCACTTTCAATCTCTTCACTCAGAAATTTGGCTATGTATTCACCTGTATGACCAGAAGATTTAGTAGTAGTTGCTTTCAGGAATATTGGTTCAGGTGTTGCTAATGTAATGTTTAATAAAGTATTTCCTTGTATATCAATCCATCCATCTGACAGCAGAGTCAGTGATTCTGCCTGACCAATCCTTTAAATAACCATTGTTTGAATTCTGTCATACTCTCTATCTAAGAGAGAATGTGATAAGTGTGATAACGTGATGGTAACTTATATGATGGGTGAATTAGTTTGTAATGTTCCTCCAGTATTGATTTTCAGTTATGGAAAGAGGTGCACCACTTGCAAATATAGCTCAAGCTAATGGCTCAGCTGCTTTTTCTTGATCTTCTTTTGGCATTTTGTCCACAAAGGTTGATAAAAAGCTTGACTGTCTTGAACAGCTTCTCATGGTGGATCGCATATCTGGTGACAATGATCTTGAAAGAAAGGATGCTGCTTCTTCTTCCCCCAGACCTGGCAGCTCAACATTTTCATTTTCCATTTTTTGCAAATCTTCAATTCACTTGAGCTACCAAGTTCTTGCAACACAGGGGGGAAAGATTTTTATTTTAGCCTATTCTAGTCTGGCCTCATCCATCAAAAAAAAGAGAGGCAGCAGGGAGCTTGCTTCCCCACTCCCTGCCAGCAAGAACACTCTGCTGCTCAACTTGCTGCTCAGTTGCCTTGGGACTGCAGAGCCAAAGGGAAGTATAGTCTGGCCTCTGCCATTAGCCAAAGGACTAAGCTTGCTCTGCTGGGTTGAATTAGTTAACTATTTATCTATTATGTAATTTTGAAGAAAAAATCATTAAGCCTAAGCCACTTTGAGTATTTAGTGCAAGCAGAAAAGCAGGATAGAAATATTTTAAATAAATAAATAAATAAATAATAGACCAGAGTTATAGTCATAATTTTTTAAATTATAATGTTTTAAAACAATATAGATGCTAGTCTATACTGTGTGTTGTTTAACATATTAATTTGTTTACTTACATAGGATACCTGAAGTAGACTTTTCTCAGATGATGTTCCACTACTCAGCTGTATTAGCTTTCTGTATATGGCTTGTACTCTTTCAGGACAGTTTACGTGTTACTAAATGTTTCTTC
>NW_017729000.1:45494326-45504484 GCF_001723915.1 Gavialis gangeticus | reverse complement strand
CTTCCTTCCTTCAGTGGCTTGAACTTCATTATAGTGATGCCACACACTAGTTTTTTTCTGATTAGGTATTATTATGACTAATTCAAACCAAAAACTAACAGATCTTAAGCAAACACTTCCAACTTCCTTAACTCAAAAAAAGAAATGAGACACTGCTTTGTGTATTTGCTGAACTGTAAGTGAAACAAAAAATAACCACTGTTTTAGTTTAGGTTTTCCTTTCACTTGCAGTCTGAGATGAAATAAGAATTTTAGCTTTGGTTTTGATTTGACCTATACAGCCAATTAGGTGAATTCATAACTTGATTTTTGGTTATATTATGTGAGTGTATTTACCTTCCTGTTTACAAATCAGTAAAACATATATGTACTCTCTCTCTCACTTCCTAGGGATAATCACCTGAAAAACATTAATTACAACTTTGAAACTCCCAAGCTTGCCTAATATTGTATTGGCATCCATTCATTGTTACTAATGAATTTTATGAAACGATGAATTTTTAGAAATGGAAAATTTCCCACAGAAAAATAAAGCACTAGAAAATTTTCTGCTCCACATCTCTGCTCTTGGCATAGCTTGAGTGGTGCAGACATCTTTGCGATCCTGGGCACAAAAAAGTCAATCAAGTGCTAATGCTTAGATCACAGGTATTGCCACAATGTCTTGTACCTGCTTTTCTAGTGGACCAGGATGTTGGTGATGGCGAGTCCCTGTTCCGCACATTTCGTAAAGAGGAAGATGCCACTGCAGTTGACCTTTCCCAGTTCTTCCTTGCCGACAGTTTCATTCCAGAGATTTGAGTCCCTTCCAACCTTGGCGCTGAAATCACTGAGCAGAATAAGTCTATTTCCCTCCAGAATGTCAGGGAGGACTTGGTCAAGGTTGGCATAAAATTCCACCTTGGCTTCATTGGCTAGCATCAAGAGTCAAGGCAATCATGCTGAGGACAATGGCATATTGACTCCCTGCCGTTTTAAGTTGCAGAGTCATAAAGTGCTCGTTCAGTCAGATAGGGAACTCGTTGAGTTGGTTTTTAATGGAAAAGCCAACTTTGTGTTCTCCTTCCTGCTTACCCTTCCAGAAGAGGATATTGCCTTCTCTTTGTTCTTTGAGCTGCCCATCTCCGGCTTGTACAGTCTCACTTGGTGCAGTGATGTCAATGTTGTCACTTGAGTTCTCAAGTCACAATTGCAGTACAGCGCTCTGGGAATTCACTATTAGGACTGTCCTAATTGGAGTGCGATTTGGCAGCTGTAACTGCGACTGCACAGCCCTTTTTAGAATACACTCTGCTCACTGCATTATGGGTAGAGAGTTAGAAAATGTGCCCTAAACATAGTCTGCCTACCCACCCTTTTCCTGACTGGATAACCACATTCAGTGGAATAATCTTTACTATAGTTAAAATCAACAAAGACGCACAATTATTTTCAGGATTGAATGCTGGAACATCAAGAATCTCAGTGTTCCTTGATGTTCTTTGAAAATCCTGGAACATCAGGACTCTCAAGACCATACTACCTGATACCTCTTTAGGTGCAGATGATGTTGCCCTTTTTTAGGGAACTCCTTGATTCTGATTTCCTTCCACCTTATTAGTTTTTTAATGTCAGCATTTTTCCATTTTTTTTGGATACTAATCCTCCAACCTTCTTGCTTTTCCTGTATTTGGTTCACTCCTGACTGTCTTCAATGCTGATAGCAGCTCTATCCCCACTGCTTCTGTTTTAGGTTCAACTTCCACTGTGCAAGGCCTCTGTGACAAAGTATCAGCATTCTGGTGCTGCATCCCAGGGTGATACACTATTTGGTAGTTGAATTTAGCCATCTGTTCCAACCATTTAGCCAGTTGTTCTTGGATTGTTGATAATTGCGTATCCACCAGAGAGAACTGTGGTCTGTTCTTAATGAGAAATGTCTTTCCAAGATGAAGTGTCAAAAATGTTTGCTGAAGGTCACTGTGACGGTGATATCTTGAGACCGGGCACAAAGCTGGCCTGCCCACCCATCTAGGGCAGTCCGCCCTGTCTTACCTGCCACAACTTGATGAATAAAGAAAGACGTAATAATGCAGGAGGCTGCCCATTTTATGCCCTGATGCCGAGGGTGTTATACATGGCTCCAACCTTCCCTATACCATGTCCCATGCCTAGCAGATGGCATCCAAAATCATCAAACTTCCCTCAGCTCCCTTGCTGAGCCGTACCACTCAGCCTCTGCCCCAAATTTGGCCTCAGGCATAGGTAGACTTACCTTGGCCATTACGCCCCTCTCACTGGGGCTTCCCCTCATGCCCCCTTTCCTGGGGCTTACCTCACTAAACGATTGGGGCTGGCTTATGCGCAGTCCTTCAGGCCATGCAGACTCTACGCCCTCCTGCTTAGCCCTTCAGGCCCGTCTACGTGGACCATATTTTATGCCTCCTACACAGTCCTTCAGGTTGCCCATGCAAATCCTACTCTGCATGGCCTACTATACCCTCTATGCCACCTCACTGGGGCCACTATTCCACCCCCTTACTGGGGCCCTAATCCTCTCCGTCACTGAGGCTATAGTAGGTGTGGGCAATTATTTTGGGTGGAAGGCCGCTTACCCAGTTTTGGCAGGCTGTCGAGGGCCGCATGGGTACCGCTGCCCCTTGACAGGTGCACCGCCCCCTGGTTACCATCTTGGGACCAATGTCTCAGTGTCTTGGAACCAATGTCCCAGGGCCAGTACCGGTGGGGCTCAAAGCAGGGCACAAGCTGGCAGGGGTCTATGAAACCAGTCTGGGCTGCACCAGCAGGGAGAAGGGGGAGCTGGTCTGGCTTCATAGAGCCCCTGCCAGCTGGGACCCCGCGCTTCTGCTGCCCTGGCACTGGCCCCGGGACACTGGTGTGGGCCCTGTGCTCCCACTGGCTCCCTGCTCACTCAATCCTAGTGCCCCCCAGCCCTGTGGTATAGGCAGCGGGGGGGGGGGCAGCGCACAGCCCCGACCCACTGCTTGCCGGCAGGGAAGAAGCTGGTACCTTTGATAATTAGGCCATATGTAGTACTGCAAAAATTATTACAGAGAAGTTATCCAACACAGATAGCCTCTACACCTTTTCTGAAATCCTCCCATTGCATAGATTACCCCAACTTGTCTGTGGTGACAGATGACAGAACAAGGAGCACTGGTCTCAAGTTGTAGCAAGGGAAGTTTAGGTTGGATATTAGGAAGAACTTTCTCACTTGGAGGGCGGTGAAACGCTGGAATGGATTACCTAGAGAGGTGGTGGAATCTCCATCCTTGGAGGTTTTTATGGCCTAGCTTGACAAAGCCCTGGATGGAATGATCTAGGTGGGGATGGTCCTGCCTTAAGCAAGTGGTTGGACTAGATGACCTCCAACCCTAATTTTCTATGATTCTTTAAATTCCACACCTCTACCTCTTCAAGCCCCAAACATACCCCACAGCCCTACAACTCAACACCCCCACATCCTACACACTCTAATGCACTGCATCCCCCGCACCCCAATACTTCTCATATACTACATTCCCCACACAGCTCCAAATACACTTTACATCCCACAAACTTCCATATACTCCAACAACCCCCCATATCCACACCCCTGCATTCCACACACTCAAATACCCTACATATCTCAACACCCCTCACACCTCAATTCTCCTATTACCCACACATCCTAATACCCCATATCTTATACACCCCCACATCCTGAACACTCACAAAGAGCCCTCATATCCTACACACATCCAAACATTCCCTACATCCCCCACACCCTAACACTCCCAAGTCCTGCAACCACAGAAACACCCCTCACTTCCTACACATCACCACATCCTGCACACCATAAAATATGCCTGCTACATCTACTCTTCACCTCGCTGTTCAGTTAGGGACAGATTGGGCATATCTACACATTCATTAATGTGCAGTGGTTACTGTGCATTAAATTTAGTACTTATATAATCAAGTACTAAATGAATGTGCAGTGACCAGAGTTACTGTGCAGTGGTGCCCATGCATACCTTTTTAGTGACACTACTGTACAGTAGCCTTATAATACGGTGCAGTAGTGTATTAGCTGTGACATGCTACTGTGCAGTATTATTAGGTTACTGAATAGTTAGTGTCTCATGTAGATGTGCCCACAGAGAAGCACTCCTGCCACCACCAGGCACCAGGGAGTAGAGGTACACTGATACTTTGATCCGATCTTGGATCAACACCGATATAAAGAAAATTGACTATATTAGAAATTGGCCTGATGTGGCTGATAATTTGGCTAATAAATGCCCATGCATGTGCACAGCCGCAGTGCAGCACATAGACAGCGAGGAGCACAGCCTGGTAGCCTGGAGAGCTGTGTGCAGGTGGTAAATCTGTTATGGTGGACAGGGAGAGGGAGGAAGGAAGGGGCGTGGGGGGCCAGATCAAGGCCCCCATGGTGAGGGAGGGAGTGGAGCTAGGGCAAGTGTTGTCCAGCCGGGGTGGGGCAGGGTGTGGGATGGAGCCATCACTTGTCCGGGGGGGGCCAAGAGGGGCCTGCTGCTGCTGCATGCACCCTGGGAGGGCATGGGGGGGGGGCGTGTGTCCCTGGATCTGTGCGGGGCACGGGTGGGCTGGGCTTCTGTTATGGGCTGGGGCCAGGGCTGTGCCAGGCTCTTCCCAGCATGTGGGAGGGGTGCATTTGGGGTGGGCTGCACTTGGGGTGGGCAGTGGTGGTGCTGGGAGGGGGCTATGGTGAATTTTGGGGTGGCTGCAACACCCCCTCCCCCGTAGACTCCCTCTCCGTGCTGCCACTGCCTGCCCCAAGCACAGACCGGCCCAGCCCTCACTGGGAAGAGCATGGTGCAGCCCTGGCCCTGGCCCCAGCCCACAGCTGCAGCCCACCCTGCCCACACCCCATGCAAATCTGGGGGCAAACCCCCACCCTGTGCCCTCCCAGGTATCAAGGCCCTGCGCCCCATGGATGAGCCGTGGCTCCGTCTGGCACCCCACCTCGCCCCGGTTAGCCAGCGCCTGCCCCAGCTCCTGTCCCAGCCCCACTCCTCCCTCACCACAGGGGCCTTGATCTGGCCCCTCAAGCCCCTTTCCTCCCCACTCCCCTTCCACCACAACAGACTTACCTGCTGGATTCAGCTCTTCAAGCTGAAGAGTTGTGTATCAGAAATCGGATCCATATCAGCCAATATTTCTCCTTAAAAATTGGCTATTGGTATTGGCCCCCCTAATCTCTATCGGTGCACCGCTACCAGGGAGCCATAGTTCCTGCCCACCACTTCAGCTTCAGCCCTGCCAAAAGCCATTCCCTCTGTGCCTTGTCAGTACTACTGGGAGTTCCAGCAGAGTGAACCCTCCCACTCTGCCTTGTCAGTGCCAGTTAGTGCTCTGGCATGGTGAACATAATCAGAGCAGGTTAACTCCCTTTTCATCTTCACTGCATCCCAGTGACAGAGATTGTGAGATACTGGCCTCACTTGGCTGAGAATAAGTATACAAAATACTTACAGGGTCAAGCAGAGACAGAGATGTGTACCAGCCCATGGCAGGTGCAGACTTACACTAGCACTGTGTGTGTGCAAGATGAGCATGTAGGAAGAGGGATACATGCACAGGCACATCATGCTACCAGTTTTTTAAGCAGAATTAATAATTGACATCAATGAAAAGCTCTGCTCAAACACTAATGATTGATATGGCTTATAGAGCATGTGTGAGGGGAGGGGGAATGCATATACGTGCATGAAAGGAGAGAGATAAATTCCTGCCACAAAGTTTTCTTTTCCTGCTAATTTTCTGATTAGCCCCTGTCTGACGTGTTTGCAGGCAGCACTCCATGGAGCTTATTGAAAGGCAATATAATCTTTCTAAGCAGCAAACCGGGGGCAGGCACACCATTCAATTCCCACCAGACAGAAAACTGCATTCAGAAGTAATAACTCTTAGGAAACTCACAGTGCAACACTGACAAGCAGCCTGGAGGGTTGTGGAAATCCTTTCTGTGGATGAGCCGAAAGGATTCTCCTCCTATACCCTAAAGCCTGCATGTCATTTAGTCCAATAAAAGGCATTATCAGGAAGGTGGCATTTTGTTCTGGCATATCTTAGGCCTCCAGCCCAGCACTAGCTCTGCTAGCTTTACATGAGAACATGAGTCTTAGGACATGGGGCAGGCCGCCAGGTGCAATGAGCTGGCTTTGTGTCAGAGATGTTTTACAGGCTCCGAAGGATGAAAAAAAGCACTGATAGGGACAAAAAAAACAGAAGGAGTAGGGCTAGAGGTGGGAACTCTGCTATCAGCACTGGGGAGCTGCACCTGGTGCATCCAAGCTGCTTTGCCTACCTCCTCACTCCATCCTAAGATTATTAGCCATAAAGTCAGCCCAGTAATACAGGACATACTGGCCCATGACCAGTTCATCAGCAATGCCTTCAGTGGGGAGAAGTGGGATCAGCCTTGACTTGGGAGGCCCCATAGCCTGGATGATGCTATAAAGCTAACCACTGAAATGGAAGAAGTAAAAAAGCTGAAGGCCCTAAATAACCAAGGCACTGAGGCAAGGGTGCATGTGCATACCAGGGAGGAAAGGTCAGAAGCATACATTCCAAACCTGGAGTTGTCAGTTTGTGAACAGTGATGGAGACATTGAAAGAAATCCAAGGTGAGCTGGACCAACTCAAGAAGAGTATGAAACCCAGACCCAAAGCAGATGTACCAGCGGAGGTCCTCCTAGACTATGGCAGCTGGGGTGCTGTCCAAAGGATGCTAATGGATGCTGGCATTATAGTGGCCATGGTCACCTCTGGGAGGAACACTCAGAGAGAAGGTGGTTCCAGGCAGGGAAACTGAGGTGGATAGTGGAGAGCGGCCCATCCACTGCTGGCAAACACAGAGGCCCACAGAATGAGATGGTAATTGTTGGTGCCACAGGGTTGGGATACTACCTGGAAGGAAAGCTAGGAAAAGTTTCTTGCCAATTCCTCTTAGATTCAGGTGCCCAGGTATTCATTGTACATAGCTGGGTATGGGAGCAAGCTACAACTGAAACAAAAAGAAGCCTCCAACCCTGATCAAGGTTGCCAATGGAGAAGCATGTCCAGTTCTGGGAGAATGGAGTACAGCCATCAATCTCCAAGGCCTACAGCTGCTATGTAAATTCCTCGTAGCAAAGGATTCCAATCAAAATGATGATCACTGGCAAACTGAAGAGATGGTGCCATGAAGAAGAGAAGGGCTTATTTGAATCTAAGTTCAATAAAAAATTGTGATTCCTGGTGGAAACTGCAATGGGTAAAAGTTAAAGGGGTGGCTCGAAATGTAACACCTTAGAGAACCAAATAATAACCTTCAGTGGAATGCAGGAAAATTAAAACATGAATTCAAGTTAAGTCATAACGGCCTGGAGCCTGAGCAAATGGGGACAGTACAAGAAGTCCTATTGGAGTATGCAGATGTACTCAGCCTTGGAGGCCACGATCTAGGGCAAGGGTTTTCAACCTTTTGAAAAAAGTGTAGCCCCGGTTGCCCCCTTTTTAATAAGTACACCCCGGGGGGAAGAAGGGGGGAGCAGCTGGACATTGAGCGGGTGGGTGGCGAGAGGGTGGAGCAGCAGCAGCACGGCATCTGTGCAGCCCTGCTCTCACCCCGCCCCTGCTCCAGTGAGGTAGTGGTGTGGGGTGGTGGTGCTCTGTCCCCACCCACCCCCGCATGCCCCCTGGGACCTTTCAGAGTACTCCCAGGGGTATGTGTACCCCCTGTTGACAGCCCCTGATCTAGGGCATACAGACCTAAAAAAGCACTGTATCAACACTGGCAATGCCAGGCCTGTCAAACAGGGGCCTCAAAGAGTACCCATACATTTCCAGAGGGAGTTTGATCAGAAGCTTCAACAGATGGAGGAAAGAGGCATCATGAGGCTGTCTGTCGGCCCATGGGCTGCCCTTGTGGTGTTGGTGCAGAAGAAAGGGGGAGGGGTGCGGGTCTGTGTGGATTAGCGTATACTGAATGATGTTACCTTTAAGGATGCCTACCCCTCACCTTGAATTAATGACACACTAGATCTCCTGGCCAAAGCTCAATGGTTCTCCATTCTTGATCTAGCTAGTGGGTACTGGCAGGTGGATAGAAGACAGAAGGACAGAACTAAGACAGCTTTCTGCACTAAGAATGGACTTTTTAAGTTTAATGTTATGCCTTTTGGGTTATGTAATGTTTTTAGTACTTTTCAGAGACTGATGGATATTGTATTAGCAAATTTACTAATCGGAGAGCCTAAGGACTGCTTTTCCCCATACTTTTCAAGGTAAAGTCCTGGTCAGGAGCTGAGCTGACTTTGGCATGCTGGTACTGCCACAGAGGGGACAGGGAGGGCTGGGACTTAGGCCTAACTGGAGAGTCTAAGGAGCTGTGGGACTCATCCTCACTGAAAGCTATAACCAGGGTAGGTTCTAGACTGTGTGGGTATTCAAAGAGACTGTGTAAAGGCTGTGGGTTCTAAGCAAAATCCCTGCCCAGCTGCGTAGCCTGTGACAGATACCTGTACTACTTGAATTCAGGGGAGCTTTTATCACAAAAACAGTATCTCCCAGATCAGATCTTCTTGAACACACTGTTGAAAGACCCTGTGAAAATGGTTAGTTTGAAGGGCCCTACGCCCTGTTTCCAATAAGGTTACTAAGCTCCCAGAGTCCTCAGTGGTAGATGCACAGATAAGTGAGTCTGTCCTAGGGCCTTGTCACACATTACACTGTGAACTGCACAAATTGTGATCGGCTTAGTGCTAGCTTGCAGTAACACCTTCAATGTGAGCAGCACATCTGTGGGGAGTGGCCAGGGGTTAAGAGCTCCAGGAGCCACCCAAAATGAATGTATAGGCCCCTACACTGTCTGATTTTGCTTGCTGACATGTCTGATTCTGAATGAGGTGTTGGTTTTAAGGTGGCAGACTGGTCACTGGTGTCAGATCCTTGGAGGGAAGGGAGTGGTAGCGTCGCACCCTAGCTGGACCTGGTGAAGTAGTTATATGTAGCACCAGGGCCTTGCAGCCCAGGCCAGCCTGAAAGGTGACAGCTTGAGGCTGGAGACCTGAGGGGGACATGCTTAAGAGACCACATCAGAAGTGTAGTCAGCCTGGTAACTGCAACAAACGAAGCATATAAAAAGTGCACAGCAGGAGGTGGTGCAGCTGTGGCAGCACCTCTGAGGCGACCACCTCAAAGGTGGCACCCCTAAGGTCCATGGAGATTTGAGATAGGGTGGGGTAGAAGGAGGGCTAGGTTATAGGGACAGAAGGAGCTGTAAAGATATGGGACTTGAACATCTCCCCAATGGGAAGTGGGGGGCACCTTCCCATTATGGCTGGAGTGTACCCAGATGGGCTTTGATTAGTCGTGTTCTCCAAGCTCAGTGGTACTGTTGCCCAGGGCCTCTCCACTCCCCAACTAGGGCCAGGGACCAGTGTGCAAATTCAGAGCCCTGGAGCTCTTTACTCTTTCTATACAAACACTACAACCAGGGCTTGCAGTAGCTGATCTGTGGGTAGTATAGGTAGTGGGTGAGTGTGAGCATCTCCCCAGTGGGTTGGTGTCAAGGCTAGCTTCAGGCAGATGAATGCAGGAGAACACCCAGCATGGATCAGTGCCTGGTCAAGTGATCAGTACCCAAGTGCATGGCCCTGGAGACCAGACCAATGCCACTGGCTTCCATGCCTGTCTTGCAGCAGCAGGCATGCAGGATGGAAAATTGGTCCAGCTGTGTTCATCTGCACAGGGATCCATACACTATTCTAACAGAATTGGCTAAATCCATGAATCACCTCTAAAAATATGGACTTGCAGTTCACTCCTGTCCTTTCAAGCTTCTTACGAAACAGCTGATTGCTGCTGATCAGGGTTCCTCCTGCCTGTGTCAGCAGGCATGCAAAGGCAGGCCTGCCCTGGGTGAAGAAACTGTGGAAGGAGAGATGTGTTGGTGCTGGTGTGTGCGACTATGCATGAATGCAAAATGCATGTCTGTGCGCATGTGTCTAAGTCTTTGCATGTCTCCAGAGCATGAACAACTGGTGCCTCCCAAGACTGGGGGGCACCATTTGTAGGTGGTGTCATCGTTGATGAGTGGGGAGCGCCTGCAGATGCTGGCGGAGGTGTCGGTGGTAGGGGGGGCGGGGG
>NW_017729000.1:45491831-45494036 GCF_001723915.1 Gavialis gangeticus | reverse complement strand
GTGAGCAGCAACCACCCACTGGTGGCAGCTTGGGCGGTGGCCAATCTAAGGGGGGGTATGTGCCCCACCCCCCCGTGCCCCCGCTATGTGTCACTTATGCTCCAGAGCATGGGTGCCCATGTATGCAGATATGTGCTAAGCCCTCCACAAACCTTGCTGGCACTGCCTCTATGCTCAGGCAGCATTGCTAGGAGACCTACCATGCCAGCAATGCCAGCAATTTCTCTAAATAGTTCCACTGCCATCCAATAGTAAAGACTTTTGGGTAGTCCCCTCCCCTGCACACTGTGGTCAGGATCACCAACACTTTCTAAAGCTCCTGACCTCAGCTAGAGAGAGGATGGGACCATGCCCATCAGGAGGCACCACACAGCTGGGTGCAGAGGCAGTGTGCAGCTTGCATTGTCTTTAAAATCCCAGGCAAATGAGAAGGGAACAAAGTGTCTCTGGAGCAGGACAAGGATGGGGAGGGGAACTGGTGCGTGCGCATGCGTGCATGTGTGTGATTAAAATGCACTGTTTGTTTTACTTAACACAACAGTCAGAGAGAGTTACAGGGCAGTGAGCTAGAAAATAACATTTACAGAAACAGAGCTCCTGCTGCCAAGCGCCCTGACCTTTGCAAACCTCATTATAGTACACGCTGCCGTTTGTTCACACACACGCATAGGCATGCCTGGCTGGGGACGGGGAGCCAGGAGCTGCGGAGCAGGGCTGCCCGGCCTCTGCCCACCTCCTCCATGTGAGCCTGGCTCTGTCCCAAGTATCAGGGATTATTCCTGTCCTCTGTCCATGGCTAATAGGTGGTGCGGCCCCTGCAGCCTGCTGGCAAGAGCTGGAATTACCTTACACTTCTGTACAGTGCCCACAGGCGAGAGCCTCTCTACCTAAGGATTTCTGTCTTGTCCAGGTGCGGGCTGCCTGGCCCCATTGATAGGGTCATTGTGGCACCCTGGCAGGGAGAGAGCAGCTGGCTCAGACATGGACCCCACCCCAGGGTGCCCAAAGACACCTTCACCAGGCAGCCCATTCAGTTACCCAGGGGATAGCTGCAAAGCCAGGCTGTAGGGATAGATTTAGCCCAACAGTACCTAGGTGGTACAGCTCCCTCAACTAGGCTGGTTGCCCAGAGCAGCTGTGACTGATACCCAAACAAAGAGGAGGTATGGCCTGAAAGGAGTGGGGGGTGAGCTGTAGTATAGCCCAGCCATGCAGGGAGCAAGGAGCTCACTCAGGGCTGAGCTGAGGTCCCCTGGGCCTTAGTTTTTGCTTTGGGGCCTGATCCAACTACTCATGTGAAGAAATATTCAGGACATATTCTGAGTAAAGCAGTCTTTAAGGAAACCTCCTTGCCCTCCATGCTTTCCCTCCTACCCTTCTTTGCCAACAAGGGAAGGCCCTGAATACTGCCTCCAGATAGAGGCTGCCCTGGGCTGGTGCCAGGAGGCCAGTGGGCAGGTTTGTGAATGGTTGCTGATGGTCCACTGCTGCATGGAGGGCAGAGGGTAAGCCCTCTTCCCTGGGAGAAGGATAGCTGCTGTTGACTGTGCTGTGAGAGGCTGTCCCTGTATTGTAGCCGTGGTGACACTGTGTTAGATTGGAATTACTGTAGCCACCCCTCATGACTAGATCCTAAGCACCATGAGTCCTGGACACTTAAAAAAAAAGCCTAAAAATCGCAGGCTGTGAGAGGCCCTGGTAGCTGCTCTGGGCCCAGGGAAGCGGGGAGGAGGAAGAGGCACCTTAACTCCCATTTCCTGATTCCCCATGTGTTGTGTGTTTCACCAAGGTCCAGGCACTGTGAATGCTTTACCAAACATAGCTTTATGCAACCATTATGTATGGGGAATGTTGTGCTTCACGCTGTCAGCCAACTGGGAAGGCCTGATTCTCTGCCGTTGTTTCCTCTGCAGCCCATGGTCCTGTTAGCAAGGTGGAGCCAATGCTACCTCCACCCAGAAGGACACAGGAAGTGCCATCAGCCACTGATCCCAGGAGAGGCCTGGCTGCTGTCAAGCACTGGGTGAGCTAACCATACCTGCCCTATTCTATCCATTGGCATAGGAATGGGAGCTTTGTTTGGCTCCACCATCTCCTCGAAGGCCCCACCCTGCCTGCTTGGCACACGGCTGCTGCATCGCCCTCCCTCAAATACGTGCCCACTTTATCTGAGTCCTCAGTTCCACTCCAGCCACCAGTCCCAAA
>NW_017729000.1:45486404-45486831 GCF_001723915.1 Gavialis gangeticus | reverse complement strand
TGGCTCCACCATCTCCTCGAAGGCCCCACCCTGCCTGCTTGGCACACGGCTGCTGCATCGCCCTCCCTCAAATACGTGCCCACTTTATCTGAGTCCTCAGTTCCACTCCAGCCACCAGTCCCAAAGAGCTCATCTAGTTAACCAGCTCCCCTGAGCTGGTTCTAGTGTATGAATCAGGTGGCTTCCTAGCCACATCCTCTGCAGTGTGCCCAAGCCCCACCCCCTTGCCTGCACTGAAAGTGCCAGGCACACTTCCCTCCCTCAGAGCATCACCTCTCATGTACACTTACCAGGAAGCCCAAACAAGGGTGGTCGGGACGAATGCCAGGGGAACCTTGGATTCCAGCTGCGCTTCCCTCCTGTGCATGCTGCCCTGCCTTCATTAGTGGAATACTGGCTCTGTAGGCATGCAGATGTTCCCAGGTGA
>NW_017729000.1:45465163-45486357 GCF_001723915.1 Gavialis gangeticus | reverse complement strand
TGGCTAGAGCTGAGGGGGAGGGGTGGGGCTGGTTCTGCCATGCCAGAAGGAGGAGGCCTGTTCATACGTGCTTGCAAGATGCGTCTGTGCTCCCTCTGGGATTGCTGTGGTTTCAGCCCTGGCATCCAACCAATGCTGCCAGCCCTGCTTAGCAGTAAATGTGTTCAGAGAAAAGATAGCTCATCCATAGCAACTGTTGCTAGGATTCCCTTTCCTCAACTCTAAAGTTTCACAACCCAGCTCTAGCACAGCTGGGGATGTATTTACATGCAATTATCATTCATTAATTATACAGAGACAACAAAGTCCATGTGACAATGCAGAGGGTGAGTCCCAATGTGGCAAAGGAGCCAAATGACTCCTCACGTCCTCCTGGGCTCCCCTCCTGTGTCTTACTAGATGCACCTTCCCCCCCGCAGCTCTCAGTAAGGTACCAGGGAAAAGCCAAAGCTGAACCAAGCAGCCTGGCAGAAGCAGGGAGAATCCTGTGTGGGGACTGGCATTGAGGTTGATGTTTTCACCACCAGGAAGGTCACTGCATTCTCACATGTCCCAAAGGGACCTGGGTGTCATAATTGACCATAAAATGAATATGAGCCAGCAGTGTGATGCTACAATTAGCAGAGCAAACAATATGCTGGCATGGATCAACCAACCGATGTACCTCAAGCAAAACTAAGGAAGTTATTCTCCCACTCTACTTGGCATTGGTGAGGCTGCAGCTGGAGTACTGTGTCCAATTTTGGGCGCCACACTTCAAGAAGGATGTGGAAAAGCTTGAGAGAGTGCAGAGAAGAGCCACTTATATGATTAGAGGCCTGAAGAGCAAGCCATATGAAGAAAGGCTGACAGATATGTGACTGTTCAGCCTAGAAAAGAGAAGACTCTGGGGGGATTTGGTGGCAGCTTACAAATGTATCAAGGGTGAGCATCAGAGGCTAAGCGAACAACTATTCACCAAAGCGTCCCAGGTGAAAACCAGGAGTAATGGTCATAAACTCCTAGAAGGTTTCAGACTGGATATAAGGAAAAACTTCATGGGTGGTGTGACCAGTCTGGAATAGACTCCCAGCAGGGGTCCCAGCAGGGATGGTGCAGGCACCTATCTTGGAGATCTTCAAAAGGAGACTGGATGCACGCCTCGCTGGGGTTATTTGACCCCAACAGTCTTTCCTGCCCAGAGCAGGGGGGCTGGACCCGATGATCTCACGAGGTCCCTTCCAGCCCTAAACTTCTGTGAATCTGTGGAGTTTCTAAAGTGTGTCTACAACTTTGTGAGGCTTGATATATGAGCCAGGAAAAGGGTGATGGTATGAGGGGCCTGCACAGGAAGATGAACCACATGGGGCAATGGAGGGTGAGAAGCAGCTAGGATTTCCAAGTGAGGAGATTCCTTGTTAGAGTAATGTGGTCTCCAGGTTCATAGCAGGGGTGGAAGTATGAGCAGGAAGGAGGGGAAGTGTTTTGCAAAGGAAGCTGAGCCCCCACAGCTCTACTGTGAGCAGGTATGAGGCAAATTAGATCTTCCCCTGCCAGTACTGCTGCCCCTGGAGGGTCACTGTCTGCCACTGGGCATCCCCACCAATAGGAGGTGATACTGAGATGCTGGGCTGTCTGTAGTTGCTATAGGCAGGGTGCAGTATAACATAATCTTTAAAAGCTTCTGGATTTTTGGTTGTAGCCGTGCTAGTCTAAGGACATAGGCAGGCAAGATCCTTTGAGTAGATGCGATATTTTTTATTAGACTAACTGAGTACCTGGAAAAGAGTTCTCTAACAGCTGGTTAGCAATGTGGCCAGTGAGTTCATTGATTGTGGTGCAGTGGACAAAGGGACTGCAAAGGGATAATTCTTAGGAGTCCAAGTAACACAGTACAGTACAGCAGGCGAGATTCTCTCCCAGGCTGCACCTTGGAACCCAAAGTCTCATCTTTCATTTACAATATGAAGCTGTTACACTTGTAAGGAAACCTGGACATTGAGAACTAACTGCAACCAACAGAGAGGCCTAACTGGCTAGTACTGCTCCTGGGTGGTGGTGGCATACGCTACAGGAGCAGTGGTGAGAGGTTCGCTGCTCCTGGGAAAACTGTCATCTCCTTTTTTGCCACCAATACTTAAGTCAAGCCACCATTTAAACAGCGATTTTCCTCAGCAGAAAAAGGTGACATTCCATCTCCCTCTCTCCTCCTGCTTCCTTCCCACAGCAACAAACATTCAGTCACTGCTCTTACACCATTTGACACTGCTGCTGCTTTGCCCTCCCAACTGCTTGAGTCATAGCTGCTGCAGGGAAGGTGCAGGGTGGGAGAATTGCCACAGGGTGAAGTGCCCCCTAGCTCCTTTGGCAGCACCCAGGGCTCATGCCCCACTCACCCATGCATCATTATGCTACTGGTAACCAATGCAGAGACATCTGCCCCTGTGTGCAGAGCCTGAAACAGTTGCTCAGAAGAGGGACCTGTCCCACCAGTCCCAGTAGAGATGTCAGTGATGAAGTGGTGATACATTAAGGGCCACATCATGTTCTACCTAGTAAGTACCTAAGGACACTTGTACACATGACAGTCGTCATGGTGTACACATGGCAAAAATGTCATTTGTGTGGCTTAATGGTGTTACACATTACACATGCACAAGTTTTGGGGGTTTAGATGAGTTTGCTTTGTTGCAGAGTAAATTACATCCTGGTGTAGCAATTTAGTTTGCAATGATTCATTGCAGCTGTCAGCTTGCCCCCCCCCCCCACAGTGGGAGAGAGGGACAGCCTCCACAGAAAAAAAGAATTGGGCCCCTCACCAGTTGTGCTTTCAGCAGGTGCCTGCTGAAGGCAGAAGCGGCAAGGGGCCCAATCCAGAAGTGTGTTTTTTCAGGGACTTGACCAAGTAGAATCAGATCAAACTTCAACATCTAAGTGGACTTACGCACCTAAGAGACGGAATAAAACAGAGGTCAGCAACCCTCAGCATACATGACAAAATATGGCAAGCAAAGACAATTGGAACCCGGGCAGCTCATCCAGGGGCACGGAGGGACTACCATTGCTGCATGCACCCCGGCAGAGGCCCAGGGGGCATGTGCCCCTCGATTTGTGTGCGGGGCAGAGGCGGCTGCTGCTGTGCACTGGGCTTAAGCTGCTGCAGCTGCTCTGGGAGTGGCATGATGCCACGTGCATCCCGCTGTTGGGTGGGCAGGAGACACACCACAACCCAGCAGTGGCAGGCATGTGGCATTGTGCTGCTCCTGGGACAGCTGCAGTTGGGCACAAAGCACAATGCTTAGTGGCAGGTGTTCCACCCCGCGCACAGATTGGGGGGCACATGCCCCCTGGGCCTCTGCCAGGGTGTGCACAGTGGCAGGAGCACCCCCAGGCCCGTGGATGAGCCATCTGGGCTTCAACTGTTCCACCACCTACCCTCCAATTGTCCCACCACCTGGTCTGGCCAGGGTCCCATTCACCCCAGCCTCTGCCTCTGCTCATACCCTGCTTCCTCCCTCACTGTGGGGGCCTCGATCTGCCTCCCCCACCCCCCGTGCCTTCCCCATCACAGAGTAGACTTCCCTGCCATGCTGGGCAGCCAGCCCCCACTCCTGCTTCAGTCGTTTGCAGTGGCTGGACTGCCTTGCAGCCCTACCCACTGCCCTGCGTTTGCAGAAGGCCCCATTAGGTCCGGCCTTCTGCTGCCTATGGTGGGAATCCCACTCAGTGGCTCTGACTCCATATTGCCTTGGTGTAAATGCCCACTCCGGATGCTGGGCAATAAGGCATCAGGCCCCCAGGCCGTATCCGTATCTCTCTGGCTATGAAGTTTTCCCATGTGGGGCAGGTTCTTCCTCCTCCCCTTCATGCGCTCAGCATGTGAGCTGCTGTTTCTGTTCTGGGAAGCCTTGTAACACCGCTAATGCTTTGTCATTTAAATGTAATCAACTTCATTCTCCTGAAGCAAGAAAATGAGTGTGGGGTTTGTTTGTGGTTTTGCCCACACGTGGTTAAGTGGAGCTGATGCGGGTGGCTGGCGGGTGCACAGTCACTTAGCAGCCATTCTGGAGGCTGCTGCACCTTGGAAAAACAATAGCATTTGGTAGCAGGAGAAGAAAATGTCCTCCCTGAATTGATTTAAATTATACTTTGATTGGGAACAGATGTAAAAGATAATGGTGGAGAGGCAGGTACCTGCAAGGAAGCATAGACAAGGCCATGCTTAATCTGATGTCTCATTTATTCACTATGGGGAGAGGGAGGAGCAGCCCATGGGAGCGCAGGTGCGGCTTGCCATTCTCTCTCCTTCACTGTGGATCCAGCCGGGCTGCGTCATGCCAGAGCAAGCACTTCTGCAGCAGGCTCAGCCCAGTCTGCAGTTGCCACCAGTCACACATGCCAGAGTGCCACCTGCTGTGTCCCAGGGCCAGCACAGACTGCCCTCCTGGCACAGCAGGGGTCAGAGCCGACCCTAGGGGTGTGTGGGGCCTGGGGCATAACAAGCTGTGCTGCTGGTACTGCTCGCGGGGCCCCCCAAAGTGCAGGGCCCAGGGCAGTCGCCCTGATTCACCCCACCTCCCTCTCCCAAGGGACGGCTCTGGCAGGGGTCTCTGGTGAAGCTTCCTTCCTGGTGCAACAAGAGATTCCAGATGTCTCTTCACAGCACAGGCAAGGCCCTGCGAAGGAGAATGCGCCGAGGTGACCAACTTCTGGGAATAAATCTGGGTCCTTCCACAGGGCAAAGGCCCACTTCAGGAGCTGGCAGTAGCATAACAGAGCTGCCTTAATGCCGCGCTTTAGATGGACATGATATTAGCAAGAGGCAGCGCTAACTAGCCCCTGTGGAGCTGTGGGCCATCTCAGCATGGTGCTGCCTGGCACTGGGCAGATGTTCTGGGGATCAACAAATGCCTCAACCCCTGAATCTTGTATCTGCCCTTCTTACTCATCTGTAGCATCTCTACAGCTCACTGGTTCAAAACCCCTGTCCAAGTGAACGAGTCAGGTGTCTTGTGTAATGTACACACACACACAGGGGTTGTATATGGTAAAGTGTGTGCTTTTGGTTGCATGCTGTTGTAATCTTGGGCGGCGCAAGATGGCCCCTCTTGTTCTGGCCATGTGCTTACTCCATGGCAAGCTGGGGCTCCTATCTGGGCAAAATATGTAAAACTGTCTGGCCTCATTGGCCAGAGAAAGCAGAAGATCCTTCAGGCAGATTGGTTGGGAAAAAGACTGGATTGTGGCACTTCCTAACTGGACAAGGCTTGGGTGATGTCACACCAGTTATATAAGAACAATTCAAGTAAGGTTACTTTCTTTCTCCCCGCGGTGCTGAAAGATGTGTGGCTGAATTGGGAGCCAGAAAATCTGCTCCCTATTGGGGGGGGGGGCTGCTTTCCTTCCCCCCTTCCCCCCCTTCACTGGAGAGGCAAGCAAAAGCTATATGACAGAAAAGCCTCACGTACAGGGAGTGAAAGTAAGTCTCGGGCTTTGAGACTCCTATTTCCTCCCTCTTTCCCCTTTTTTTCTTGAGGGGGGGGGGGGTTGATCCCTGGAGCAAACTGATTAGGAATGGAGTCCTGGTCATTTTGTTGGCTGTGCTGGCCACACTGGCCTTGAGTGGGATAATAGCGTGGGGGTGTTAATCCCTGGAGCAGACTGACCAGGAATGGGTCCTGGCAGTTACTGGCCAATGTTTTATTATTTTAGTGTCTCAGCATTGTGATATAGATGAACCTGGATGTCCAGGCTGCAGCCATAGGCCTGGGCCCTTTTTGCTGTTTCACAGCTATTGTGTTTCAGCCTAGCTGTACAGCTGAACCCCAGCCATATGTTTGGCCAGCAGATTTGGGTCAGGGTGAAGCCTGGCACAGTTTGACCCAAGGTGAGACCTGACACTTGTTGATCCAGGCCTCTGAGATATAGGTCTGGCTGGTTTTTGCTGACCAGTTCAGGCCCAGCAAGAGAGGCTTGGGCCTCCTTTTGTCCCTTTTGTAGTTTATGCCCCAACCAAGCATTGTGTTTGGGCGCTAGTTGTAGTTCAGGCCCAAGCTGAGATGTAGGGTTACCCTATTTCCCGGTCCAAAAAAGAGGACACTTGTCACGGGGTGGGGGACAATGACATGCCAGTGCCCTGCCCATTCTGTTGCCCCTCACTGACATGCCAGCCCCCAGCCCTGCTGCTGTCCCTCACTCCAGACCACTGACCCCAGCCTTGCCAGTGCCCTTCACTCCCAAACAGCAGTATCCCTGACCTGCCCACCCCCCGCTGGTGCCCCTTACTCCGAACCTACAACCTTTCTCATGCTGCCAGTGCCCTGCACACCCAACCCACAGTCACCCATCCCATCCCCTGTGCGCCTGGATCCTGATCCGCAGCCACCTGCCTGTGCCCCTCTCTCCAGACCTGCAGCCCACACGCTCTATCTCACCTGGGAGTTTGCCAGCGCTGGCGCAGGGAGCACATGACCCCCAACAGCCAATCAGGTTGCCCGCTGCTGCCACCCCACCCTCCAGCGGACATTTGCTTTTATTTTAAAAACCCACCTGGACGCAGCACAGGGGGCCCAAAAAGAGGACATGTCCAGGAAAACCTGGATGTAGGGTAAGGCCTGACCTTTCCTTCAAGTTCTTCTGCAGCTTTCTGCCCAGCACAGCTGGAATTGGGACTAGGAATTTTGGAGTGTGGTATACCGACAAAATCTGCAGTTAACCCCTCAAAGCCACCATGTGAAAGTGAGGTCGGCACTCTATCATGTCTCCAGGAGCAACAGAGCCTCTTGCAATGCAAGAGGACCCATGCTCTCAAACAGCTCCCTGCAGTGCAGTGAACCCAAGGAGTAACTCAGGACTCTTCGGTGTGCGCTGCCCTTTCTGGCCCATGGCTGAAGGGCAGGTGTAGGAGTGCAGGCTCTCAGACTGCCTGGGTGTGGGTGATGCCTCCCCCAAGAGGATGCCACCTATAGACTTTGCTTTGTGGTTTGTTTTAAAATTATATTTAATGTTTTCTTTTTGCTATAATAATTTGAGTGTTTGTATTTACTCTGCTTGTGAGGAAGAGGTTTTTGTTTCTACAGGATGCCCCAACAAATTTAGCATTCCCAGATTTCTGGGTGGGGGCTCGAGCTGCAGGTATAATTTATGAGGTACCCTGAAATGTGAACCCAGCCCTTTTTGCTGCTGACTGGTGCCTGGCAGAAGGGTTATATGTGTATTGTAAAGATTTGGGATTAATTTTCTAAATTCCAGTTCCTAGGTCCCTGGAACATAGCCCAGAAACTAGGAATAGCTTTGCAAATATCTTGCAAAATTTGCGATAGTTGTGATTTGTTTACACTGCTGCAGTGATGGGTCCCAGTGAAGATGAGACTGAACTTGTCCCACTCAGATGTGGCTCCCCATGTCTGCTCTCAGACTCTCAGGGTGGTGGTTGGAATAAGTCCAGAGCTTCTTCACTGGCAAACCTCTTGCTCTGAATTGCATCAGTGGACTTGAAAACTCAGCTCAACCTCATTGGAATTTGTCACTGCAGCAGTGTAGTTAAGCCCATGGTCACTTTCAGGCATACCCTTCTCAGAACAGGAAGATCTAGGGGTCATGGTTCCTGGAGAGATGAAGAAGATTTGGGGAACACCTTACAAGATACGATTCATGGGCAAAAGAGGTACTTAAGAGTTCATATGAAAGAATCAGCTTCCTTCTGGGTGTGGGGAAGATGCAAGTTGTGGGGAGAGGAGAGAGGACACTGGGACAAGTGAGATCAATATCAAGGCCCATGAAGAAGTATAGATGTGATGTGGTATGTAGCCTGCTGCAGAAAAGCCAGGCACCTTCTGCAGTCTACAGGGCCCTTTCTGGGGTGCAAAGATGCAGTGCATAGTGATGTAAGAGCAGCAGTAGATCTGGAGAGGTACATCCAGCCTTTCTGTGCAAGGTGGCATTTCTCTGGTGGCTTCAGCAGCCAAGGTATGGATTTGTGTCCCTTTGGGCAACATGGCTGCCCTTCTCTTACCCTTATGGATAATCCTGATAGCAGGCTCTCCCTGAGCCTTGGATTCAGCTCTGGGGATCTCCCAAGAGGTGCTGCGTTCTGTTGTGCTCCCCGCAGAGCTGTTATATCTGTGTAGATCTACTGGCAGAAGAAATGAGCAGGAATTGGGCAAAGACTGATACAGGGAGAAGGCCAAAGGATTCCCATCCATGAGAAGGAAAGCAGTCTTGGGACCTTATGTGTATGCCAAGGCAGTGCAGCCCATCTCACTTGTCCCATTGTGTCCCCTCATCATCATGAGAAGCCGCTGAACTCATGTCTGGTGGTTTCTTCTTGGGATTGTAAAAATTTCTATCAAGCTTTGTGTTACTCCCAGCAGGGCCGCAGCCCAGGCCTTGTAACCTTTGGTATATATGATGCTTTCCTGTGACTCACTGCATGCATCTCTGCTTCTGGGAGAACAATGAAGCTTCAAGGCCTCACTCTGTGAGCCCCTTCACCTCCAAACCAGTGGCCCAGCCTGAAGGACTCACCCAGGAAATCCCTCTGTCTCTGAAAGACCACAATCCATATGGTCCCAATACATCCATTTTGCAGATTCTTGGATGTCCCATGAATTCCCTTGACAGCAGGCTGTGTGCTGTCATGGTCCCAGACTAGTGGCCTCACTGAAGAGAGGAGGAACCAAGCTAGGCTGTTGGCAGAGCTCCAGTCAGACTCCCAATATCATAGGAATAACCCTTGGAGCTCAGGGTTCTTGCTTGGCTGGTGTCAGAAATGTGACCTGTTCTCATGGACCAACCTGGGGCAGAAACAGAAAAGGGCTTCTGGTACTCAGCGTATATTGTTCTTCAGAGAGGTCGCTCCAGACATGGCTCCTGCCTGACAAGGGGAGTAATGGGAGTGTTTGTAACTGAAGGGAGGGGAAGCTGTCTGTCTACCATGTGGGGGGCTATTAGCCATCTGAGGGAGCTGCTGGACCTTGCCAGCAGAGAGGTTGGAAGGGATGATGATGCCCTCGCTTTAAATCTACATTTGACTCATCTCAGAGGCTGGTTCTTGTTGGGGGTGAGCAGGAATCACATGGATACTATATTATTATCCAGCCAGCTGGACTGGTTGTGAATGAGGCACTAGAGCATTGGCAAGGAAATATATAGTTCAGGCCTTTTTAACGCTTTCTGTGTCCTTCTGTTTTGAGCTGCATGATTGGCACCCAGCTAAATCCCCAAGTTCCTGATCATCTCCAGAAGATACAGCAGAAGGCAATCACTAGGCACATGCTGTGGAGTGACACTTTTCTTTTCTAATCTTCTTATTTCATTTTAGCATTTACAATCCACATAGCCAGTAATCCCGACATCAAACACAGCATGCACGCTTCCGAGCTGCACCCACGTCAGCATGTACGAGTGAGGCAGGCACTGCCAGCTCCCGTATCTCAAGATAACAGAGAAGAGAGGCAGAAGGGAAAGTGTCTGTCAAAATCATCTGAGGCTGCACAAACCATTGTATCCTACAGTCATTTGCAGACCCTGCACAACTCAAGGAAACACGGCCTGGGATCCATGGGTACAACGCTACTCTGTGCAAAGGCAGAATGCACTCTCACCCTTGTTGCCAAAATAAAGGCAGACCCAATTCAGTCTCACCAGAGCAAATGAAATCCCAGGTGGTGTTGGTGTGCCACAGAGCTGGGGTGGAGGAAATCAGCACAGCCAGGTCTGGGACAGTGGAGTGAGACATTGCTGGAACTGTGTAAAGAGGCAGGCTCAGGCTATGTTTTGTTCTGAGTGGCCACTTCAAAGAATACGGCCCTGTCCTTCTCCTTGGTCGCAGCTATACCTCAGGAAAGGCAACTCAGGAAAGGCAGCTCTAAAAAGCTGGACTCTTAAAAGTATTGGCCCTTTTTTGGCAGCAGAAGCCTGTGTCACAGACATCCTAGATCAGTGGTGTCAAACAGTCTGGGGGCTGGATCTAGAGAGCCAATGGAAGTTAGGGAGCAAGGCCTGATGCAAGATCTAGGGCCCTCAAGCCCTGGTGGACATAGTGATCAGCTACAGGAGGAGGTGTGAGGGTTGACACAGCCCCTGTCACCTTCCAGCTGTTTTGTTTGTTGCCAGTGCTGTAGCCCTACCTTCCCAGCCACCGAATCCTTCTGCATGTCCCATGCTGGAGCCAGAGATGCTTTTACCATTGCTGTGTGCTCTGGGGCAAAGCTAGAGCTGTGACCACTGCCTCCACCAGTTCCTCATGCCCCAAGCTAGATCCAGCCCTCAAGGACCCCCAGAGTCTGGATCTGGGGCAGACGGTGAGTTTGACCCCTGTGCCCGAAATTGTCCCTTGCAGAGGCCCTAGCAAGGTGTCACGCTTAGAGTACAATAGCAATAGGTACCTTCCTCCCCTGGGCCATTCTGATGCTGTTGCAGTCTCCCAGCAGGCTCTGAGTCTGCTCACTCCTATGCTCACCACAAGCATTGCAATATACACTGGCACCCCAACTGTCCTTCCAGAGAGGCACAGTCATAATCTGCCTATTTTCTGGGCTTCCTGCTTCCTGGCCTACTGATGGGAGACCTCAAGGTACAGAACCAGAGAGACCATCTGTGATACAGATGTGTGTCCAAAACCATGGAGAGCTAATGTCTCTCCCCTGTGCCTTCAGTCTCCCAAAATTCCTGGTTCCACACACTCTGGTAAGTGGGACTTGTGGACAGTTTACTGGTGTGCTGGCTACTGCTGGTGCCCTTTCAGCTTTCCCCATACACACATCCCTTCCTATTTCCCCTCACTGTCTGTTCCCCCTGGACAGTTCCACTTTCCCATGGGATTCTCCATCCCTCACCATCGCCAGCTGCCCCCTTTGTCCTTGTCTCAGTCCATGTACTTCCCCCAGGTAGGGCTGCCTGGATGCTGCTGTGGAAGTTGGCAGGGGCAGCACTATTGGAAAGGAAGCACAGCCTTATGAGAGCCCATCCAGAAGCTGGATGGTTAAACATTTTGCTCTGGCTTGTGCAGCATGAGTCCTGACCTGACACAGTGGGGCTTGGTGGTGTAATTTCCCCTGCTCAGTGGGGATGTTCTCTGGAATATTTGGAGTGAGCTACATTTTTTCACCTCCTGTTCTGAGAGGGAGAGGGTGTCAGCACTCTTTGAGTCAGCTCAGAGAAGATGTCCTCTCCTCTAAACCTTCCTGACAGGGAATCTGTCTGGCTGAAGACAGGATGTTGACAAACATACAGAGACCACATCTCCTCCAAGCTGGAATCACCTGCAGGCTGGAACAGCTGGGAGATTTCCCATGCTTTGCCACCTGCCAAGCTCCTTGTTCACATTTTGCATGTTTGTACCTGGCTGGGGCTAGTGCCTTTTGCAGGGCTGTAGTCAGCTTCCTATTGGGGTTGCATGCATGACTAGCCCAAAGCTGCAGTGTTTGGGTGGCAAATGCTGCAGGGGAAGGAAGCTTTCAATCCAAACCCGAAGCTGTGTCCAATGAAATGAAAAACAGCCACAATCAGAAAAAACTGATTCACAGTAGGGGTTGCAAAAACCAACCTTGCGGCTTTGAAAATAGATTTGTTTGGGGGCCAGGCAGCAGCTCCTTAATTATAGCATTTATGTCAATCTAATACAGGGAGTCTCAACCTGCTGGTCATTACCTTCCTGCCCTTTTCATATGGCTGACTTGGAACAGAAAGGAGTGAAATGGGAGGGGATATCCAAAGAGAAAAGATTGAGAACCAGGGATCTAATATGGAATACAGATTAGCTTCATGTGCTTTATTTTTCTTTTCACATTTCCACCTGCGCGAAGATTTTTTTGAGGCAAGATAAGCAAAATGTATGGTTCCCCAGCAGAGGCAATGCCAGCACTTCCTCCTGTTGGGGCTTCCAGACATCAGACCCCTCCTGGTACTTGTTAACTTCCAGTTTCTTGGGGACCTACAAACTTTTGCAAGTAGAAGTCCAGTGGTGCAGAACCAGAAGGAAACCATCATCACTCGGGGAATTGGTGGAAAACAACCAAATGCCAAATGTGAGACTAGCAGAAACTAATCAAGAGGGGAAGAAAATAGAGGCAGGGTGTTCCCTGTTTGCCTGTCTCTTTGAAGCACTTGTGCATCTGAGCAACACCCTGGAGTTTCAAAGGTAGATTTCTGACCAGATTGACCATAATGGCTCCTAAGGTGCCATTCTGGTTTATTGTGCAAATCCTTCTTAGCTCCTGGACTGCTGCCCCAATCAACTATGATATCTCCATTCCTGGGCTGTAACACAGGGCAAGGGTTAGATTAGCACATCACAGTACATGTGTAGTTACTATCCTGCACCAACCATAGGAAATCTTTTCTGGGGAAAAGCAAAGAGGGGTAGACAACAGCAGAGCAGGGTATTAGTTTCCCCTCCTGAGATCCAGGTCCCAGGCCCTGCTCTGAAGCTGGAATTGCACCCATCTCATCTTCTGTTCCCCCTCCACTCATCAAGCAACCCAGACCAGCTGTTCCTTCCCAAGCTCTCTCTCAAGGCCAAGTTACTATGGCCATTGGGAAATTCCTTGAAGCAGCATATGTGGGCTGAATGGCACAGCAGGACTGGAAAGACACAGCAAAGACAGTGGGGAAGGGACTGGAGAGGTGGGAAATCTCTCTTTGGTTACCTATTCCATCTTCCCATCCCTGTGGAGCCTGGCCATGGCTGCTCCCACACACTCTGGGTTTGCCACAGACAATGCTCCTATTTCATGTCCTGGCATGTTAGGGGCACCCTCAAGGTTTATACAAACCCTCAGGGTTTGTATAACTTGGTGACTCATTGTGGGAAGGTACAATCAATGCATGGGCCTGACCTAACAACAAGAAAGAGCAAGAAGAGATTAGCAGTGCTGTCTGCTGCATTCACAATCAGCTGTGAGCAGCAAGTTCCTGCTGGCTTGCATGCCTACTGCCCTGTCCAACCAGACAAGTGGAGTTGCTCCTAGCCTGGATCACACATCCCAGGGATGCTTCCTGATGCTAACATTTGCTAACAGAAAGCACTAGCAGACTTACTAACTTAAAGGCAAAACATCCTCTGAGTCCTACTGCTCAGCAGGGCGGGGCCAGTACCAGTGCCAAGGCCAGGTGTCACTGCAAAGTAAGGCATGAAGAGGGCCTAGACTAGGTGAGCAGACCTGCCTGCATTTGGGCAGCATCAGTGATGCTACCTTCAAGATCCCCCCAGCTCCTGCCCTACTTTGTCTTGACTTTCCTTCCATGCAATGTTTCAAAGGCTGTTGGGAACACTTTCTAAGATCAGGCCCAGAATGGGCAGGAGACCAAGCAGACCACCCAACTCCCCCAGGAGTTAACTGGAGGAAATACTACCATGGTCACTAACTTTCCCTCACTGCTACAAAGGATGCAAACTCCACCTGAAAGGGAGAAGAGAGGCTTTATGCCCATCTCAGGAGAAAGGACCAAGATGTGTCTCAGCTGCACTAGTACAGCCAGTTAGTGAAGCTGCCCAACAAGCCCTTGTTTAAATGCTAAGGAAAATAATGACAATTTAGTACTGATTGCACCAGTCATGCACAACACCTGCATGGGGTATAGAGTTCATCTCTGCCTCTGGGGATGCCCATTTTTTTCTCAGAAGCATGCAGTTTGGTAGTTAAGCCTGCAGAGGAATGGCTGGCCAACTTGGACAGCCAGATGCTCCCCACACGGCTGGTTAGGAGTCCCATCCCTTCTCTGTTTAGCAGATTGGCCTTGGTTGCCTTCAATTTTGCTGTTACCCACCAAGCTCCCCGGATCATTTGGCTGAAGGATTTTCAGCTTGTGGCCATCTCATCACTTTGACTGGCTGGCAGCCTCTGTGATGGGTCACCCATGTCACCTGGTATTGTTTTCTCTCTCTGTATAGAGGGCTGTGTCTAGTGGATGGTAAACAATGCACTTTAATGAAGTGGTTTTGGCGTGAGTGCAGGCAATGCCAGGCTCTGCCAGGCAGCATGGTGATGCCACCCTAAGGAGTGATATATTGGAACAGTGGGGATGGGCAACTTCCCCATAACTGGGGCTTGGCTGGTAATTCACCCTCCACCTACTTGTCTTCTCTTTCACATGCACTCTGGCTGGGCTGTGAGGAAGAAAACCTCTTAGTTCTCTTTAGCCCTCTCAGGGCTAAATACAATAAAAGCTGTGTTAACCAGCATGAGTGGGGGCAAGGGAGGTGCCGGGTGTCTAAAAATTCTGATTATCTGAGGCAGGGGCGTTCAACCTTTGTGAAAACCCCCACAGAGTGGGGGTGCGGGGGTGGTGGCTGCACACAGAGTGGCAGGGTGGTGGGTGGCGGCGGCCACTGAATGACCTCCCCCGCCCTGTGTCTGGCCGGCCATTCTGGTTAATAGAGTATTCTGGATTGTAGAATGCTGGGTAACAGCTTTTACTGTAGTTCTTAAATTACAGGAGATCAAGAGCTGCATTGATTCCCTAATCCCCATGACTTGCCACCTGTCAGGTATGGCATTTGCCACCCATCCGCTAGCAAGCTGCTTGTCTGTCTATTATGCTACCCAAGCTGGCACCCCAGCAGAAGTTGTTTACAACAGCCCGATAAGCCTTGTCTCCTACGGAAATAACCAGCAGCCCAGATGGCCATCAGGTTCAGAGTGCTTCCTAATCTAGTCAGTGCTTTTCATCCAGTGTGATGCCAAGAATGTTAGCATTATTAGCCTGGTCTGAAAACCCCCTGGCTTTGTAGACAGGGAGCCAACAGAGACTGCAGCCAAGCCTCAGCCAGCTGCTACTGGCCACAGAACCAGGCTGAGGAGAACCAGGCAGAATCAGAAGCAAGCATCCTGGGTGCAGACTTCTTCCCTGGGAGGGTTTTTTGCCTGATGCTTGCATGGCAGGGAGGGCTTCTCCAAAAGAATGTGCTCAGCATTAATCTTTGTCTTGATATCTGGCATTTAATCAGCACCAGAGTAAGCAGCTTTTTCTAAGGCAGAGAAGAGCCAAGGCTCAAAAGGAATTAATTTGCCTAATTAGTGTGGTTGGGAAGTTCTTCCTCCAGCACATGCCCTGCTGGAGCAAGCACAGTTTGGGACTGCCGCCTACAGAGGCTCTTCCCCAAGCCTGGTCCTACCTCTGTGGGGTAATGCCAGAAGTTCTTGAAAGCAACTGGGTTGTCATATCCTTTGTTCCACCCCTTGCCCAGCCCCTCCAAACAGGTCCTATTTCTGCAGGGGCCAGGTTGGCCCATAGCTCTTTTTTGCAAGCTCAGTGAAATGGAAGGGGTTTCTTAATGGGATCCATTTTACAAGACACAGTGACATGGACCTACATTGGGGTATGGAAACCAAGTGGCCTTGTGTCACTTCAGTGCTGTTACTTGCCTGTGTCCAAAGACTGGGCCTAAAACAAACCATGTCTTTGCTGAGGTGGCAGAGACCAATAGCTCCATTTCTGCTCACTCGTTTGCTCCAAGGCTGCATTCCCAGGCCTAAGTTCATGGAGGTGCTTTGGGCCAACCACGGAGTCCTTGTTCCTATAGACAGTGGGGCTGGGAATCAGCTGTCCAGTCTCAGCCCCTGTGCTTAGGCACAGGAGCAGACGGCTGACAGGGAAGATGAATGGTTTTAATCACACCGCTTACAGGGCACCATCTGAAGTTTCATGTAAGTTATGATAGCGACAGTTTGCACGAAAATTGTATTTCCAGGCTTCATTGACTGGCTTAATGAGAATCTTTACGTGTCAGATATTAAATTAAGAAATTAAAGAGCTGTTTCAGTGTGTATAGACTCCTTCCCTCACACTGGTGCTGCTTCCTCCAGATCAATCAGGAATGCGCCTCTAGAAAGGATGGGAGAAGCCTTTGATTTTCTGTCACAGGGGAAGTGAATCTAATGTGCGTTGGCACCTAATTCATGTTTTATTAAAAAGCATGAGGTGGATACTGCTGTCCTATACCCACTGCCTTCCTCCCTCCCACCCACCCTCTGGCTGTAATGAATAGAGATGGAGCAATGGATAAGAAATCCCCAGCAGCACCTGGCTGCTGAGACCTGGCTTGTGCCAACTGGCCCCAACTATTTCCTACCCGTGGCTCGCTGTTCCCCTCATTCATGGGCAGGTGTTGTAGAAGGCCGTATTGGTTCTAAGCCAGGATGTCCCTCCTCAGTCATGTTCCCTGGTATTTCCCTTCCAGGGGCTGGTGAACTAACCCAGGAACCTTTGGTTACTCCCATCAGATGGTGTAGCCCAGGGATGGGCAAAAGGGTGGATCTGGCCAGTGGCCAGACTCCATTTCCCAGCAGTCCCTGCCTGTGTGGCTCTGGACCAGTCTCCATGGAGACCGTGGGAGCGCAGAGCCAGGAGAGCGCAGGGCTGCAGAACCGGGGCTCTGTCCTGGCCTGGCCCAGCCCCACACTGTCATGACCCCACGCTCCTGGGGTCTTCATGGAAGCCAGCTGGGAATCACACAGGCAGGGTAGGGAGCTGCTCCAGGGCTGGGGCTGGGATGTTGAGGTAGTGACAGCATGAGGCGTGGGCTGGGGCAGAACCACGATCTGCTCCCTGCACACCCCTGCCCGTGGAACGTGAATGGGCATATGGCAAGTGGATCGCAGCTCTGCCCCGGCCCCAGCCCTGGTTCTGGCCCCATGATCCCAGGGTCTCCCTGCCCCTGCCCACCCATCTCACTTCCAGCTGTGGCCTCTTCCCAGCTGCCAGCCTCGTGCCCTGCCTGCACGGATCCTACCCCCAGCAATGGGTGTGGGGCACATGGGCCAGGATGCCTGGGCAGCAGAGCTGGGTCTGGTAGCAGCAGTCAGAAGGAGCCACTGCTGCAGGGGCTGCTGGGAAATGGAGTCTACTTTGGACCTGAAATTGCTCACAGGCCAAAATTTGCCCACCCCTTGTCTATCCTGTGTGCTAGTGGTAGGTTCTTCCCACAGGTATACTGGAGAAGCTGTCACAGGTGGCTTTTGACTTCCTTGGTGAGCTCATAATGCCAGGTATCCTCACAAGTGTGCCAGGGGTTCACAGCAACTTTGATGCTTAGACAAAAGAAACACTGGCCTGAGCAAGTGATGTGGTAGCAGCCTTTAACTACCTGAAGGGTGTTTCCAAAGAGGATGGAAATGGACTGTTCTCAGTGCTGGCAGATGACAGAACAAGGAGCAATGGTCTGAAGTTGCAGCAAGGGAGGTTTAAGTTGGATATTAGGAAAAACTTTTTCACTAGACGGGTGGCGAAGCAGTGGAACAGGTTACTAGAGAGGTGGCGGAATCTCCATCCTTGGAGATTTTTAAGGCCCAGCAAGGCCCAGCTAGACAAAGCCTTGGCTGGGATGATCTAGTTGGGGTTGGTCCTGCTTTGAGCAGGGGTTGGACTAGATGACCTGAGGTCCCTTCCAACCCTAATTTTCTATGATTCTATATGCCCAGGGCTGAGAGCAGGTCTGTGGAGGTGAATGCTGGGACTCCCCCAGCCTACTCATGATGCTGTGTAGGAGCTGCCATCACATTTTCTGTGCCACTTTGCCTGTACTCTAGGCAGACTGGACTTTCACCTACTGGTGAAGGCATCTTGCTTTAGAGCTTCCACCCACCAGTTGTGGCTGCAGTGCCAATGTGGTTCTTTCGGCCCATGCTCAAAGCTCCCTTCTCCAGTTTGGGGAGTAAGGACATTTCCCCCTTCTCTAGTCCTAAAGAGGGCACATAATTGTTGCTTCATGTCCCCTGCTCTGGAACTGAGTACCACCCTCCCTCCAAGGCTGGCTGAGTATCAAAGCTCCTAAAAGGACCAGAGCTCACCCCCTGACCCTTGCAGGTGGGACAGAGTGGACAGCTTCACAAGAAGACCCCAATTCTGTTTAGCCCAGTCCTGCTTCCCTGGAAGTGTTGGAAGGAAGGAATCAGAGGCTTGGGCAGCAGGAGTTTGTAACATGGCTGGAACTGTGTTCTGGTGCAGTTGCAGACAAACATGGTTGTAACCGATGGCAGGAAGGTATGTATATAACCTGCTATTCTCTCCATCAGCTCCCTGGTTTACCTTTTGCCAAACCCCACTGCAGAGGCACAGAGCTGATTACTGAGCAGGACAATGGGAACATAGTCATTCCAGGCACAGAGTCCTCAGGGAACCTGGCTGCGAAAGAAGCAAGCTCTCAATTGTCCAAAACCCTAATTTTTCTCTCAGGTAGCAGGGATGCAGGGCTCAGGCCCAACAGGGGAGGCAGGGGGTGCCTGCCCTAGCCTGTGAACTCAAGAGAAAACCATAACTTGGGCAGGTCAGCGCAGTCCAGGGGTTCCTTTATCCTATGCCCTGGCTGCAAGGCCCACTCTGGGCCACTACAGCAATACAGAATAGGTAGAGTCTTAGGGTGAGGGCATAACATCAATTATGGCTACTCTATACCTTTCGAGGAAGGAACTCGGGGAGCGTTCTGGGAGCTTTACAGCCCTCTGGGAGCTTTACAAAAGTGTTTCAGGGAGGGATGGACTCCCCTCCTCCAGCCCCAGTTCTTAGCTTTAGTGCACAGGTTCCTTGTGCCCAGGGGTAGGTATCCTTTTCCCCTTTGTGCATTTGGCATAATGCCCTGCTCTCCCTGGGCTTCACACCCTCATGGATGAGTCTGCAATGCACAGGGAGCTACCTCGAAGAGATGTTGTAGTTTTCCCCCCCTTACATGTTTTTCTCAGCCCTCTCCGCCACTTGAAGTTTTCCTCTCTCTCCTGCACAGCAGGCTGCTCTCCACAGCTCTTTATAGAAAAAGGGGGGGGATGAGTAGGGGTGTGCAGGAGAGAGAGGCCCTGTAGCAAGCACTGCTCCCACCATCTCAGCAGTTGGGACTCTGGTCTTTAAAATCAGGTGCAGGGACGGAAAGGCACTGGAAAGATGGTAGGCCTACAGAGCCACTGCTGTGAATGAACACAGCTCAGAACTAGCTGTAAATGAGCCAGCTGGGTTCCCACAACAGCATAGCTATGACAGTTCACTGCTCAATGTGGCTGAGTGCCTGAGGGGTTATCCTGATTCTCACACAGGTTCTGCAGCCTGTTCTCAGCTCTATGCTGCCAGGGCTACACTGTTGCTAGCAGCAGAGCTTTGTGTATTCAAGATACTGTGACTGCAGGGTAGACCTAACCTGAGTCAGTGGGTAGGGCCAGTGAGCATTCTAGCTACCAGGAAGGCTCTGTGTGGCTGGCAGTATGGATGCTTTTAAGATCCACCTCACCAATACACTGTCTCCCAGTTGTGCAAAGCAGGCAGAACAGAGATCGCCAGAGTAACCCACGGCCAAGGCTTCCCTTGTGATAGGTCCAATAGTGATTCCTTTGCTCTGTAACTAGCAATACAGCCAAATGACATCACTTGCTGGGGGGAAGCTCTGCAAGGGGGACTGTGCAGACTGGCAACTGCCAGGCTCCATGACACAGCAAACTGGTCACAGCCAGCACTGAGGCCCTCAGCCCAGCAATGCAGCCGTGTAAGTTGCTCATACTGTAAGCTAGCTTCACCTCTCTTTACCACTAGATATAAAGGTACAGAGGGAGAGACCTTAACTGAGGCAACCTGCATATGGTGCTTCTCTACATTTTTCCAGAACAAGCTCCATAGATCTACTCAATGGCTGGGGCAGCTAGGCTCAGAAACACCTCCCCCCTCAATGACACTGGAATCTATGGGAAATTCAGGTTTGCTGTTCTTTTTATCAGAGATGGATTATCTTATTCTCTCATTCAGACAAGCAGACAAAAGGAAACTGGATACTCCCTGCAACATTGCAGGAGGTCAGTTGTATAGGATGGCACCCCTGATCCCACATTTGTGCAATGCCTTCTCAACTCTTCAGCAGCCCACATACGCTCATCAGCTTCCCAGGCCCAGAGAGGGCCAAAGTGAAATGAAGAGCAAGACCAGAACAGGCATAACAGGAGTTCCCAGGGGCATGTGCCTCCTTAGTGCCAGGCTGCTTTCACAAGCTGGCAGTGCCCTGCAGACAACTTGAGATGTAAGGACCCAGTGCCCTGACCACAGGATCAAATCAATTTCTTCACCCTGCCAATGGGAAGTAGACAGCTGAGCTGGTAACAAAGGGGACGGAGATGGAGATGAAGATGGGTGTCATCTGTGACCTGCCAGCACTTCCCCAGGGATGTCCTGCCAGCTCTCCTGATGCCTTCTTATACCTGTTGCATGCTATGCGTGAGAGGGCTGAGCCTTGTGAGATTCCATAGCTGAGGGCTTGGTATGCAGGAACAAGTCCCTAGGTTTGGTCTGGAAACCAAAACCCCAAGCTGATTCAAAGTATTCCAAGTCAGCCTGCAGGCTCCAGGAGGCATTGGGAACTAGTGCTGTCAAGCGCTGCAGGTTTTACTGCCATGGGCAGGAGGGGCATTTGCAGGCTCTGTATGGGCAGGTGGAGTACAGTTCAAGTGGTCAAACAAGGCTTGAATCACCCCTACTTATGCCCTTGCACTACTGTTGCATGTGTCAGTTCAGGCATGCTGAGGAGCCCCAGATGAGAGCACCAATGCTGCCAAACTCCCTGCCCCTCCCCACTTCATCCCCTCACTCTAGTTTCCTAAACTCCCAAAGTCAGTGGGGGAGAAAAAGGACTTTTTTTATCTGCCTGTCACAATGAGAAAAATCACACTTTGAGGCCCCTTAGCAAGCCATCCATCTTCTCCTTCCTGCTCTGGACCTGACTTCTCTTTGTGTGAGGAAAGTTTCAGTAAACAGCTTAATTTGGCACTAATATGAGGCGAGACATTGTTCAGTGTGTCACCTATTGATTTGCGTCATTACGGCCCCATCACTCATGCTGGCTTTTCCATTTTTTTTATATTATTATTTTTAAAAAAATAAATCTTTGAGCACCTAAGTTATGCAGGCAGCCAGCTCAGTGTGTATGGAAGGCTGGGAGCCTGATCTGAGCCTGCCAGACCTTCTTCTGGCCTGCAGCATGAACCTCACCTAGAGAGCCGTCTGCTGAACACTGATGGCAGCTTCAGCTGCTCCAATGCAGTGTTCTTCTCTGCCTTCCTGTACAAGAGGAGATCACTGCTTGAATGGATGTCCAGAGAGCAAACATCACAGAGGAGAGAGGGTGTCCCTGGGGTGCCCCAAAGGCATGCATACATTTCCTTGGTTGTGGTACTTTGTCAGACTGAGGAAATGTAAGGGGGCAAGGTAGATACATCACAGATTGCCTGCTCCCTGTCTGCATGAGA
>NW_017729000.1:45446819-45460163 GCF_001723915.1 Gavialis gangeticus | reverse complement strand
TCAGCACTGAGGAAATGTAAGGGGGCAAGGTAGATACATCACAGATTGCCTGCTCCCTGTCTGCATGAGAAAGAGCTCCTGCTCCAGACACTGCCTGTCTCTCTAGTGTCTTTACCCAATTACATTTTCTTTTAGGTTCTGCCCTCCCTCAGATGGCTCAGCTAGAGCAAGGAAAGAGATGCCAGCCTTGTCCTGGCACTGACTGTGGAGGAAGATAAAGAGCAGGTGAGAGCCACAGCCTTACTTACCTGTTCAGTGGGGCTATCCCAGGGGAGAACCCTGTAGCTCTGTCTTTTGCACAGCCAAAAGACAATGCAGACATGCCTAACCTGGAGACAGGATGGGATAGTCACCTGGCAAACTGTCCCATTCTCACAACCATTCTGGTGTCCATGCGAGAGCCTTCCTGGCAGACCCATCTCTGCAGAAGCTGGGTTCTGTCAACTCAGCTCCTTCCACTGAAGTCACTAACAGGCATGGTGACAACCCCCACCTCTTACAACAGGGTTGGGGAAGTAAGGGTGCCACACACAAACCTGCTGTAAGGGGGTATGTAACAGGACCCAGTCCTGGGGTGGCTGTGATGCAAATCCTGCCCTGCTCTGGCTCTTCGGCTACCCTCAATCTTTTCTGCCCTCACATGCTAGTTCTGGCCTGTTCACACCTTCCAAAACAATAGTCACCTTAAAGGCTGTTCAGAGCCTCTGACCTCCCCTACAGCCATGCCTATGCCTCTCAGATGTTACACTTAATCATTTCAGGGACACTCAGCCCCACTCCCATATCAGGCTGCTCTAGGCTTTATGCCCCTTTTAGGCCTCCATCCCTTTTCTATTGCTGGACCTTTCTGCCTAGGCCTACTCTGCTGGACCTGGGTTCCAGGCTTCAGCTATTGTCCCACCCCCTAGGGCTCTAGTCCTGCTCTTTTAGGAGTGTGGGCCCCTGGCCCTGTTTGGCCCTTGTGGAGCGTAGGCTGCCTAGCCTTCTAACATCTCTGCCTCTCTTGGGCAGTGGGCTTACTGGGCCTCTAATATCTGCCCTTCTTGGGCTATACTAAAGCTTGTACCCTGCCCCAGTGGGCTCAAGCTTCTTCATGCCTTTCTAGCACTATTGAAACCTCCATCTCCCTTTACTATAACTATAATGAAAACATAAGCACACACGGGATTCAACACAAGTTCTAAGCCTACAGGCTGTGTAACAAACTCCCCTGCCCCCCAGACTTTTTTCTCCACTTGCAAGCCTCATGGCAAGCAGATCCCAATCAGTCACTCTACCACAGTCCACTCAGGGCAGAGCGCCTTCCCTAGCTGCCTGCAGAGCCAGATTTCCACTCTAATTCAAGACCTGTGCTTACATACTTCCTAAACCCTGCTGCTGCAAGTCATATGGCTCCTCAGCTGCCACAGATGCTTCTGCTTAGGTTTGCTACTTAGTTTCCAGGGCAACCTACAGCTGTTGTGCTAGTGTCTGTAGCAGTGCCTCCCTTGCTCCAAGAAAAATTCTGTTCTTTGGTACTACTGCAGAGCTGCTAGTTCTGCAATAGGCACTCTGCTGCTCAGGCTGGCTCTGTCCTATTATTCTACTGTGCAGCAGCTGGCTCCACAATAGGCACTCATAGCTTCTGGCCCCTGGTTGCCTATTTCCCTGCAGCCAACTCATTAGGTGCAGTGCTCTCCTCCTGCTGGGAAATCTGCCTCAACTGTTTCTTTCTGAAAGTAACAGGAGTCCTAGGGTCTCCTGTTACAGGGTGCAAATCCATTTGAGTAGGGGTGTACCAATAAAGATTTTTTGGGGTCGATACTGATAGCCAATTTTTAATGAGCCATATCGGCTGATACTGATCGGAATGCCAATATGCAGCTGGGCAGCTTGAGAGAGCAGCATCTGGCTGGTAAGTCTGTTGTGGGGGAAGGGGCAAAGGCCCCAGTGGTGAGGGTGGGAGTGGGGCTATGGCTGGGGCAGGCGCTGCACAGCCAGGTTGGAGCACGGGATGGAGCTGTGAGTGGCTCATCCAAGGGAACGGGGGTTGCAGCTCCTGCCACCCTGTGCATAGATCCGGGGGTACACATGCCCCATGCCCTCCGGGGGTCTACGTAGTGGTGGGAGCCACCTTCCCTCACAACAGACTTACCAGCCAGACCTTGGTGCTCTCCATGCTGCTGGATTGTGCTCCTGGCCACTTGCATGCTGCTCATAGACAGAACATTTATTAGTCATGTTATTGTCCACATCAGCCAAAAAAAGCCGATTGTTAATACTGTCAATTTTCCTTATATCAGTGCCAATCTGATACGGGACTGATGCACCAGTGCACATCTACATCCAAGTGAATAAGAATTTGCATTCAAGAACAGCTGGTATGGGCCCTTGGACTCTTGTTTGTCTCCTCCATCTCCCATCCCCCATCTAATAAGAGTTTGGCTTATCTGAACAAGACTGAATCACCTGTAACATGACCAGAGAAGCAGCTGAAAGCAATATCTTAAGCAGTTTGTCAGGTCCTGCAGTGGCTACTGGTAATAAGGCCATGAGATTTGCATATGTTTCCCCAGCAGTGAGGTTACAAGATGGAGAGAGCATTAGAGACAAGAGACTGCTTTTTCTATCTCTGTGAATCTTTTTTCTCCCCTTATGTGTTTGTCTTTCTTTGTCTTTGAGAAAGCAGTACCAGACTTTAACAATAGGAGCAATAACAGCCACTCCAGCCCATCTCCGTTCACCTTTCCTCTTCTCCCCAAAAAGGACAATTCATACCATCTTTAACAGCATTTCAATGATTGTTAAAGAGGGGTTTCGCTTATTAAATGTACTGGAAAATGATGTTAAAAGCAAAGCCTTACTTATACTGTATGTTCTTCGATGCTTTGAATGTTTTTCCTTCTTTTTTCTGGATCTTTAAAGGGTCTAATGATTTTCATGGTGATGTCTGCTCTGAAAGTAAGCAGGATGAGTTTTTCACTCATAGCTCTGAATCATGTCTAACCATTCCATGCTATACAAGATCAAGGTAAGACTTTCCGCTGTTGGGGTCCACTTATTCCCGCTTAATTAACCCAAGGGTTCTCAGTCCTGGCTGCCCTGCTGTCCCAGGCTAAGTGTCTCATCAAAGGGATTTGTTGGGCTGTCAAGCTGGGCTCTAATCTGGCATTTACCATCCACTTGTTCCAGCATCTCAGGCATCCAGCAAAGGTTGCTGAATCTTTAATTATGTGAAGCAAGCGACAGGCTCAGTTAGGAGTGGAGAGCTGCACTGAATGGCCTTCAGGCACACAGCTCCATGGAAGGGAACTGTATCCCAGGATAATGAGGGAGTGTTTCTGCCCTAAGGGTCCCTGGCAGATGAAACAATCCTGCACTGCTAGTTCTTCCTTGTCTCTGGCTTCTGTGCTGCCCCTTTCCCTGTTTGGCGGCAACAGCTCTGCCAACCTGTCCCCTTGGGCAGCTTGTTCTGTCTTGTCTCCAGCCTGCTATCCTTGGCCGCAGTGCCACTAGGGACACCTGTCTGATGCCCACCCTAAGCAAGCTGCCATAAGCTGGGAAGATAAAGGCTGTGTTACCATGAATCTCACTGTCTGCAGGCCCAGGACAGTTCCCTTTTTAATGAGCTCCTACAAATTAAAGCATGTCTTGTCAAAGCTACTCAGAAGCAATGACAGCAAGAAAGAGCAGAGCCCAGGGAAATGCAGAGAGGGTGGGGGACAAGAAGGGGGATGGGAAGCAAGTACCAAGAAGAGTGTGTGGGGTCAGGCAGGAGTAGGGGGAGGCAAGAAAGGAGGCCAGAAGATGGAATGGCAACTGAGTGGGGGTGGGAAAAGCTGGGAGAAGGTGAGGTGAGCTGTAGGTCATGATGTGCAGGTCATGAAGGGGGTTTGGGGAAGCAGGGCTAAAGTTGATGGACAGAGCAGTAAAGGGATAGGTGAAGAGGATGAACATGTGTCTGCATGAATGCAGTGTGCACTGAATACATGTGATGTGCACATGTGTCTTATACATCTACTATCACACGTGTACTGAATATGTGCAGTATATGTGGGTACTGTGCATTTACTGGTACAGCATTCATGCACTGTGTATTATACAAATATAGTATGCACATGTGCATACTCTCTGAATAACAGGGATGTGCATGTACTGCATATACATAGTGTGTGCATGTATGGTCTCTGGTATTGTTCACTGTATGTATGTGTGTGTACACATATATGTTGTATTCCCACAAAAATATGTGTTTATATCTGTATTCATTATGCTGTATTTTTATACGAGTATGCCCCATACATATATATTTGCTACATGTATGTGCTTGTCTGCACATACATGCACTCATACCTTCTCATAATGCCCTGTTAGTTCTGAATGATTTTACACTGCAAAGTATGTGTTTGTATGCCTTGCTCATGTACACATGTGCTGCTTTTACAAGTAGTGTTCATGTTTACTGTCCTTTATGCATGTGTGCATGCTTTAAACAGGTATGTGTAGAGGTCTGATTTGTGTGTGTCTGTGACCAATGCCTCTCTGCAACTGTGTCTGAACTGTGTGTGTGTGTGTGTGTGTGTGTGTGTGTGTGTAGGGCTGCTGAGCTGCATGGAACTCCCTTTGGGGGATGGAGGGGTGGAAAGATGAAACATGGTTGACAGGGCTCCAAAGAGTAAATGACAGCAGAATAAGAAGGTACAGAAAGTCAAACAATTATCCTTCTCCTAAATGTGGAGACATCTTGCTCCGAGCATGGTCATTAATAGACTGTCATATTCCACACTGACAGGTGGGGATTGGCTGGTGACACTGATTGGCAGGAAGAGATGAGCTGCCATGCTCAGGTCTCAGAGTAATAGATATTGAAGGCAACAGCCAGTGAACATGTCAGGAACTGCCCCTTTCTCTCCTGCAGCCCACACACAGCTGCTAGCCCTTTGAATGAAACCCTGTGCCCCAAGCACTACCACAGTGTGCTCACACTGATTTCTGGGAGGCTTCCATCACAACTCTTCTGTGGCAGCCAGTGGAAGCTAGGCCACAGGGCCAGCTGCTGGGCCTTGACTGTGGCCCTGCAAACTAGTGGAGAGCTGGATCCCTTTATGCCATACTGCCACAGCCAGTGTGAAGACTGAGCACCAGGGAGCCAGGATATATATAAAAAAAACCATTATGATGTAACAGGCCACACCCCAAATGAAACCATGTCCATATGGAACCTTATCCTTTCCCCAGAGCCAGCATACAAGAAATGTCTGGCACTCCTCAGTTCAGTGCATATCTGGCTGGAAACAGATGTCTGTGCTGCCATAATTTTTATGATGGCACAAAGCAAAAGCAAACAGATGTTCATGCACTTTGTTGTACCACAAATGCCTTTGTCTGTGACTACAACAAAAAGTAGGAATATTTTTTGCGGTGGACATCTATTTTCTTCAAGGTGGGAGAGCTTGGGCAGCCCAGAAGTACCTGCACTCTCCAACCACCCCCGGCAGGTTCTTCCAGGACTTGAGGGGCTTTATCCTGCCTGCCCCAGGAATTCTCATCTGGGATCAGGCCTCAAGCCCTGGGGACCCTTGCCGGGCTTTCCCCACTTACAGAGACATGCCCCAGAGTTTCCCAGAGGCATAGCTCTGTAAACAGGAAACACTTTGCCCATTGTCCTGCATGAGCAGTTGGTGGGACAATGGGTGATGTGTTTCACCCAGTGAAGCAGATCAGCTCTGCTGGGACACACCCTGGCACAGCTGATCTGTTTCATTTGGTGACATCTATTTATACCCTTTCAGACCCTGAGCGACCAAATCTTACCTGCCTGGATCCAAGTTCCTTGCCTGCCCACACCCTTCTACTTCCTTTCAATCCCATGACTGGTGTAGATTAGTGGTTTCTGACTTTGCATTTTTTTAGACTCTGGTTCTGGCTCAGCATAGGTCCTTCAATCCTACTCTGACCATTACTCTGGAGCACTCATGTTCCAGTTTCTCCCAGTCATGCTGCCGTGCAGCTGGGCTGCCAGGTTAAGCCACTTGTAAATGGTGATGAAATCACAACAGTCAAGCACAGAGCATCCCCTGCAGAGGGGCCTGTGCAGCCAGTAAATTGGAAGTGCCTGTCAGCTTGGATCACATCAGAGAGCTGTCTGTATGGTGAGGAAAGGCTCCAGCCTGATCTGACTGTTTTTTACCCTCCTAAGGTCCTGGCATGGCTGGGAGAAGGTGGAGAGAATGGCCCACCTAAGTAAGGAGTATCCAGAGGCCAGTTTGCAACAGAGGACCTGCTAGATTCAACTGCACAAGTACGACAGGTTGGAATTATCTGGGTCTCTTCTAGAACAGCTCCTGCTACCTATGCCAGCACAGTTACAGCCTCTTTCACTAAAAGGCACAAGGCAGAGGCACCACATGCACAGAGCAAGTTCCTCATGCCCTCAGGGCAGAACGATGTCAGCCAGGAACCCCAGAGCTCTATTAGCACCAACAGCAGAAGCCTCCCCTGGGAGTACCCACTCCCCAGAGCTCTCCAGCCTGGGAACCTAGCCAGCATACCTGCTCCTGAAGAAGCTGCCACAGTTTCCCTAAGGAGTGTGCAGGGACAATTATAGCTTAAGAGATTTTGTGATTATGAGGTAGGAGCCAAGTGAGGAGCTTCACAGGGTAGCTCCTCACAGCTCTGATCAGTGCATGTGGTTTAGTATCCTGAGAAAAGGTGATTTCTCAGGGAGACAGCAAAGGTCAATTTCAGAAGGGCAGGTTTAAAACCGAGGCAAACGTCACCAGCTAGTGCTGAGGAAATGCTGCTGTCCCCATGTAGGGGCTCAGAGGCAATGGCATAATAGCACAGCTGGGGAGATCAGAGCTGGGTTGAAACCCAGCAAGGGGCAAAAATGCCACTTCAATAACAGATGTCCTTGCCAAGTTGGTGAGAGAAACACTGCCAGGAAGGAGGGGAAAAGGAGGTGGGAGCTGAACTGGGGAGCAAGTAGCCAGAGACACCATAGCAACAGAGGATGCAGACCAGCAAGCATATTGAAAGCAGGAAGGCTAGGGGCTGAGGTGACTGTTTGTATCAGGGGGTGAGATGGAAGGAGCATGCTTGCAGGGAGCTGGAGGGCTGCTCTGAGAGAGATAACTGAGGCGGCAGAAATGGAGCTACTAAAAGGATCAGTGCAGGGAAGGGCTCCAAGTAGTTGGCATCATTCAGGGTATAGAAAGGATAAGCATCATGTGGCATGCACACTGACTCAGCTCTGCAGCAATAGCTTGCCTGAGCTGGGGTTACACAAGGCCCCTGCCCTGCCAGGATGTACAGGGCCCATGCACCCCTGAGACATCTTGCCCAGGAGGATGCACTGACCACTTCTAGGACAACTGACTGTTTCTACTTCTCCTGAGAAGCCCTGGGGAGGTCAGCGCCACAACTCCCACAGCCTTTGCTCCTCCAGGAATGCTCCAAGGATGCTGGGTTCAGCAAAGCCAAGCTAGAGAGCTGCCTGTCAGGCAAAGGCAGGGAGCATCAATATTAGACTATAGTGGAGAATGCCTGCTGCTCCATCCTGCTGGGTGAAACCAACTCTTCAACTAGATGTCATAGTGTCTGTATGGCAAACAGTGACTGAATCCTGTCCTCTTGGTCAGAGTGCCATATTTGCAGCTACCATGCCATGTAGCATAGGTACAAATGTGAGGTCTCTGGCTAGAATAACCAGGTCCTCAGAGCAGCTCTGGCTCTCAAGAGTGTTGTGAGGGTTGCTACAGTCCCTTCATGAGACAGCAAAGCCATGGAATCTCCTTCTTCTGAAGCAGTGTCAGTTGCTGACCATTGCTACTGACAGGGGCTAGGTGGAGGAGAACCAAGGTTTAGATCCAGTGCAGTGTGACCCAGGAAGCCAGTCTAACTAGGCCAATCACCTGGCCCAGCCTAGTTAATGTAGTATCCTGATGAGCATAAGCGGTTCCCATCTTCCATAGACAGGGCAAAGTTAAAGCCCCTTAGTTCCTGTGACTTCAGGCCTGGGGCAGAAATTGGCTTTGTCCTTCCCCAACAAAAACATACTCACAGGGTGTGTCTAGACATGTATTAACTGTGCAGTAACTTACTGTACAGTAAGTGGTTTTTAGACTGGCATCTATACATGTAAGCATTACAGCACAGTAACGCTGTGTGCACTGACTTAGAAGTAAAGTTACTCCCAAGTCAGTCCACACAAACAGGGTTACTGTGCAGTAAGGTGTCTACATGTGCCTGACTGCACAGTAACTACTTGGGAGTAATTTGCTACCTGCATCATGGAGGCTCAAAATTTACTCCTGTGTCCGTATAAGTTGCCATAGTTACTGTCAGTATGGGTGTGCACATATAGATGTGTGCCTGTATAGTACAGTAATTTTTGGTTACTGAGCAGTAACCTAACTTATGCACAGTAATGGTGCACGTGCAGATGTGCCCACAGTGGTGGGCTTTGTTCACATGCACAGGCACATCTGGTGGAGAAGAAGGGCACCGACCAGCAAAGATGCCAGAGGGTTTAGGGGAAGAAGAGGAACCACTTCTTCCCACTGCCCAGCTGTTCCTCGCAAATCCTCTTCTTTTCCCAAGGCCAACTGTAGCTGCCCTCAAATATGAAGGATAGCAATGAGCCTAGCGTTGTTGCCAGCTGGGAAGTCTTCTGGGTGAAGGGCCATGGTGCTCTGTCCCCACCTTGCCATTGGCTCTAGGGATTCAAACCTGTCCCTGGAGAAGCCCAGCAGACCAGTCCTCTCCTCATGGCCAGCCAGGGCTACCAAAGAGTACTTCTCAAGGGTAGCTCTTGGGGAGGGCCTGGAAGAACTGCAGTGCCAGTGAGGGTGGCACAAAGCCCTGCCTAGTCAGGGAGACTAAACTGTGAGAGCCCTCACAGATGGAACTCCAGAACAACCCTGCCCCCAGAAGACTCCTATCCATATGCAGCACCCCCATGGAAGAATCAGGGTGGGCCTCCAGTGAACCTGTGCTGCACTCTACTCCTCCAGCCTTCCCACTGCATGAGCTCCCACAACACAAGGTAAAGGGAAGGGAAGAGGGAGCTCCCTCCATTCTCCAGCCAGCCTCTCCTATTCCTGGTGTACCCTTTTCTCTGCCTTCCAGCTCCATAAAGTCAGGGGTAGGGCAGAGGTGGCTTGACCCTTATTTAATACTTCATGCAGTCCTGTTGGGACCTCATTACTTTTGCTTGGGAGAGGGAGACCATAGGACCACAGGACAGGATGAATGTTAAAGTGTGGTGAGACCTGAGCACTTCAGGAAGCCTGCCCCACAGCTACAAACCCCAAACCAAAGCAACCTCTGCTGAGGAGATGGTAATTCTGCATTTAAACATACAGCATGTACTTGTTTGATTTTAGCTGCTCATGTGCATGTAAATGTAAGCATTTGTGTGCATCTGTGTGAAGATGAGTACATACCTGAATATATGTGTGTGTGTGTCTGTTTGTCTCAGCCCAACCCACAGTAACTCTGAAGGGCCCTGGGCAGGTTGGTTTAGCTGGAGGTGTAAGTGAAGAGGGTGGATGAGGGAGGTACAGCAAGACAGAGTCAGATGCCTGTGTGCATATGGGGGCCGTGGACAATGTGGCTGGCAGCTAGGTGCGGCATGGGGCTGACAGGGTGCTTGGTTACCTCTTGGTGAGCTCATGGATGTGGGTGGGTAGGAGTGCCTCCCCTCAGCTTTCATTACCATTTGGGTATCTGGACAGAGAGCTCATTAAGGTCTTTTTGGAGGGAGCAGTCAGTGAGCACCTTGCTTTGTCCCTGACATCTCCTCAGATGAGCAGGCCAGGCTGGCCTGCTGCTAGCGCTGCCTTTTCCGCCTGATTAAAATCAATTCACAGCAGATTCCCCGATGCCCCTTGGCGGCCCATCGTTCAGTCTGATGGCCTGTCATTCAGCTGCTCCTTTTCTCTGGTTGTTAATGGAGGCATAGATGGGCTAGGCCTCCAGCTGCTCTGTGTAGGGAACAGCACTCATGAAACAGGAGGGAGGACCCCTCCCTACTCTGGGCCTGGTGAAGTGATGGTGGCCATAGCCACTCTTCTAGGTGTGGCACAGGGCAAATAGCACTGCTTTACTGCCTGTGTGCTGTAAGTGCAGTATGTTGTCTGCTCACTCACTGCCCTTTGCTTTGCTGGCCATCTGAGCAGCCTGTCTGTGCACAGGCCCATACATCCTACTGGCCAGGCAGAGAGATTCATGTGATTCTGCAAGCAGCAGCTATAGTGCTATGGATAACATGACCTTTGTGTTCTGACCCTGACAAACTGAGCATGGCAGTTCCCTACCCCAGCAAGTCAAGGACTTTGTGCACAAAGGCTGCACAGGCCTGGGTAGCAAAGCCTACAAATTACAATGCAGAAACACCCCTGTCAGGGAAGACCAACACCTGTAGTGCCCTGTGGCATTCTGGAGCAATTTGGGCCTGTAAGCAGAGTATGCTGAAGGTGCTCCAGGGCCCTGGGAATGGATGCAGCCCTGTGTTGCAGAGACAGAGAGAGAGAGGGAAAAAAGTAAGTCCCCACCTGGGAGAGCGACTGGGGAAGATGGTTTGCCAATCTGGTCTCTGAACAACTATTTCTAGATGGCTGTGAACAAACTGAGGGGAGATCAGGAGCACTTTGATTCCATCAGCTAGCTTCTTGGAGGCTGTTACTGCAGTCCATGGGAGCTGTGGATGTTTAGCAGTTTTGAAAACCAGGCCCATGGTCACAAAAACAGACACCCAAATTAGAGGATAGCTCTGAAAATGTCATCCCAGTCCTCACAGCCAGCTGATCTTCCAGCTGTACTTGCTGTGTCCCCAGATGCTCTGAGCCAGCTGTGCTGCCAGCTGCTCTTATCTATGGATCACCTGGAAAGCTCTAAAGGAAGCTCCTGGCACTGATCATGGGGCCAACCCAGCAAAATTACATCAGAAAAAAAAGTGCTGGCTGGGGTGAAGCAGGCCACATGCGACTGGCACCAGATTACTCACAGAGCAGGCCCTTTTTCCAGGAGCTCTATCTGTTCCAGGTACAATTGGACATAGATGGAGCAATTACAGCCAGAGCTGGTCCATGTTTCTTCATCCAACAGCAGTGCCACTCGTCTGACTGGGACTGGACCTTAGCTGTCTCCATGTGGAACAGTATTAATACAGACACACAGTAATCAGCTGAGATGGCAATATGAACCATGAATTGGATCCTATTCCACCTACTTAGTGCCGAAATGTAATTCTGGTCCACCCTGAGCAATTCCTTGGAAAACTGTTAACACACTGCTATGTGTGGTTCAGTTTTAAGACAGATGACAGCATGTTAGAAGAATATACATTAATGGATTTTCCAGGGTAGACTAGGATGGCACTTAATAGAACACGAGCTGCCCCATAGAGTCATCCATCACTTGGACATGCCTCAGCTTGCCTCACTGGGGTGGTTTCATGGAAACGCTGGTAACAACCCTGTGAAAATCCTTTGAGGAGGGTGTCATTCTCCAGACACTCCTCAAAGGCACAGCACCTTCTTGTTCACCACACTAGCCTGTATGGGGGCTTCAGCATCATCTTGTGGATGCCACCAGTAGTATCAGGAGGGATGTTGGCCTGCACTCATCAAACTATCTCTATGCCACATCACAGCCTACTCTGCCACAGGCACAACCAGGTGCCTTTCCCTGCTTGGTTGCTTCTGATCTTCCTCAGATCAGACCAGTGACCAAATGAATCACTCACCTGCTCTGTGCTGGCCTGACCAGTGCTGAGGACTGCTCTGGAGCAAGGATTTGCTTATCACTGATTATCACTGTTTTACTCAGGCTACCCTTGTTGCAATCTGCATCCACGCAGGTGTGCTCTGCCTTTCAGTAGTCCCCTGGCTCTTCCCTGGGTGAGACAGCTGCTCTCTTCTTTTTCAAAGAGAAGTGAACAGCCAGAGCTGCTTGTTAGGATAATTCTGGCAGGCCTTGGCAGTATTTGCTGGCGGTATCTCACAGCACATATGTGCTGTGCTCATTGTAGAGGGCTCTGCAGGGGAATAAGTGGACATCAACACAATGCCATTGCAGCAAGGGAACCTGACAATGCCCCCATCCCCTCCCTTTCTATCTCAGGTGCCTTTTGTTGTTGGAAAAGGGACCTGAAAGAGGTGTTCACACAAGAAACTAAAATTAATTACTGTGTCCTTCCTTCACTGCCTCCCCCCCCTCCACCCTCCTGCTCCAGCAAGCTGGGGAGGGCTAGCTAAGCTCCCATCTCTAGTGTGATGAGGTTCTCACTCAGCCTTGGTGCCATGTAGGATACTTGGCACCACACCAGTGAGATGCCAATAGTAGCTGCTCACCTCCCTCCTCCCTGGTGCTCCAGAAGAAGAGAAATCACCCTCTGCTGCTTGTGTTTATTTTGCTGCCTGCAGGGAACAAGCAGCACATCTATCTCCCTCCCACTGCACTTTGCTCCAGCTCTAATCTTTGATGGGAACAGGAGCTTTCCACACTGCCAGCTTATCTGCAGCCCTTTCTCAGCTTCCTCCGTTGGAGCTGTCTAGTACCCTGCTGTGCCTCAAACCCTGGCACCAATGCATGGTGCTCTGCAGCCAGAAAAAAAATGAAGGATGCTGTTCTCTAAATCACAGGGTATCCCAGCTTTGCTCAGCTCTGCATAAGGTGGTACCAGCAGCTGGTGCTTATGTGTGCTGCATGCACTATCACCACCAGCGTGACCTCAGAAATCCCCTCACCAGAATTTGACACTTGGGAAGGGCTTGAGACATGTCCTGCTCTTCATCTGCTGCCCTCCCAGCCCACTGTTGCCAACCCTGTGTTAAGTCAAAAGCATGTTGAGCCCTCAAAATCATTAGGTTAGCTTGAAAATAAAAACATGGGGGTCTTTCCTTTGGCTTCTGGATTTTGAGCCATCAACCACAACTCACCCACTTTTATTCCCAGGTGTGTGGCCTAAGCATTGACATGTTCCTACTTTTAATGCAAGCTATTGTTTTAGATCCACATGACTCCAGCAGCTGGCACTTGAACACTGCCAGTTATCTCAGATGTCCGGCAAACCGGCAGGACAGTTCTGCCATGACTTCCCCCATGTCCTGGAGGCCTCACCCGCGTGCCCCGGACCGCAGCAGTTATTCTTTCCCACACCCCAGCAGCAGCCCCCACAGCTGTGCAAAGCGCCGGCCCCCAGGAGCGCCAGCCCTGCGCACCGAGCCAGCAGCCGCCGCAGCTGGTGCCGAGCGGGAGGCCTGCACCACGCTGATGCTGCCGGCCTGGCAGACACGGGGCAGCCGCGCTCGCCGCCCACTGCCAGGACACGGCCGAGCGGGACGGCCTGGCCCCGCGCTG